>NW_006430057.1:88240-101116 GCF_000325575.1 Pteropus alecto
CCCTGTGGGAGGTAAGCAGTGTGTGAACACAGAATATTGTGGAAGTATAGAACTCTCACGCTTTAAAAGCAAGACAAGGACTTTCAGTTTCCAGTCCAACATGTAGAGTATGGAAGTCATTCTCATTTTCACAACAACAAAAAAAATGAACAAACTGAAAACGGTTCTTCTTAGATCCATCAGAGAATTGAGGTCACACAGAAAACACTGCCCTGAAAACCAGAAATACATATAGATAAAGAGAAACACAGTTTACCAGGAGCAGAAGCCCAAGAGCAGAAACCCACAGCTGGAGCCAGCATGACTAGGAACACATTAAACTGTAATTGACAAATTTCTAGAAGCTCTACCTTCAGTATGGATTACTTTGAGGGTTAACACTGAGGTGGGGGACTGTCTTTCTTTAAGGGAATGCCACACTTCCATGAGTTTTACCTCTAGGAGCCCCACCAAGTTGTCACTGTAAGAATTGGAGAAAAATCCCCTTCTGCTTACACAAGGAGAGGGAGAAAGTAACCTTTTGAAATATTTACAGAGCTCTTTGTTTTCCTCAACCAGGCCTGCCCTAAAGGGAAACTATTTTCCCAGAGCTTAGTGACTTGGATTTCACCAAGGCCTAGCTGACCAGGGAGGAGGGAAATACCCAACTCCAGCCCTTTCTATCCAGAAAGATGGAGAAGCTGAGAAGCACTTGTGAAGGTTACAACCCAGGGAGACAGGCTCACTTAGACTTAGATCTAATCATAGGACTATAGAATGCTTCTCCTCCCCGTAAACTTACCACCACATCAATAGTACTCCTGTATAATAACTTTTGATTACAGCAAAAAACTGCAAGCCTCAGACCTTATTTAAAAGAACAAACCTATAGGAAAACTCAAAGATAATTGGGGAGACAAAAACAAGGACACTAAAGGAAATTTTAGCCTCTAACACCTACAGTTATAGCAAATAGTAAACACAGCCTAACTCCTAGCCAGATACACAAAACCTTACACTAAAAAACTATCTACTTCAGTTCTTTTACCCAATACATCATCTCAGGCTTTCGACAAAAAAAAAAAAAATGTTATAAGGCATGATAAAAATAAATATATATATATATATATTCTGAAGAGACAAAGCAAGCATCAGAGCCAGACTCAAATACGGCAGATATTTTGGAATTACTTGATCTGGAATTTAAAATAACTATGATTAATACGCTAAGGGCTCTAATGAAAAAAGTGGAAAACATGCAAGAACAGATGAGTAATGTAAGCCTAGAGATGAAAATTCTAAGAAAGAATCAAAGGAAAATCCTAGAAATCAAAAATTCTATAACAAGGAGAGAAAAAAATGGCATAGATGATAAAAGCTCTGTTCATTCTTCTTGCAACCAAATCAAAGTTGTGACAGAAACAAGGAGTAAACAGCAAGGAAAATCACCTGGGATCTAGATGAACAAGCCATATGACGAGGGAGAGAATTAAGAAATCACCTTGCAATGGCAAAAGGTAGGATGGGGCAAGGACGCAAGGCTACCCGGTCCCCAGCGGCTGAGTGGGACAGAGACTAAGGCAGCTGCAGACGCCTCTTAAAGAGGCGATGTCCACGAGCTGACTTTCTTGGTGACAGAACTGCTCACTCTGAGCACCAATGCTGGTTAGGCTGCGCAGGGGGCACGAGGGGGATACTGAGTTTTCGAAGTGAGGGCCAGAGGCAAGACTTATTCTGTACAGAATTGCTGGCTGTATTCATTGTTCCTCTGTCAAGCCCTACCAGTGCACAGACTCAGCTCTGCCATAGCAGAGATGTCATCAAACTGGATAACAGACTTCACTCCGCTCAGATGATTCTCTGAAACCTCACCTCCCCTAAAACTCACGGCCCCACCCAAGCCACATCCAATTGTGTCCTTGGCGAGTCGGCTCTTGCTGAGCAGGCAGCTGAGCTCATTTCTGGTGTGGCTTCTTGAGGCAACTATAAGCACAGCATCTGTGAATTGCTTGCTGAATCTTAACAGGTGGCCTTGGAGGGACACGGGCTGGGGCTAAACTTGCCTGCAGCTGAACCTCTCTCAGGACTGTGCCACTGAACACCTACTACACAAAGCCACTCTAATAAGACTGGGAGACTTAGGAGTGTTGCTAAGTATATAGAAAAAGACACTGAAAGGCAGCCAAAAATGAGAAGACAAAGAGGCAGAAACCATAGGAGAGAACAGAACAGAGATCCAGAAATAATGGAGTCGAGCAATCTAACAGATGCAGAGTTCAAAACACTGGTTATAAAGATGCTCAATGAACTTAGGAGAAATGTAAACGAATTCAGTGAGAACTTTAACAAAGAGATAAAAGACATAAAAATGGACATGGAAAACATAGTAGAGAGCTAGTCAAAAATGAAGAATACATTATCTGAGATGAAAAGTATATTAGAGGGAATCAATAGAATGGATGAAACAAAGGATCAAATCAGTGACATAGAGGATGTGGTAGCAGAGAACATTCAATCAGAACAGCAACACGAAAAAAGTACCAGAAGGAAAATAAGACATTGAAGACCTATTTGAAGAAATAATGATGAAAAATTTTCCTAACCTGGTGAAAGAAATAGACATAAAACCCCAGGAAACTCAGAGAATCCCCAAAACTAGGAATCCAAAGAGGCCCACACCAAGACACATCATGTTTAAAATGCCAAAGGTTAAACACAAAGAGAGAATCTTAAAAGCAGCAAGAGAAAAGCAGTTAGTTACCTACAAGGGAGCACGCATAAGACTGGCAGCTGATTTCTCAAAAGAAACTATGCAGGACAGAAAGGCTTGGCAAAAAATATTCAACGTGATGAAAACCCAGGATCTACAACCAAAAATACTTTATCCAGCAAAGCTATCATTTAGCATTGAAGGACAGATAAAGAGCTTCCTACACAAAAAGAAACTGAAGGAATTCATCAGTATTACAGGAATTGTTGGAGGGACTTCTTTAAGATGAAAAAACATGTATCAAAAGCATGAATAAAGAATGGCAATAACTACATTCCTCTCAACAAGTACCTAAAATGGAAAAGAATTAAGTGCCCCAACCAAAAGATAGAGTGGCTGAATGGATAAGAAAACAAGACCACTACATATGCTGTCTGCAAGAGACTCACTTCCGATTAAAAGACACACACAGACAAAAAGGAAAGGGATGGAAAAGATATTGCCTGGATGGACCTAGAGGATATTGCGCTAAATGAAATGGGTCAGATAGAGAAAGACAAATATTGCGTGATTTCACATACATGTGGAATCTAAAGAACAAAATCAACAATGACGACAACAAAGGTGGAAATAAACTCATAGATACAGAGAATATTTTGAAGGCTACTAGAGGGGAGGGGAGTTGGGGGGACAAAAAAGGCAAAGGGTACAAATGGATAGTTTCAGAATAGAAAAGGAGATGTAGAGTGTAGCATGGGGAAGATGGTTAATAATGTTATAATAAATATGTAAGGAGGAAGAGGGGTATTAGATTTAGTGGGGTGATCGCTTTGAGAGTTATGTGGATCTCTAACCACTATGCTATACAACTAAAACTGGTATATTATTGCATGCCAACTATAATTGAAAAAAATCTCATTGAATTGTACAATGTAAATACAAGCAACTTATTGTCTATTATATTTCAATAAAGCTGGAAAAAATCTATAAAAGAAATGAAAAATGCCTTTGATGGGCTCATCAACAGACTAGGCAAGGCAGGTAGGAATCAATGAACTAAAAGATATGACAATAGAAACTTGAATCGTAATAAAATTGAATCATAATAAGATTCTCAATTAAAAACAGAGAAGTCAAAAAAAGAGTGAAAGACAAAATAAAAATCAAGAACAATGACAATGAATAGAAAACAGTTACAAAAATTGTATATTAATACAATATGATGATAGAAACTTTTCAAAAAGAAAAGCAAAGAGAAAAAAGAATTTAAAAAAAGAGCAGAATATCCAAGAACTGTAGACAATTATAAAAAGTGTAACATATATGTAATGGGAATACAAGAAAGAAAAGAAATGGAAGAAATATTTAAAGTAATACTGGCAAAGAATTTTTAAAGTAATGGCAGACACCAAGAACAGATCCAGAAAATTCAAGGAACATCAAGCAGGATAAATACAAAAATAATCTACACTGGGGCATATGATATTCAAACTGTAGAAAATCAAAGACAAAATATTGAAAGAAGCCAGCTGAAAAATAAAACCTATACAGGAGCAAGAATAAGAATCACATTAGAATTCTCTTCAGAAAATACCTAAAGACAGAGCGAAGTGAAATATTTAAAGTGTTGGAAGAAAAATACCACTAACATAGAATTCTATATCCATCAAAATTATCCTTTAAAAGTGGGGAGAAATAAAGACTTTCTCAGACAAACAAAAATTGAGGGAATTTGTCACCAGTACACCTGCCTTGCAAGAAATGTTTAAGGTTACAAAAATAGTAGATATGAATCCAAATATATCAATAATAATTTTAAATGTGAATAGTCTAAATATGCCAATTAAAAGACAGAGAATCTCAGAGTGGATTAAAAAATAAGACCCAACTATATGTTGTCTACAAGAAACCTGCTTTAAATATAAAGACACAGATAGATTAAAAGCAAAGAAATGGAGAAAGTTATACCACGTTACCACTAAACAAAAGAAAGCTGGACTAGCTATATTAATTTCAGACAAAGCGCACTTCAGAACAAGGAAAATTATCAGAGATAAAGAGGTGCGTTACATAATAATAAAGGACCGAATTTTCCAAGAAGGAATAATAATCTTTAATGTGTACATACTTAACACAGTGTCAAAATACATGAGGCAAAAATTGACAATTGCAAGGAGAAATAGATAAATCCACTATTGCACTTGGAGACTTCAACACCCTTCTAGTAGTAATTGATATATATAGCAGGTAGAAAATCAGTAAGGATATAGTTGAACTAATAGCACCATTAATAAACAGGATCTAATAATCAACAATTATAGCACACTTCATTAAACAACAACAGAATGCATATTCTTCTCAAGCTCACATGGAATATTCACTAAGATATACTACATTCTGGGCCATAAAACACACTTCTAATTAACACATAGATTGAAGAAGAAATCTCAAGAGAATTTGAAAAACATTTTGAACTAAATGGAAATGAAAATACAAACAATCAAAATTTGTGGAATGCAATGTAATCAGTGCATAGAAGGACATCCATCACATTGAATGCATATATTAGGAAAAAAAATCCAAAATTAATAACTTAAGTTTCCACCATTGGAAACCAGAGAAAGAAGAGCAAATTAAATCCAAGTAAGCAGAAGAAAAGGTATAAAAATCAGAGCAAATATTAATGAAATTGGGAGCCTTCCAGTCAATATGGAACAATAGGTAAATCCTGTGCTTGCCTCCTCTCACATCTATATCAAAATTACAACCAAAGTACGGAATAACTATCATTTGGAGTCACCTGAAGTCTAGCTGAACAGAAGACCTACAACTTGGGACATACAGAAAAGTCCGTCTTGAGACTTGTAGGAGGGGCAGAGATGCAGAATAGGCTGGTCCCACACCTGCATGTGGCAGTTGAGAATCAGGAGAAATATCTTGGCTGCAGAGGTTCCCCCAGAAGAACAAGGGATCCTGGCCCCACAGCAGGTTCTCCAGCCTAGGGTTCCAGTGCAGGGAAGAGAAGTGTCCACAACTTCTAGCTGTGAAAACCAGCAGAGATTGTGGCTGACTGAGACAGAGGGCCTCTGCAGTTGCAGACATTCTTCTTAAGAGGCCTGTGTGCAGATTTACTTGCTGGCAGTCTCACTTGACCTGAGCTCCAGCGGTGGGGTAGCAGCTCGAAAGTTGCTGAGGACAAACGAGAAGGAACTGAGTTATCCAGCTTCGGGACAAGGGCTGGAGGGGCAGCTTTTTCCCAAATAGAAGTGCTGATAGAGGGCATTGTTCCTTTGTTAAGCTCTCCCCATGCCTGGCTTGTAGACCCAGGAAGCTGCCATAGCTAAGTTTCCATCAATGTAGCTAACACCTTTGCCCTGCCCTGGTGATTCCCTGAGACCCCGCCCCACCCAAAGTGCGGGCCCACCCAAGCCACTTGCAGTGGCTTTTCCATTCAAGTGGCCTGTCTCGGCTCATGCTGCAGACTTTTCTGAAATCTTTCAAAGGTTCACAAAACCTAAACAAGTGGTATCTGGCCTCGGTGTGCCTTGTACCTCTTGCTGAGCAGCCCCAAGCTTGTCACTAATAGCAGCCAGCCTTGATTTATTGCTTAGCCTCTCGAGGTACTCCCAAGCCCAGCGTGGGTGGTGGCCATCTGTGAATTGCTTGGTGGCTCATACCAGATGTTTCTGGGCTGAGCACAGGCTGCAGCTGAACTCGGCCTGTGGCAGGACCCTCCCAGGAGGCCCTGGTTTCATGCGCAGTGAATGGCTTTGGTCTAAGCTGGAGCACCACTCAGAGTCACATCTGAGGACAACACACCCAAAGGGCAGACAGGGCAGGCACCAGAACCCTGCTAATGCAAATCCTGCTTGGTAAGGTCAGCCCTTACACAACAGCTCCTCCATCATTTACGGCCAGTCCTCACAACAAATCAGCCCGAGAGTTAATCTCTCTCATTGATGAACAAACAGAAACCAAGGCTCAACTATAACAGGAGGGTACACACAACCCATACAAGGAACATACCTGAAGCACCCGGCTCAGGTGATCAGGGAAGACTGTGCCACTGGGACCCAAGGCACATCTGCTACATAAAGCCACTCTACTAAGACCAGGAGACAAAGAAGCATTCCCCACATGAAAGAACAGAACAAAGCTCCAGAAAAAGAACTTAACGAAGGGAGACAAGCAATCTCCTAGATGCAGCATTCAAAACACTTGTAATAAGGATGCTCAATGAACTTAGGGGAAGAGTAGATGAACTCAGTGAGAACTTTAACAACGAGATAGAAAACATAAAAGTGGAGATAGAAAACATAAAAAAGAACCAGTCAGAAATGAAAAATACAATAACTGAAATGAAAAATACTTTGGGAGGAATCAACAGTAGATTAGATGAAGCAGAGGATCAATAAGGATAAGAAGGATTTAGAAGATAAAGTAGCACCCAATGAGAACAGCAACAAGAAAAAAAATCAAAAAAATAATGAAGATAGTTTAAGGAGCCTCTGGGACAACATGAAGCATACCAACATTCACATTATAGGGCTACCAGAAGAAGAGAAAGAGCAAGGAATTGAAAACCTATTTCAAAAATTAATGACTGAAGATTTCTCTAACCTGGTGAAGGAAATGGATATACAAGCTCAGTAAGCACAGAGAGTCCCAAACAAGATGAACCCAAAGAGGCCCACACCAGGACACATCACAATTAAAATGCTAAAGATTAAAGACAAAGAGAGAATCTTAAATGCAGCAAGAGAAAAGCACTTAGATTCTACAAGGGAGCTCCCATAAGACTGGCAGCTGGTTTCTCAAAAGAAACTATCTATGCAAGACAGAAGGGCTTGACACAAAATATTTGATGTGATGAAAACCCATGATCTACAACCAAGAATAATTTATACAGCAAAGCTATCATTTAGAGTTGAAGGACAAATCAAGAGCTTCCCAGAGAAAAATAAGCTAAAGGAATTTATCGCCACCAAGCCATTATCACAGGAAATGTTGGAGGGACTTCTTTAAGATGAAAATAAGAAGGAAGAAGAAGAAGAAGAAGAAGAAGAAGAAGAAGAAGAAGAAGAAGAAGAAGAAGAAGGAGAAGGAGAAGGAGAAGGAGAAGGAGAAGGAGAAGGAGAAGGAGAAGGAGAAGGAGAAGGAGAAGGAGAAGGAGAAGGAGAAGGAGAAGGAGAAGGAGAAGGAGAAGGAGAAGGAGAAGGAGAAGGAGAAGGAGAAGGAGAAGGAGAAGGAGAAGGAGAAGGAGAAGGAGAAGGAGAAGGAGAAGGAGAAGGAGAAGGAGAAGGAGAAGGAGAAGGAGAAGGAGAAGGAGAAGGAGAAGGAGAAGGAGAAGGAGAAGGAGAAGGAGAAGGAGAAGGAGAAGGAGAAGGAGAAGGAGAAGGAGAAGGAGAAGGAGAAGGAGAAGGAGAAGGAGAAGGAGAAGGAGAAGGAGAAGGAGAAGGAGAAGGAGAAGGAGAAGGAGAAGGAGAAGGAGAAGGAGAAGGAGAAGGAGAAGGAGAAGGAGAAGGAGAAGGAGAAGGAGAAGGAGAAGGAGAAGGAGAAGGAGAAGGAGAAGGAGAAGGAGAAGGAGAAGGAGAAGGAGAAGGAGAAGGAGAAGGAGAAGGAGAAGGAGAAGGAGAAGGAGAAGGAGAAGGAGAAGGAGAAGGAGAAGGAGAAGGAGAAGGAGAAGGAGAAGGAGAAGGAGAAGGAGAAGGAGAAGGAGAAGGAGAAGGAGAAGGAGAAGGAGAAGGAGAAGGAGAAGGAGAAGGAGAAGGAGAAGGAGAAGGAGAAGGAGAAGGAGAAGGAGAAGGAGAAGGAGAAGGAGAAGGAGAAGGAGAAGGAGAAGGAGAAGGAGAAGGAGAAGGAGAAGGAGAAGGAGAAGGAGAAGGAGAAGGAGAAGGAGAAGGAGAAGGAGAAGGAGAAGGAGAAGGAGAAGGAGAAGGAGAAGGAGAAGGAGAAGGAGAAGGAGAAGGAGAAGGAGAAGGAGAAGGAGAAGGAGAAGGAGAAGGAGAAGGAGAAGGAGAAGGAGAAGGAGAAGGAGAAGGAGAAGGAGAAGGAGAAGGAGAAGGAGAAGGAGAAGGAGAAGGAGAAGGAGAAGGAGAAGGAGAAGGAGAAGGAGAAGGAGAAGGAGAAGGAGAAGGAGAAGGAGAAGGAGAAGGAGAAGGAGAAGGAGAAGGAGAAGGAGAAGGAGAAGGAGAAGGAGAAGGGAAACAAACAAACAAAAAGCTGGGGTAACAATACTTATACCAGACAAAATAGACTTTAAAATAAAGGCTATAACAAGAGACAAAGAAAGACCCAGTAATCCCACTTCTGGGTATTTATCTGAAGAAACCCAAAACACTACTTTGAAAGAACATGTGAATCCGTATGTTCATTGCAGCATCATTTATAGTAGTCAAAATATGGAGGCATCTTGAGTGTCCATCAATGGATGAATGGATAAAGAAGATGTCACACACACACACACACAATGGAATATCACTCAGCCATAAAAAAGAATAAAATCATGCCATCTGCAACAACATGGATGGACCGAGAGGGTGTTGTGCTGAGTGGATTAAGTCAGACAGAGAAAGACAAATGCCATATGTGGAATCTAGAGAACAGGATAAACAAACAAACAAACAAAAAACCAGAAACAAGCTCATAGATACAGAGCATTTTGATGTTTGTCAGATTGAGGGTGAGGGAGGGGTGAAGGGAGAGGGGATTAAGAAGTACAAATCAGTAGTTACAAAATAGTCATGGGGATGTAGTGTGTAGCATGGAGAATATAATCAGTAGCATCATAATAACTATGTATGGTGTCAGATGGGTACTGGATTTATCAAGCTGATCACTTCATAAGTTGTATAAATGTCTAATTACTGCGTTGTACAATTTAAACTGATGTAATATTCTATGTCAACTGTAATTAAAACAAAAATACATAATTTTTTTTAAAAACTCAATGAAATTGAAAACAGCAAAAAATACAGAAAATAAATGAAACCAAAGTTGATTTTTTGAAAATATCAGTAAATGTAATAACTTTCTATCCAGGCTAACCAAGGTAAATAGAGAGAAGACACAAATTACTGATATCAGAAATGAAGGAGGAGCCAGCACTACTGATCCCATGGACATGAAAAGGATAATAAAAGAATGTAATGAGCAACTCTATGGACACAAATTTGATAACTTAGAAGCAATTCCTTCTACAGAATTCCTTGAAAGAAACAATCTACCAATACTCATACAAAGAGAAATGAACTATCTGAAATGGACTATCAGAACAGGCCTATGCCTTTTTTTAAATTGGATCAATAATTAATAACCTTCCAAAACAGAAAGCACAAGGCATAGATGGGTTCATTGGGGAATTCTACCAAGCTTTAAAAAAGAAATGATATCAATTCTCTACAATCTGTTAAAGAAAATAAAAGCAGAGGGAACACTTCATAATTCTATGAAGTCAGCATTACTCAGCAAAACCAGACAATACATTACAGAAAAGGAAATCTAAAGATCAATATTTCTCATGAACATAGATGCAAAAATCCTCAACAAAATATTAGCAGATCAAATCCAACAATGTATGAAAAGAATTATGCACCATAACAAACTTGGATTTATCCCAGGTATGAAAGGTTTACATGCAAAAGTCAATTAACGTAATCCATCACATCAATAGGCTAAACAAGAAAAATCACAGGATCATATCAACAAATGCAGAAAAATCATTTGAAAAAATCCAACACCAATTCATGTCAAAAACTTTCAGCAAATTAAGAATAGAAGGGAAGTTCCTCAACATGGTAAAGGACATCTATAAAACACCTACAGCTATCATCATTGTTAATGGTTAGAAACTACATGTTTTCACCATAAGATTAGGAACCAAGCAAGGATGTCCTCTCTAACCACTCTTAATGAATATCATACTGGAAGTCCTAGCTAATGCAATAAGACAAAGTCAAATAAAAGGTATACAGTGGAGAAGGAAGAAATAAAACTAAAACTGTCTTTGTTTGCAGTAACATGATTGTCTAGGTAGAAATTCTCAAGGAATTGACCAAAAACAATGACAGCAGGAAAAAAACCAAAAAACCTCCTGGAACTAATAAATGATTACAGCAAGATTTCAAAGCACAGGTCATACAAAGGTGAATCAATTTTCTACATACCAGCAATAGCAATTGGAATTTGAAATTTAAAACAAACTATATTAGCACAAAAAAAATTGAAATGCTTAGATATAAACCTAACAAAATATGTGCAATATCTCAAAATCTATATGTGAAAAACTACAAAACTCTGATGTAAGAAATTAAAGACGATCTAAATTAATGGAGAGATATTCTATGTTCATGGATAGGACTACTCAATACTGTTAAGATATCAGTTCTTTCCAACTTGATCTAATGACTGAATACAATCTCAATCAAAATATCAGCAAGTTACTTTGTGGAAATTGATAAACTTATTCTAAAGTTTATATGGAAAAGCAAAACACTCAAAGTAGCCAAATTAATACCAAATAACAAAGCCAGAAGACTGACACTACCTAACTTTGAGACCCAATTTGAAGCTGCAGTAATCAAAACATTGTCGTATTGCCTAAAAAGTAAACAAACAGATCAATGGAACAGAATAGAGCCCAGAAATAGACTCACATAAATATAGTCAACTGACCTTTGCCAAAGGAGCAAAAGCATTCCAATGGAGCAAATATAGTCATTTCAACAAATGGTGCTGGAACAACTACACAAAAACTTGCACATGAATGTTTATAGTAGCTTTATTCATAATCACCAAAACACCAAGATGTCCTTCAACAGGTGAATAAACTGTAAAGCATCGATACAATGGAATATTATACAGCAATAAAAAGAAATGAGCTATCAAGCCATGAAAAGACATGGAGGAACCTTAAATATATAATGCTAAGTTGAAGAAGCCAGTCTGATTCCAACTATATGGCATTCTGGAAAAGGCAGAACTGTAGGAACAGTAAAAAGATCAGTGGTTGCTAGGATTTGAGGGAGTTGAAAGGAGAGAGGGCAGGAGAGAAAGGATGAATTAGTGGAGCACAGGGAATTTTTAGGGCAGTGAAATTATTCTGTATGATACTGTAATAGTAGGTACATGATATTATGCATTTGACAAAATCTAAAGAAAGCAAAACACAGTGAACCCTAATGTAAACCATAGATTTTAGTTAATGGTAATTTATCAATGTCGATTTATCAATTACAACAAATATACCACACTAATGCAAAATATTAGTAATAGGAGAAACTATGGAGACCAGAACAGGGGGAAGAGAGGGAGTATATGTGAACTCTCTGTACTTTCTGCTCTAAAAAATAAAGTCTATTAATTTTTTTGAAGAATGCAAGACAAGATCAAAGCATAAATATTGCTAGCATCCCCACTCGTTTGAATCTGATGTTTTCAAGATGTGCCTATTTTGGGTTTTCGGTTTACTGGTGTGGTTTATCTGATAATAAATATAAAAGTACTTCGTGCAGTGTTGGTTAAATTTTGCAAGACGGCTTTCTGAGAAACTTCTGTTTTTCATTTTGAAAGCAAAAGAAGGAGAGAAGAGGTGAAGAAGGAGAAGGAGGAAGAGAAGAAGGCAGCAGCCTGAGGAAATCAAAGACCACAGTTCCATATTTAACATTTGCCCTTAAAGAAATATCAAAGGGGCAGCATACTTATCTTTTAATATCACGACAAAATTTTTGTACCATAAATAGCGCAAATAAAGAACGTCAGTAAATTGGAGTTAAGCAATGCAGGAGTACAAGGCTGTATCTTCTTTATCTTTCTTTCTTCTTTCTTTTTCTTTATTATGGTGACATTCGTTAACGAAATCCAATAACTTTCAAGCATACAATTATATAGTTAGGCATATATAGGTTTACACTGTGTATTCACCTCCCATAGTTAGATTTCTTTCTGTCACCACATATTCAACCCCTTTTACCCTATCTACCTCCCCGCTTCCCCCACCCCCTACCCTCTGGTAACCACTAGTCCATGTCCATGAGTCTCTGTTTGTTTGTCCTGTTCATTTGTCGCTTTTAGGTTTATATCCCACATACAAGAGATATCATATGATTTTCAACTTTATCTGTCTAGCTTATTTCGTGTAGCATGATTATCTTGAGGTCCATTCAGGTTGTCGCAAGAGGCAGTATTTT
>NW_006430057.1:101761-104373 GCF_000325575.1 Pteropus alecto
GGTTTGGGGGTTTTTTTGTTGTTTTTATTGAGTTGTATGAGTTCTTTGTATATTTTGGATATTAGGCCCTTATTAGAGGCATTGCTTGCAAATATATTTCCCCATTTGGATGATTGTCTCTTTGTCTTATTGATGGTTTCTTTTGTAGTGCAGAAGCTTTTAAGTTTGATAAGTCCCATACATTTATTTTTGCTTTTCCCTTGCCTTTGAGGTAAAATTCATAAAGTCCTCTTTGAATCCGAGGTCCATGAGTTTGGTCCCTATGCTTTCTTCAGGTCTTATATTCAGGTCCTTGATCCATTTTGAGTTAATGTTGGTGTGTAGTGATAGACAACAGTCTAGTTTCATTCTTTTGCAGGTGGCTTTCCAGTTTTTCCAGCATCACTTATTGAAGAGGCTTTCCTTTCTCCACTATATGTTTTTGTTTTATTTTTTTTTTTTGTCAAATACCATTTGCCCATATAAATATGGGTTTACTTCTGGACTCTCAGTTCAGTTCCACTGGTACGTGTGTCTGCTTGGCTGCCAATACCATGCCGTTTTGATTACTGTCACTTTGTGGTAAAATTTGAAGTCGGGCATAGTGATACCTCCAGCTTCATTCTTCTTCCTCAGGATTGCTTTGACCATTCTTTTTCCTCAGGGGTCTTTTGTGTTTCTATCTGTTTGTAGAATGGCTATTCTACAAATCTGATGGTCTTTTGTTCTATTTCTTTAAAAAATGCTGATGGGATTTTGATGGGGATTGCATTAAATCTGTATAATGCTTTAGGTAATGTGGTCATTTTAACTATGTTGATTCTTCCAATCCAAGAACATGGAATATCTTTCCATTTCTTTGTATCTTCTTCGATTTCTTTTAATAGGGTCTTATAGTTTTCATTATATAGGTCTTTCATATGTTTCATTAGGTTTATTCCTAGGTATTTTATTCTTTTTGTTGTGAGTGCAAAAGGAATTGTTTTTTTCCACTTCTTTTTCTGACAAGTCAGTATTAGAGTATAGGAATGCTATAGATTTTCGAACATTGATTTTGTATCCAGAAACTTTAAGATATTTGCTTATTATTTCTAGTAGTGTTCTTGTGGAGTCTTTAAGGTTTTCTACATAATCATGTCATCCGCAAATAGTGATAGTTTGACTTGTTTCCTATTTGGATGCCATTATATTTTTCTTTTGTCTGGTTGAGCTCACTAGCACCTCCAATGTTATATTGAATAACAGTAGCGATAGTGGACAGCCTTGTCTTATTCCTGATCTTAGAGGATAGGTTTTTAGTTTTTCACCATTAAGTATAATGTTAGCTGAGGGTTTGTCATAGATGGCCTTTATTATGTTGTTACTTTCCTTCTATGCCGATTTTGTTAAGTGTTTTGATCACAAATGGATGCTGTATTTTGTTGAAGGCTTTGTCTGCATCTATTGATATGATCATATGATTCTTATTTTTTAATTTGTTTATGTGGTGTATCCCATTAATCGATTCGTGTATGGCGAACCATCCCTGCGCCCCTGGGTTGAAGCCCACTTGATTGTGGTGTATAATCTTTTTTAATATGTTGCTGTATTCGGTTCGCTAGTATCTTATTTAGGATTTTTGCATCATGAGAGATATTGGTCTGTAGTTGTCTTTTTGTGTGTTATCTTTACCAGGTTTTGATATCAGAGTCATACTGGCCCCATAAAATGAGTTGGGAAGTATTGCCTCCTCCTTGATTTTTGGCAGAGTTTGAGAAGAATAGGTATTAAATCTTCTTTGAATGTTTGGTAGAATTCAGTAGTGAAGCCATCTTGCCCTAGACTTTTACTTTTTGGTAGGTTTTTAATGATTGTTTCAATTTCCATACTGCTGATAAGTCTATTTAGATTTTCCAGTTCTTCTTGATTCGGTCTAGGAAGGTTGTATATTTCTAAGAAATTGTCCATTTCTTCTAAGCTTTTAAATTTGGTGTTATACACTTCTTTATACACTTTTTCATAGTATTCTTGCTTGATCCTTTGTATTTCTGCAGTGTCTTTCGTCATTTCACCTCTTCATTCCTAATTTTGTTTTTTTGTGCCCTTTCTCTTTTTTCTTTATTGAATCTAGCCAGGGGTTTGTCAACTTTATTTACCTTCTCAAAGAACCAGCTCTTTGTTGCATTTATTTATTTTTGTTTTTTTTTTTTTGTTCTCAGTTTCATTTAATTCTGCTCTAATTTTGATTATTTCTTTCTTTCTGCTGATTTAGACTTCATTTGTTCTTTTTTTTCTAGTTTTAAAGATGAAGTGTTAGGTTGCTTATTTGGGCTCGTTCTTATTTTTGAGGGGAGGCCTGTAAGGCTATATCTTCTTTATCCATATTCATCTCCCTTTTCCTTTTCTTCTCTTTCACACATAGATGTGAATTAGTAGTTGTTCAATTTTATTTGGAATCTGTGACACATAACCATTGACTTGCTTCAGGATTTGGGTTATTTGCCAAGTTTTGGTACTTCTTTATTCTCCATCCTCTCAGCTATTGAGGATGAGCCTTCTTACACTCAGAATTAGCCTCTAGCATAGTTGGCCAACATCCTATTTCCTAGGAACCAGTTGGATAGCAAATCACTCAAATTCTCCATCCAAGTCAT
>NW_006430057.1:104438-114020 GCF_000325575.1 Pteropus alecto
TTTATCTCAAATATATCCTGGAATGGTCACATCTTTCCATTTCATCCTGTGTTATTTTTGGTTGTCAGAATACTCCCACAATCTCCAGCCACATTTCTATCTGTTAGCAGACACAGCTCCTCCCAGTGAGGTTAAATTAGAAATAATTGTCCTTTTATGGCACATTCTTTTCAATGTGAAATTCATATTGGCTAATCCCAGAGTTTGAGAAATTTCCCATACATCTGGAGGCCTAATATCATCAATCTCCTTCCTGTAAATGGAGCATCAATTCATCATTTGAGAAGAAATTCTTGTGATCCAGGTGTTAGAGGAACCAACAAAGCCAGCACACCAGTAGAGTTGTTAGAGATCACAAGTCTGTATTTGAGAATAAAATTATTTTTTAAAATTATGTAGTTTGGGTTGTGAGCCTGTAAATTCTTTCAAAACAGATTAGTGATTAAAAACTTTGTTTTAATTTTGCAACTTCTTAAACAATTACAGTCCTATTCCAAGGAAACTAAACAAGAAGAGAATCATGCCAATGAGGGGAGTGGAGGCAGGGGTTTTCTCATTGCAACTAAAGTGCATGCCTACCAGCCATTGGGCAAGTAGACTGAGAACTGTTGCAAAGTTGATTTTTAGGGGTAATTGATATGAAAGTGTACAGCTTGGTGTCACAAAAGTTAGGTGTAGGTTTTCCATTGGAAACTTTCTTATTAGAAATTTCCCCAAATCTCTACCCTAAATCATATAACTTCTCTTAATTTCTCGGTCCTCATCTCATGACCAATTGTTTTTACATAGTAGATATCCAACACAGTAGTATAACAATATTAAATAAAAAAGTAGTCTCTAAATATTGGAAGTAAAATTAAACAAATGAACTTGTGTATTAAATTAGTGTCATAACCACATAGAAACAATTTTATGTCAGTTTTAAGTTTAGGATACAGTAATTTGATCATGCATCCCTAGTGGGACATGCTCTAAGGATAAAAATAATTAAAGAAAAAAATCTTCAACTCCTTTCAATAATTCTTTTTTTTTTTTTTTGGTGGTAATATTGGTATTTTTACACTGATGTTGCTATATGTGTGTTGTGGGATAAAATAAATGAGTAATTATATTAGGGTCATTGAGAACTGGAATTTCTTTTGTAGAAGAAAGGAAATACAGATATGATTATTGAGGTTAAACAAAAGCTCTGTAGTCCTGAGTTGAAGAACCAATGTGAATAATTCATGGCATATTTTATCTTAAAATAAGATTCTACCTCTATTCTCCGATCAGAAAAAAAAAATAAGATATCCAATAGTGTGACCCACTTTTTCCATTTAACATTATGTCGTACATCTTTCCTTTAAACTTCAAAAAATATTTTCAATAATTAATAGAATTAGTTTTCCGTCTGATAAGTTACTTCTTAGGAAGAAAAACCCAGAGGCCATCTAGCTACTAGTAGCATGGATTTAGAATTTCCACAGCAAACTCATTGTACCTCCAAAAATTAAAGTCAGTAGAACTGGTGTTCCAATGCTCTTTCATTTAAAAACAGTATAAAATGCATAGAAATAATGACTCTTAACCATATATTGCTGAGCTAGCATATGATGGGACTTGTTTAAGGGGACACAGAAGATGAGGGATACAAATTCCTTTTGCTGGAGCACATTGGTGGAGATGAGTTCCTGGGAAATGAACATGCAGTTTTTTTCTCTAGGCTGCAAACTTAACGAGTGTATCAGGCTCGAGTCATTTACATAGAATTTGTACCCTCTAAACTAACCAGGCAATATGGGGTTCAGACATCATAGCTAACTATCAATTTTGATAAATCCTATTTATTTTGCTTGGTATCAGAAAGAAATAATTGTGTGGGTGTGGGTGCCTACACACACATCAATTACAGTGGCTTTGTTCTTTATACGGTCGCTCAGTGAAAAGTGTCCTGTGGCCTGTTGTCTTTCCCTTCAGGTATTTCAATTCGAGGATGAAGAGAGTATAAAACCAACAGTCCCGCTTAGACTTGAGCAACCTCTCTCGGAACCGGGAGGATGTGCAGACACGGTTGCCCCACCGGCTTCTTTATGCCGATACACACATCATGTTCCGTCGGCAGGACCACCTAGGTCCGGGGAAGGTATTTGACGACGTACCCGGAACTGTTTCCAAGGTGTTCTCAGGTTCGGGTTGTGGCGCGGTAGCGGGTTCTGGGAGTCAATGCAACCTGGGTCTTCCTAGGCTCGCGAGAGCTCTCCCTTTTCCTCCGGCTTTGGGGACCCAGCGGCACTGATGGCTCCGGTGTCTGGTTCGCGCAGCCCAGAGAGGGAGGCCCTGGGCTCCAGGGGGAAGCGTCGCAGTTCCTCGAAGAGCCCCAAGTCCAGCAAATCCGCCCGCTCCCCGCGGGGCCGCCGCTCTCGCTCGCACTCCTGCTCTCGGTCCGGGGATCGGAATGGCCTCAGCCATCAGCCGAGTGGCTTCAGCCAAAGCTCCCGAAACCAGCCCTACCGCTCCCGCTCACGGTCACGCTCTCGAGAGCGGCCCTCTGCGACGCGGAACACCCCCTTCGCTTCTGCCTCCTCGTCCGCCTATTATGGCGGCTACTCACGCCCCTACGGGAGCGACAAACCATGGCCTAGCCTCCTGGATAAGGAGAGAGAGGAGAGTCTGCGGCAGAAGTGAGTGAGACAGACGTACCTTCTCTTGCATGAGCCCACCTGCTTTCCGAGTTCGATTTATCATTCATCCCGCTACTGACTTTGCATTTCGCTCTTTGCCTGTCTTGCGCCCATTTTCATTCCTTCGATCCAAGACAATGCTTTGGATTCGCTCCTTTCTTCCCTTAGGTTTTCATTCATCCTCGGTCCCTTTAGTACAGTATCCTGGTCTCCCGCTACCCCCTTCTGCCTCCTGGCTTGTAGCGGACATGGCCTACCGGAATTACATAGCATTTACTTGGTTATCATTCGTGAGCATGTTTTTATTCCCCACTAGACTGATCTCATGGAGAGGAGGAGCTCTATTTTATCAATCACAAAATTCACAGCACTCAACCATTGCTTGTCGAATGATCAGACGGGTTTGAGCTGATAACAGGATATGTAAGAGAAATGTTTTTTAGAGTTGAGAAGGGTTGAGATGAAGGGTTTAAATTGGAGAGGAGAAAAACCTGAGACTAGACAATTGAATGACCGTAGAAAGTGATCTGCTAAACTGTAGGTTAGGCTACGTTGAGAAAGCTCTTGTTAAGTGGTTTCAATCTTGACCAAGAAAAGTAAGGTCCGGGTGAGATCAGGTTTCTTCTAATGAGAGTGAGTATTGGACTGGGAAAATGTATCGTTTAAGGAGAAGGAAAACGGGGTTTTAAGTCAATACCGAATGCTTATTGAATGTTAAATTATGTGTCAGGCACTGTAGCAAGTACACACACTGTGTTAAAAAAAATTTTCAAGTATTAAGTTATAAAGTATAAGATTAAGTTTCCAACAGCTGGGAGATGTCTCCATGAATTGTTCTGGGAATGGGCAGTCATAAAACACAGTGATGAAGAAGACAGGCTCCAGAATCAGACTGCCTGAGTTTGAAGCCCTGCTTTGCTAACTTAGTAGTTGTGTGACTTTGAGCAAATTACTTAACCTCTCTTGGAGCTTCATTTCTTCATTTAAATGGGGATAAAATTAGCATGACTGTTTTCAGAGTTGTAATGATTTCACAGTTATAATGATTTCAGATATAGTGTTCAGAGCATAATAGTCCTTAAGTGTTAGGTATTAGGTTTTCCTGCTAGGGAACAGAAACAGTAAAAATGGCCCTGAGTCAGGTTGAAGACCTACCACTCCAAATTAAAATTTTCAGAAAGCTACTACCCCCAAGTTATGTCAATCAAAAAGCAACCAGCTTCTTACTAGACAATTCTCACAAAAGATGTTGGAACTTCTTGGATGAAATTTGCATTTGTACATTTAGAAGATAAATAATTTATTTTAAGAGTACAAATGAGGCCAGGTGGCAGCAGGGATGAGAACTTGACTGCTTACTCTTTACAGCCTGTCAGGCATTCTTCTCTCTGTATGCATAATATTCCAAGTTTAGTTATAAATATGTCCCTTATTAGATGCTGTCTGTTTCTTCAAGTGGGAAACCTGAGTCTGACTGCATGATTATAATACTCCTCCTCCTGAAGAAAGCAGTAAAAAATCGTTTATTCAAACAATCAAACCAATTATATTTATTTCGTAAAGTTTTTTTTTAATGGAGTCACAAGCAGCTAAACTTAGGAATTGAGCCTTAGATTTTTTTGTTTTGTTCGTTTATGAGTAATAGCAAAAATTAAGAGAAGAAATCACAAACATAAATTTGAAGAGTTATCTTTCTGAATTCTCACAAAAACCATATTGCTTTGCTCATTTTACATTTGGGATAACTAAGATTAAGACATTTTAGTAATTTGTTTATAACAGCCAAAGAGTAGTTGGCAGAAGTTTTTGTGTGCTTATAATTACCATACAATTGAAGAGTGCCATGGAATACGATTATGGTAAATGTACCTTATCGCCATTGGAAGAAATAAATTATCAGGCAGTCATTTTTCAAAAAAAAAAATTTGTGATCTCCAAGAGTAGAGAATGTATTCCTTTTCTAAATAGGAACTAAAGGGAAAACAGAAAAAGAAAATCCTGTATCTCATCGAGTACAATTTTTATCAAAAATTCACTTTCATTTTCAGAGCTCCCTTTTTTCTCTACTTCTAATGCTTCATTTTTATTTTCTTCATTTATTCCTGAGTTTCTGCAAATGAAGTTTGGACCAAATCAAAAGTAAAGACTTCTCTTTACTTTCCTAAATGGATGTGAACAAATGAAGTAATTTCCAAATGTAAAACTGTGCCTGTCACATTTTGAAGAAGACAGTGAACAGTTAGGAGCTATGTCATGCCTGTGACAGAAAGGATACACTTGACAGTCTCCCAGGCTGCATTTCTGGCCCAGCCCTCTCAGTCTGTCTGTAGGCTGTACTATTTGATAGTGCTATCAAAACATCAGATCATAAGTTTACATTTGAGTTTACATTTAAGCCAAGTTTTTATTAAAGTTTTTTGTTTTTGTTTGTCTTTTTATTTTTTTGGTTGTTTTTTTTTTTTTAGATGAGGTAACCCTTGGTTGACCTCACAGATTGTAAGGACCTTGTCAGCTTACAATCCCTTATTTTTTTATTTTTTACGCCTATACCACCTGGTCTTCCTAGGTGGTCTCCCATCCAGGTACTAACCAGGCCCAACCCTCCTTAGCTTCTGAAATCAGATGGGATCAGGCTTGTTCAGAGTAGCATGGCCATAGACTGAAGTTTTTTAAATGTAAGAGAAAATAGGACTTAACTGGACTCTTTTGAATTTGATCATATATTTAGGAAACAGAATTAGACATGGAGTTATAATTTACATGCTTATATCTTCTAGGAGATTAAGTGAGAGAGAGAGGATTGGAGAATTGGGAGCTCCTGAAGTATGGGGACTTTCTCCAAAGAATCCAGAACCAGAGTAAGTGATTTAAAAATGCATTTTTTAAAAATAACGTTTGTTTAAATCCAGAGTCTATTGTCAAAATTTTTAAGTGAAAAACTTTAAGTACAGCTCACATTTTTCTTCTTTCTAGTGATTTATGCTATTCTACCCCTTAAGTTTTAAAAACATTGAACATACCTAAGGTTTAAAACATGTTTCTGGTAGATTTTAGCTTGCTAATTGTTCTCTTTAAATTGTAATTCATGGAGGTGCTAATTTCCTATTCATAGAGGGGTTCGGTGTTAAATACATTTACACTATTTCTAATTATGTTTTCTCAACCCAGTAGCAGATTGTATGTCAGATGTTAGCATTACAAAGGAATTTTTTGAGGTATAATTGACATTCAACATTATATTAGTTTCAGGCATACAACATAATGATTTGATATTTGTATATATTGCAAAATGATCACCACAATAAGTCTAGTTAATATTCGTCACCATACATACTTACAGAATTTTTTTCTTGTAATGAGAACTTTTAAAATGTACTCTCTTAGCAACTTTCAAATATGCGATACAATATTAACTATAGTTGCCATGCTGTACATTATATCCCTATAACTTATTTGTTTTATGACTGGAAATTTTGTATCTTTGACTCCCATCACCCATTTTGCCAACCTCTGCCTCTGGCAACCACCAGTCTATTCTTTGTGTCTGTGAGCTTTGTTTGTTTGTGGTTGTTTTAGATTCCATATGTAAGTGAGATCATATAGTATTTGTCTTTCTCTGTCTGACTTATTTCACTTAGCATAATGCCTTCAAGGGTCCATCCATGTTGTTGCAAATGGCAAGATTTCCTTTTTATAGCTGAATAATATTCCATTGTGTGTGTGAGTGTATACATATATACCACATTTTCTATATCCATTCATCTGTCAATGGATACTTAAGTTGTTTCCATATCTTGGCTGTTGTAAATAATGCTACAGTGAACATGGAGGTGCATATATCTTTTCAAATTAGTGTTTTTGGTTTTTTTTTGGATAAAAATTCAGAACAGGAATTGCTGGATCATATGGTAGTTCTATTTTTAATTTTTTAGGGTCAAAAGGAAAGTTTATTAAAGAGGAGGAAAGGTAAAGACTAGAGAAAGTAAAGACAAAATCCCAAGACAAGGGAAAAAGACCTATTTTTAATTTTTTGAGGAAATTCCATACTGTTTCTCATAACAGCTGTACCAATTTACAATCCTACCAAGAGTGCACAAGGGTTCCCTTCATATCCTTGTCAACACTTGTTATTTCTTGTCCTTTTGATAATAGCCATTCTAACAGGTGTGAGGTGATATCTCATGTGGTTTTGATTTGCATTTCTCTGATTTTTAATAATGTTAAACATTTTTTCATGTACCTGTTGGCCATCTGTATGTCTTCTTTGGAAAAATGTCTATTCGGGTCCTCTGCCCATTTTCTAATCAGATGATGATGATGATGATGATGATGATGATGATGATGATTTTGCTATTGAGTTATAGGCATTCTTTATATATTTTGGATATTAACTCCTTTTCAGATATATGATTTGCAAATATTTTCTCCCATTCAGTAGGTTACCTTTTCATTTTGTTGATGGTATCCTTTGCTGTGTAGGTTTTTAGTTTGGAGTAGTCTCACTTGTTTATTTTTACTTTTGTTGCTTTGCTTTTGGTGTCAAATCTGAAGTCATTGCCAAGACTGATGTTACGTAGCTTACCACCTATATTTTCTTCTAGTTTTGTGGTTTCAGGTTTTACATTCAATTCTTTAATCCATTTTGAGTTAATTTTTGTGTATGGTATAAGATAGTGATCCATTTTTACTCTTTTGCATGTGGCTGTCCAGTTTCTCCAGCACCATTTATTGAAAAGACTTGTCCTTTCCCCAGTGTGTATTCTTGGCTCCTTTGTTGTAAATTAATTGACCACATATGTCTAGGTTTATTTCTGGGCTCTTTATTCTGTTCTCAAAGGAATTTTTTATAATGAGTATACCGATATAGTTTTGTTTAGTTTTCCTGCATCAAATAGTATCTGAAGGCTTAATCCTCCTTCCTTTTTCTTATTTTTTTCTCTTTTGCTATTCATAAGCTGCTCCTTCTCTCTATTTCTGTGTCTACTTTAGGTTGAGTTGAGACAATATACTTTGTAATTTCACAGGTATACTTTGTAATTTTTGACAGGGTGGTAAAGCATTATTATCAGAAACTTGTACTTACAAATAATAACAACCCGAATAGAATTAGAGTTAGACAGAACCCTAAAATAATTTTCTGGGGTTATTCCAAATCTGATCTCCAGATGAAAAGATTATATGATATGGAAATCCTATTTTAAACTATTTTAAAATTTTAATAACTCATTTTCAAAATTCTCCACGACGAATTGAAATCTATTTATACTGTAGTGTGTGAGGTTCTTCTTGCTCTGGGGAGAAAGAACAGTTGCTGCTCTGCCATATGTCCTTTACACACATAGAATAAATTATGATGTCTTCCCTCAGTCTTCTTATCTCCACTTTCTTTCATCTTTTCCTGTGGAGCCTATTTCCTTACATTATCCTGTGGTTTCTTCCGAAAATGTAAATCTTACATGCTTATTTCAGTTTGAATACCACTTCGTATGGTCTAAAGCATTATGCAAGTGTAAATGATTATTATATTGTGATGGTTACATAATACATTATGATGATTATATTATTATCCTCGAACTGTACTCTTAGAAAATCAGTCCAGTGCTTGCTTTTAATGGTTCGTGGACAATCATTTGTCATTGAAAAATTTAAGTCTATATTTTTTACTCCATGGTCCATGTTTCATCCTTTTTCTGATTCTTACAACCATCTTCTTTAAATTCAGCTCTGATGAACATACACCAGTAGAGGATGAAGAGCCAAAGAAAAGCACCACTTCAGCTTCTACTTCAGAAGGTATCTTTTAAATACAGAGCTTTTTTATATTGGGAAGTTAAAAAATGAGTTTATGTTCAATCTTAAACTTTGTTTTTACTCAATTTACCCATCATCTTTTCCTCATTCATATTTCATATATAATAAAATTGATGCCCAGAAATGCTTCTTTAGAAGTTAGTTTCTTATTTGTATTTTATGTAGAAGAAAAGAAGAAGAAGAAGAAGTCTAGTCATTCAAAAGAAAGGTCCAAGAAAAGGAGAAAGAAAAAATCATCTAAAAGAAAACACAAGAAGTATTCTGACGATAGTGACAGTGACTCTGATTCCGAAACAGACTCCACTGGTAAGAAAGTCAACATAATTCTGTGAGCCTTGTTTCAAAACTGGTTTTACTTCTTAAAGCCTATTCAGAAGAAGGTTCTTAGAAACAATATTAGCTAAGAGTTTTTGAACACTTACTTTGTGCCGGACACCCTGCTAAGTGCTTGATAGTCATCATTGCTATTTTGTCCAAACAGTGACTGCAGGATACATCTTAGAGATGAGGAAAGAGAGGCACAGAGCAGATTGTAAGTACCACCCTCAAGGTCACACAGTTGGGATTCGAACTTAAAAAATGTGACTCCAGATTGGTTGTGTGTAGTTGCACAAGGCATGTGGCACTGAACCAAGTCAGGGCTGGACTGTGAGACTTGAGGTGCCAAACCAAGCCGTACAGGGCTGTATCGGCCCAGGGTAGCAGCTCTTTTGTGTAATTCTCACACTCAGTGGGCACCTTTGTGCACTTTTCAAAAAGACGCACCATAAAGGACTCCCTTCAGGCTGGCAGCTGATTTGAGGAAGACACCCCCTGTGAGTGGCACATCACAAAAAGCCACCTTGTTTGTGTCCTCTCCTGGCTGATTGACAGAGGGTGCCTCCTCTGGGGACACTATACCAGGCACCCCTTTCTCTGATGTCATCTGTGTTTCCTCACCCCCACTGTCACTTTTCTTCCTCACTGCTGGAAGACTGGACTTTCTTAAAGCACAAATCTGAGCATGTCAGTCCCCTACTTAAAATCCTTCAGTAGCTCTCCATAGCCTTCAAGGTAAAGTTCAAACCCTGGTTGAACCCTCTCTAATCGCATATACCCTGTCACTTTC
>NW_006430057.1:114089-133318 GCF_000325575.1 Pteropus alecto
TTTCAACAGTGGGCCGGCATCACTTTTGTAGTAAAACTGATTTTAAAAAGAACTAGCTTAAGAGTCACCCTTGCCTGGTCAACCATTCCTCAAATACCCTCCCCAAATCAGCCTGCATTTGAGACTCCTCTGTAGGCCCAGAGTACCCCAGCCTTCCCCTGTCACTCTGGATTCTCTTTATCTCTTTACCTCTGTCTCCCCCATTAGACTGAGCTCCTGGAAAGCATCCTCCAAATGTATACATAGGGTTTCCCCCGCTTTCCATTATGAAAATACTCAAACACTCAAGAAAAGTAAAGGAAATGGTATAATAGTATATACTTATTACCTAGATTTTAACAATTGTTAGTGTTTTGACATGTGTTTCAAATATGATTCTTTGCTTGAAATAGTCAAAGTAAATTACAAATATCACACTGCCACCCTAAATATTTCTGTATTCATCTCTCAAAAATGACATTTTCCTGCTTAATCACAATACTATTATCTTAAGCAACAAAATTAATAGTAATACCCTACATCAGTGGTCCCCAAACTTTTTTGGCACCAGGGACCGATGCTCCTATGAGAATCTTAATGCCTGATGATCTGTGGTGGAGCTGAGGTAGTGATGCTAGTGCTGGGGAGTGGCTGCAAATACAGATGAAGCTTCGCTAGCTCACCCGCCGCTCACCTCCTGCTTTGCTGATATAGGGACCCCTGCCCTATATCACTAAATACTGTGACTTGAAGTTGTGTCCCCAGTGCCTGGCACCTTTCATAACAAGTAGCAATAAATGTTTGAATGAATTTATTTCTGTGTAATGACAAATAGAACAGCAATTGGATATTTATCTACTCAAAAGTATTGAAGGTTTAGAGTTAATTTTTTTAATTATAATGTGCTTTAATTTGTAGACGAAGATACAAAAAGGAGAGCAAAGAAAGCCAAGAAAAAGGAAAAGAAGAAGAAACGCAGATCGTCAGTTTTTTCAATGTTTATTATGGGAAAGTTTAAAAATATATAAAATTACATAAAATAGTAAAATTAACCCCCATGTAACCATCAGTCAGCTTGGAAAACTACCAATTCTTAGGCTGTCTCCACTGCCCCCCTCATTATTTTGAAACCTATTCCAGATATCATTTCATTCATAAACCAGCATGTTTCTCTAAAATACAGGCATTCTTTTACTGTTATCACACCTAAAATATTTAACAAAATAATTTATCAATTCTCAGCAATTTTTTTACAGTTTATTCAAATCAGAATCCAAATAATGTCTCTAAATTGAGATTGATTGACATGTCTCTTACATCTCTAAATAGATAGGTTCCCCTTCTGTTTTTGTTTTTGGAATTTATTTGTTGAAGAAACCAAATCGTTTGTCTTATAGAGGTCCCTGCAGTATGGATTTTGCTGATTGTATTTTTACAGTGTCCTTTTAAAATGTTCTTTGTCCTCTGTATTTCCTATAGATTGATAGTTAGGTCTAGTCTTAATTCAGATTTGAGTTTTGATTTGAGTTTTTGGCAGGAATACTTCATAGGTGATGCTGTGTACTTCCATCAGGACGCAGATAATGTCTGATTGTCTCTTTTCATGTTAACAGTCATTGATGAATTGCCTAGGTCTCTTATTTCATTAGGGATTGCAAAATGGTGATAGTCTAATTCTGGCTTTCTTTCTTCATTTATTAAGGTAGAATAATTCTATAAGCGAAACCTACCCTTATCAACTATTTGGTTACCCTGAAGAACAGTTTGTATAGGAAAGGCAGGATAATTGCTTACTATTTGTTTTATGAATTTTCAAAATAATGAGTTCGGTTATTCTAGTATCATTCTGAACCCAAGTATTCATACATGTTTGATACTTTTTAATCCATTACACTTAAAATTATTGATGCTCAAATTGGTAGAAGCTGTTTTTTAAACCACTTTATTTCTGTTATCTTTCTATAGCATTAGAACCGTATTTCATTGTTCCCTTTAGAGATCTTTTTTTATAGTGAATTGTGATTTGGTTAAATTAGAAAATTTTTTTAATTAAAATTATTCTTTAACAAGTTTGAATAAGCTGAGAATTCAAATCATTTTAATGTCTTAAATTGCCTTGAAAAAACAATATGCCCTTTAACATGGGAATATTAAGTCAATTTGTATCAAATCATAATCATTACAGGAAGAAATACAAGAAAAAGAAGTCTAAAAAGAGCAGAAAAGATTCCAGTGATTCAAGCTCTAAAGATTCCCAAGAGGAGTTTCTGGACAATCCCTGGAAGGATCGATCAAGTAGGTTCTTCTGATAGACTTTGACTTCAGAACAGATAAAACATTAATTTAACCAATTAGTCTAAATGTGAATATGTTTCTGAACATCTTTTGTGCAGAGCCTGAAGAACCCTCAGATTTAATTGGCCCAGAGGCTCCAAAAACACTTGCCTCTCAAGACGATAAACCTTTGAAGTAGGTAACAGTTTATTTACAACATCTAAAGTACCTCCTCAAAAGTATGTCCCTCACTTCCTTTCCAAGCTTATCTCCCTCTGCTCCCTTATTTATGCCTGAGATTCCAACTGAGCTAAACTAAAACGTCCCTGTGTTTACTCTGCACTTTCCCACATAGTGTCTTATTTACCTTATTTCTTCCCCCACCATGCCTTCCCTTCTTTTCCCAGCCCTGTTTTCTTCACTACCCTCAATTTCTTCTTCTTAAAATCCTTACCATCCTTCAAAGCCCTTTTCAAAAGAAGAGGTATGTCCTGATTCCTAATACCTCCCCTCCACAAGTAGGTGTGATTTCTATCCCTCTTTAATCTTTTAGTCCTCGCAGCATTTTCTATTTCTTTTGTGCAATGTATTATATATCCTACATTTTATTGCAGTTATATATTTATTAATATGTAAATTCCACCAGAACAGAGATTATATTTGTATTACAAGCTTTGAGTTTAATAGATATTCAAGAAGCAGTCGATGAATAAAGGAATGGTAGTTTTTAAAGTCCCCTTGAATGAAAGTTAATAGATAATTGTTACTATATAGTGTTATTAATGGTTATAAGTCTAAAAAGTATATTAGTTTGAGATATGTTATTTCTGTATTTTTTTTAAGTGAAAAGGGGAAAGGAATTCAAGGAAGGCAGAAGCAGTAAAGGCAGTGCCTATAGGGATGAATTCATCGTAATTGTAAAATATGAGTCTGTTTACTAACATCGGTTCTTTTGTTCTTCCAAAGTATCTCTACATTTTTAGGTTAGGTTGCCAGTATCTTTTTTTATTTCGTATTTTGGTACAGATAGTTTATCCTCTGAAGGATGTAGGTCACTGCATTGTTCACTAATTAAATTGAAGTAAATCATATTGGCTTCCCAGAATGCCGCCACTTAGCAACTGTTATTCCTACTGTTTTCTGAGAATAAATGAATTTTTGTACTTTCTTTAGATGATGAGTCTTTTATAATGAATCTTTCTGAATTCTGAATTGCTTTGTAGCTATGGTCATGCGCTGTTACCTGGTGAAGGTGCAGCTATGGCTGAATATGTAAAAGCTGGAAAACGAATCCCACGAAGAGGTGAAATTGGCTTGACAAGTGAAGAAATTGCATCATTTGAGTGCTCAGGTTATGTAATGAGTGGTAGCAGGTATGTTCTTGGCATTAAAGTCAGTTTCTGTGATTAAATCATTTCCTTCTTTCTCACTGCCAGAATTATATTTGTTGATTGATTTTCACTGAGTGACCATTCCTAATGAAAAGTACAGTATAAATATTGTTTTAATATCGGTTTTTATTGGTATAAATATAGTTGTCTAAAATTCCAAGTATGTATGCAACTCAGCCTCAGACTCAGCTATATCAAAGAATCAGTCTTTCCAGTACCTTATTTCATATTTTGGTACAGATAGTTTATCCTCTGGATGATGTAGGTAAATTCAGCTTTTTATCACTGCCCCATGAGGAATGTGAAATTTCTAGTAGTTAGGAAAGCATTTTCAGAGTGCTGACCGTTACACCATGGAACCAACTCAGAAAGCATTTTCGTAAGGCAATGTTTCCTGGTTTCTGAGTTTGCCTCTCATTTTCTGTGGACTCAGAACATGAACTCTCCAGTTCTCTGTGGACTCTGAGAATGAAGAGCAGGAAAGGATTATGACAGACACCAGGTTCAGCATGGAGAAATGAATATAAAATTAGAGAAGAGAAAGCAAAGTACCAGAAAGAACAAGGGTAGTGAATAGGGTGTCTATATAAAAAATCAAGCTGAATTTTGGATTTTTAAAAACTCTATAAACTTTTAAAAGTAGATAAATATTTTAAAATAAAATTAGAGGCAAATATTTATAGCATCTCCAGAACCTTGGAATTTTGAGGACCAACATTTGAAAACATTATCTGATGACCAGCACAGTAAGATAAAAAAAAAAAAAAATAGAGGCATAAGAATTGGAAAGGAGGACATAACACTGTAACATTTTGTGAACGGTATGATTGTTTACATAGAAAATCCTAAAGAATCTTCAGGTAAATTATAAATAATAGGGTTTAACAAATGGTTGGATATAAGGTTAATACACAAAAACCAGTTGCATTTCTATGCACCAGCAACAAACAACTGGAAAATGTAATTAAATAAAAACAAAACAACATAACCATATCAGGGAATATGAAGGACTTAGGAATAAATGTTAACAAAAGATATCCAGGACCTCTACAGGGAAAACTATAAAACATCATTAAGAGACATTAAAGAAAACGTAAATAAATGGAGAGATATTATGTTCACGGATAGAAAGGTAATATCATAAAATTGCCAGTTCTTCCCATATTGATCTGTAGATTCAGTGCAGTTCCAATCTAAATCAAAACAGAGTGTTTCATGAAACTTAATTAGATGGTTCTAAAATTTATATGTTAGACTAGAGGGCCAAGAATAGCCAGGTCACTTCTGAAGAGGAAGAGCAAGAAGATGAGATTCGCCCCGCCGGATATAAAGACTTACTGTGAAGCTTATAACAGTTTAGAAAGTGTGGAGGAACAAATGTATTGTTCAATGGAATACAGAGCCCAGGGACAGAGCCATACGTCTGTGGAATTTAGATATTTGAAAGAAATGGCATATCATACCACTGGGGAAGAAAGAAACTATTTAGTAAATGGATCAGGAAAAGAATCATTATTCATATGGAAAAAGATGAAATTAGAACCCTGATTATATCCCCATATTTAAAAATTAATGTAGCTAGATTAAGGACTTAAATGTCCTTTAGCACTCAGTATAAAATATGAGCATGCCTCTATTAGATCTTGGGGTGGAGGAAGCATTTCTTAAAAGAGATTTTAAAAATGCAGTAACCATACAATAAAATATTGATATATTTGCCTAGGTTAAAAGTAAGAACTTTTGTTCATCAAAAGACATCTTAAAATAAGTAAAAAGACAAGTTCCAAGCTAGGATAAGATCATACAATACACACAACTGTTAAAGAGTTAGCATTGAAAATATTTAAAGAATATCTGTAAATAACCCCCCAAAAAAGTGGGAAAATGACACCAACAGGCATTTGTCAGAAAAATATATATGGACTATACGTACATAAAAAGATGTTCATTGTCATTGGAAATGGAAATTTAGAACGTACTGAAATACCATTTTACATCCATTTGATAGATAAAAGTTCAAAGTTCTGACAATAACAAGCACTTGAGAGGATATGGATGTACAGGATCTCTTAAATATTACTAATAGTAGTACAGATTGGTCCAACCACTTTGGAAAACAGTCTGACATTATCTTGGAAAGTTGAGCATTCATATACTTTTATGACCCAGCAACTCCATACCTAGATATCCAAAAGAAAATCTTTCCCATGTACTAGGAGACGTGTACATAGAGGTTTATTACAGCATCATTTACATAGCACTTCTTGTTCCAGATAAACTACTCACTGTACCCTGAGCAACCTAAATACATTGTCATCTCCTTGACTCTCCATCATGCCATTCCCCCACCTTCACACTAACCTGAAATGATTCTCCCCTTCTTCTCACTCACTCTTCTCTATTTTTCTAGACATAGCTCAAACTTCATCTTGAACTGATTGTATAGGATTGGGTACATATACATAAAAGAGGCAGGTTTTCATGAAGTTTTTCCTCTAAATAAGCGACCTTTTGAAGATGATGTAATAGTTTCTTTTTGCCTCTGCCCCTGTACTTTCCTGATTTGACTCTTGTGCTAAATTCCTTCTTTTCTTTGAGCTGCTACTGGATTCTAAGGAGTTAAATTCAATTGTGAATTGAGACTTAGTTCTTTTGGTTGTGCAACAAATTTGAACCTTGAAGAAGTTCCACTTCATTGATGACAACTTAAATCTTTATCTTATTATCAATTCCACAAAGGCAAATTGCACATCACCTAGGAAGTTTAATAATTTGCCTGTTTCTGGTTGTTCTACTGGAAACAACAGAACTAGACTGATGCTGTATTAGAAATTAATAACAGTCACGATATTGACAGAACATCAGGTCATTATTTGAATACTAAAAATAAAGGACACAGCAGATAAAACAAATGATCTTTTGAAAAATCAAACTCATTACAAAAACAATTTCTATTTGTCAGCTTCTTAACTAGACCACTCTATATTAAGAAAGGATGAGTGAGGAAGTACTATGAGAATAATTGCTGAGAAATTAAGCTCAAAATAAAATTATCTCCAGGCATCGCCGAATGGAGGCTGTGCGACTGCGAAAAGAGAACCAGATCTATAGTGCCGATGAGAAGAGAGCTCTTGCATCCTTTAACCAAGAAGAGAGACGAAAGAGAGAAAACAAGATTCTGGCCAGTTTTCGAGAGATGGTATACAGAAAAACTAAAGGGAAAGATGACAAATAAGGAGTTTTGGATTGTTCGGCAGACGTTTTTAACAACATAAAAGAAAGTCTCGGTTCCATATATACATACAAAAAGATTTTGATCTGGAAAAGCTTTACAGTGCTACTGTGCCTTCTATTTAATTCTTTCAGTCCTTCAATATAACTTTAGCAAGTTCTTTGGGTTATTTTGGATTGACCATAAAATTTCCTGGTTTAAACATCCAAATTATGAATGAAATCCTACTGTATTGGGGGAGGTGACATTGAGAGAAAGTGTCAGTGAGATAAGAAACTTAACTCTCATATCATGGGACAGTGCTGCTCTTAGCTCGACATGACACACCCCCCAAATGAACTTGTGGGAAATTATCATTCCTCTATATTGGATGTGTCATAAATGGACTTGATAGAAACATACAGGAGGCCAGTTTTGTTAACAAAATGAAGGTATTGCTGAAAAAAGCAAATCTGGAATTTGAAGATTGACTTGTAGTATACAATATATAATCTGCACCGGAAATCATGTATTTCAGTTTTATCTCCTACCTGTGCCCCAAAACCAACAAACCAAAAAGAAAAACTATCCCACAGACTTGTTGAATTGAAATGTGAACATGAGTTTTAAAAATTCTTAATAGGTTACTTAAAAATGTGTTTTTTCGAATTTAAACTATTGGAAAGTCTGTTGTGCCAATGTAAGTACATTATTTCCATCTAAGCTGTGCTTAGATCATAATTTTAATACTAGAAATGAATGGGAGTCAACTGTGATCAGGAGTTTAATAGGGAAAAATATAATGAATCATGTTTTAACTTACCTGTTTCATGCGGATGAAGCTAAAATGATATTAAACATTTTTGTCCGTCCTGTATGTAATAGGCAGATTTTATTATAAACATTGTTAAAGTTTTCAGTTTATTTTTTACATCTGTCATTCAGTTTAATCTTTAACTTTTTTATGCCTACTATTGACTTTTAAGTTTGGGAGAAATGGAATATTCTGGGACTGTGAGATCATGATCTTTTTCATTTTGTTCAATTTTAGTTGTTAGGTCACAAGAGTGAAAGGGGGAGGGGACAGTGGAAGTTCTGGTTGTCTTTGTTTTGAGCTGCATTATTATTATGTGCCTAGCATAAATTTTAATTACCTGGGTTATGGGGAAATTCTGACTCTGCTGTTATAAAATGCCCTCTCCTCTCTACTTATAATAGTTTAAAGTGGGTTTTTTCAAAGTTTTAAAATAAGGCAGTCAAATTTTAAAGCATAGATCAGAAGTTTACTATTTAGCACACGTTCTAGGAAAATGTCTACCTTTAACTCATAACTAATGAACTAAACAGCCAGTTGACATGTAACAGTTAGGACCCTTGAATTTGAACTGATTTCTATGTATTATCATTGCTGCCTAGCCTAAGAAATCTATTATTCCTAAAAGTTAAAAGGAAACTAGGTCCCCAATTTGTGAGTGTTAATCCATCTACTTCCCTGTGTAATAAAACCTAAATTTATAATCACCATTTAAGAATTTGCTCTCTAAGAAAATTATTGTTATTGGCTCCTGGAGACTGAATGAATTTGTTCTCCTGTTTTCAGTAGGCAAGGTAATTTAAATGCAACGATTTTGTGATATATGAATATTGTTGATTTTCATTGGATTTGCCTGTCTCCTCCACAGAGTAAATACTCAACAAATGCTTGTCAAGTAAAAAAATATATATATTAATTCATTTCATTCATCAATAATTTTTCAGAAAAGATCTGCCAAAGAACAGCTTCAGTAACATATTCTTTGGAAAAAGGAAGAAGAATGAAAGAGCTTAAAGTATTTTATTTTCAGTACATGAGAGTTACTGCTTCAAACTGTTTAATTACGTGAGCCACAAGTCTAATAGGAGGGTTATTGTATTTGAAATGCTCTATCTGTTATTCTTCAAGGAGACTTACCTAGTTTCCTACCTCCTCGCCTATTGCTCTAAGATTTTTCCCCCTTTTATTTATTTATTGCATAAATGTAACAGTTAAAAAAAGAAGAAAGAAAAATTATCCATTGTCTTACCACATCAATTGTCTTTAGGATTCTGTGTTCCCTTCCAGTGCTTGTCTATGTGAATATGTATTCTGATGTACCAGTAAGTAATCACTCATAATGTAATTCTGTCTTTGGTGTTTTAAAACTTTGCAGCCAGGCAAGACAGCCTCACAGGGATGGTAGGAACAAGTGATAATCTGGTGTGAGGATGGGAAGAAGACAAGAAATAAGTAAGGGTGGTGACTGAGCCTTCCTTATTTCATTGCCCCCAGTCCTCAAGCCACCTTCCTGCCATCAAGGTCGTGATGATGTATTGTGGCAGGCAGCATTCCAGGCTTCAGAGTTCCAGAATGTATTGTTTAATGATGGGGCTAAATTTGCAGTAAACGAAGGGATCTGTTAGTAGAGAAACCCTTCAGATTGGTTATATTACGAGCCGTAGAACTGTTACCATTTTTCTGTTCCCCAGTTGTGCCATAAAGAGGGGTGTCTGGGTGGAGACTTAGGCTCAGATGGGGAAACAAACAGCCAAAGTGCCAGTCTCAGTTGGTCTGACAGGTGAATTTTAGCAGGTCTCTAAACTCAGCTTCTATATCTGTAAGACTCTGAATGATGCAGATAGTGGTGGAAAAAACCTTTTAGAAAATAGAACTTACTGGTTACTCTGCTAGCGTGATGTAAGTTGCCAAATGGAAAATTAATGAATGCAAAATAAATACAGCTGGATTGTGTGCCACATGTTTATTATTCAATAAATATTCTGTGGTTTGATGTGCAGTGTCGTATTTTTAATACATTCTGATTAGAAATCCAATCCTAAAACATTCAGTAAGAATCAGACATAATTGAATTAGAAGGGATTTGACTCCATTAAAATATGTTTGGCCTCAACAAGGTCCCTCGTCCATTTTTCTCGAAAGCGAGTCTTTCCTGGTCTGTAGAGAAAGAAAAACAAACACACCAAAAGCTTTTAAAATAAAACACTGAGCCAGCGATCGATTCCCTGTTTACTCTTATATTCCTAGTGAGCAAAAAGCTTTTTGAGAGTAGAGGGGAAAGTCTGTCTCTATCTATTCCTTAGGCCCAATCAATAAAATAGTGAGTTTATATGTAAAGATTCTTTAAGAGTTGCTAAACAAAAGGGATTATTATACATGATTTAATTCCATATAATTGTGAATTTTCCCATAGAAACAACAGATGTGACCCGCTTTGCCCCCATCCTACTCCAGCAACTAATCCCCAAGTTTCTAATCATCGAAAAATGAGACACTAAAAAAATTCTAGAACAATGGCAGAATCCTCCTTTCAATCAATCCTAATGAGGTAGGTGGCCCAAAGGAGAAAAGTGACTGTTATGTGAATTATCTGTGGCTGTGGACTTGCTGGATTCCCAGAGTATAATGACCTTTTTCCACCACCGTGTTAAAATAAGTCTCCAAGTGTTCATTACCTGTGAACTAATGACTGGCCCTCAAAGATAAAAGAGACATCAACGGGTGCATCCTAAGAAAGAAAAGAACAATGGTCAGTCCAGACCAGTCATACCAACTCATGATTCCTCCTATTCCTACACTTGTCCATATATACTCTTAAATTTCTAGAATTCATCTTCCTTGTGAATTGGGAGTCTGTAGGTGGTAGTTCTTTGTCACTTCAAACCTCTGTCCTCCAAAAGATCTTTTTGGCAACGAATACCTTAAGAATCACCAAGGCATCGCTTCTCAGCCTTTTGGCTAAGATCAGGTAAGGAATCGCCAAAGAACTGGAAACAAGTAGGAGAGGCTTGTGTTCCTCATTAACAGGAGCTTGAGTAAGTCATTTTACCTTCTTTACATGCTCCAGTTTACTCAACCGACAGGAATGGCATAAGAATGAAGTAATATAGATGAACAAAGTTCGAAAACATTTTTAAAGCAGCATAAAATGTAGGTTGTAATATTGTCTGAATGGTTACCACCCATTTGCCCCTCCAGAATTACACTGAGAATTCTGAGCAAAAGCCCTTTTCTCAAGCTCTCTATTTGTATGGTCACTGGTTTATGGTCTTGATTACCTCCACAAGCCTAACATTCTGATCTCTAACCTTGCCAGTTAACAAGACAGCTGATGGTGGGATGTATGACCAGGAGAAGTGAGAGCACCATGTATTTTACCTCCTTAGATTACTCTGGGTCCCAAAATCTCTGAATAGATAAGTTTATACTAGGATAGGACAAATACAGGATATAGTTGACTCATTATGTGGTCATATATAAAGCCTTAGAGTCAGGCAAAGGCTCAAATAACTTGTGAAAGGATGAAAAACAAAGGGGATATGATATTTTTATGTCTGCTGTGTTCTAGGCATTATGTTTGGTATCAACATTGCTCCTCTGAGAACCCTATGCCTGGATTCATGGATGTTATTTTGACTCTTTTCTTACCAGCGATCAACATATTTCATATTCATGGTCTATCTAGTGACTACAAGCAATCATTCCTTCAAGTATTTAATGAGTGCCTACTATTTGCCAGCCCTTGTTTTTCAGCAAGATAAAAATTTGTGCCTTCATGGAACTTACATTCTGGTAGGGCGAGAAGACACTAACAAGATAATAAATTATATAGAATATCAGAAGTTGATAAAATGTTACAGAAAAAAAGCAAAAGCATTGGCAGGTGGGAGCGGGGAGAAAGTGCTGTGTAGGAGGTGAGAGCAGGGAAAACAAATAACAAGGGACCAGAGCACACAAGGTCTTTTGGCCCTTACTACTCAGAAAGTGTAGTCTGTGGACCAGCAGCATCTGCCTGGTCTGGGAGCTTCTTAGCAATGCAGAATCTCAAGCCCTACCCCAGACCTGCTGAATCAGAATCTTCCTTTTAACAAGATCCCCAGTGGAGTTCAAGAAACATGCTGGAAAGTATTTAAACAGAGGAGTGACATAAATTCATTACATGATGAGGGCAAGGGTGGAAGCAGAGGAACCAGTTAGAAGGCTATGGAAATCATCTTGGTAAGAGACGATGGTGGTGGTCGAACTGGAATGGTAAGAAATTGTTAGATTCAGGGCCTATTTTTGAAAGTAGGGCCAACAGGATTTCCTAATGGATTCAATGAAGGATGTGAGAGAGTCAAGGATGATGCCAAAGATTTTGGCCATCGGCTGAGATGAGGGAGACTGCAGGTCAGCTTTAGAAGGGGAAATTGGAAGTTCAATTCTGGTTACAATAAGTGAGGTTTCTTAAACCTGCAAGTGGCAGAGGTCTGAGCTGGAGATATAAATTTGGGGCTCATAAACTAGAGGTGGCATTTAAAGCCAGGAGACGGGATATGATCATCAAGGCAGCGAGTATAGAGAAGAGGTCCAAGACCCACATTTTGTGACATTCTAATACAAAGAGGTTAGTGGGAGGAGAAACCAGTAGAGACTGAGAAGGAACGGTCAATGAAGCAGGAGAAAAACCAGGACAGTATGTTGTCCTAGAAGGCAAACAGAATGTTTCATAGAGAAAGGAGTGATCAGCTATGGCAAGTGCTGCAGACAGGCCAAGCAGGATGAGGACAGAAATATGACTATTATGTTTTACAAAGAAAGGGTCATCAATGATCTTGACAAGAGAAGTCTCTATTCTCATTGAAGTCTTATCAAAGGGAGCAGGCAGGAAAGGAAGAGCTTACCGGAGGTTTGTTTTTGTTGAACTTGATAGTGAAGAAGGCAGAGGCAGAGCCTAGTGCCGTGGGTGTGTTAGCGGTTGGGATGCTCCAGCGTACAGAGTAGATGTAGTGGAAGCTGTGTACCACATCTTTTGTCTCTATCAACTTTGTGTAGTGCACCCAGCGGTCTTGATACTCCCAAGTCTGTTTAATAGAAAAAGAGCACACAGAGAAAAACAAGCAGACTTCTGTTTAAATCCTCTGGATAAAGGCAGCACACAACAGTGGAGTTTATAGCTCTGCTTCTGGAGTCCATTTCTAACATTTTTGATTGGGATTCAAACTAGAGTCAACTCCCAATTATCTCCACAGTGGAGGAGATAAGAGGTGGAGCTGAAATTAAATGAATGACTAATGCAAACATCACTTGAGATTGGGCTTTGTACTGTAGAGGCACATGCTCAAATGTGTGTGGGTACATAGACACCACAAATACATACACACTCACTTCCTTCCAGACCCTTACTTGAGAGGCAAGTTTAGTTAATTGAAAAATAATTAGTGATTAGAACATGTGGTCTGCTCACTCCTCTCTGGGAGACCTCAAGGTGTGACTAGAAAGTAATGAGGCTGATTTTACAAACTGCTGTTGAAAACCAAACTCACTTAATTGCAGCCATAGATGGTATATAATGTCAGAAAAGGAATGAGTCCGGCAATAGGATCATCCAGATCTCTCAGATCCCTGTCTACACCCTTGGAGAAGCTTTCCCTCCTAAGCACAAATCTTACCAGCACCTAGGGTCCACAGAAGTCATAATGCAGCCCTGATTCTTAGCACAGGGCCAGAAATGCTATAGATATTCAAGTTCAATTCAACTGGACCCCCTTGGGCTGGCTTTTATGGCACAGGCAGCTCACGAGTCATTTCCATATAAACAAAATAATGATAGAGCGCGTACAGAAAAAAAAAAAAAAAAAAAAAGATCTTGAATTAAGATGAAGGTCCACAGAAGGAAGTGGGATTGTCTAACAAGCCCAGTGATGTGCACAGGGAGTGTGGCAGAAGATGGTAAAAAGATTTCAGGCCTCCCTTTAAAATAAAAAGAAGCAGGCTAGCCTTCTGCCTCAGCTTACTTTATTTCAACCTTCTATCCGATTGGCTCTTTCAGTTAGCCAGAGAGGAGCACCAGATTCTAGATTCCTTGAGATCAGGGACTGTGTCTTCCTATAGAGACCATTATTCCTTTTAAGGAAGAAGTCCAACAGTCAAGCTCATGAAGCCCATAGAAGCATACCTTTTTTCTAACCTTTCTGTATTATTTGATGTATTTTGTCAGCCCTAATAGTTAATCTGCCACATAATCACAGACTTCGTAGCATTTGAATGGTCCCTAGAGATCATCTAATGAAGCCCCTTACTTTATAGATGAGGATACAGGGGCCTAGAAATGGGTAAGGACAGTCCAACACAACAGAGGAGACAGGAACCCAGGTTTTCTGAGTAGCCAGCTCAGTTCTCTCTCTGCCTCACTGGATGCATCAGTGCTAAGATTTTCTCCCTCTCAACTTGGTGTCAGTGTTTTTTTTTTTTCTTTTGTGAACTGAGGCAGCCTTAGACACCTCAAATTCAACTATCTCCATCAGGCAATTTCTTCCTTTTTTATCGTTGTGCAAGCAGCTGACTTTCATGTAGCTCCAACGTGTTTTGTAATTTTTACACAATGTTGCTTCATATCCTCACTCTGAGGAAACAGTATCTTATTGTGCTACTCTATCATGGATGGCTTAGCCCATTATATGTTATTGGATGCTCAGAATCAACAGGCATCTAGAACTATATGCACAAAACTGTTATCAATGGTAAATGATCTTTGAGGAAATAGAAATGGGCATTATGGGGGTGTAGGGGTAACTTTCATTTTCTACTTTGTGTCTTTTTGTTCACTGGGGTTTTTTTAATAACAATTCTTTATTTTTATTATAAAATAATTTTAACTGTGTGTTAGGCAGTGGGAATTTTCCAATTTTTCTCTCATAAAGAACTTATTTGTATATTCTTGTTGCCGAATTGTGTTTCTGAAGAGAATAAACCAATTATTGTGCCCACTGGCAATGTATAAGTATACCTATTCCCTCCCCACAAACACACAAGCCTTCTTACATCAGGTTTGATCCACACTGCAATACCTTAAAATCTTTTGAATTTCCATTTTTCATTGATAGTAAACTCTTTATGATTTTTGCCATCAAAAAGTCCTTTTTCCCAATAAAATGCATAGAAGAAAACAGGAACTAAACTCAGGGACCTTGGACTTAAAGAGGATTTTATGAATTTGATCTCAAAAGCAAGGGAAGTAAAAGCAAAAATAAATGAATGGGACTACATCAAACTAAAAAGCTTCTGCTCAGCAAAAGAAGAGACAACCGTCCGAATGGGAAAATATATTTGCAAGCAACACCTCCGATAAGAGCCTAATATCCAAAATATACAAAGAACTCATACAACTCAATAACAACAAAAAAAAACAAATGATCCAATCGAAAATGGGCAGAGGACCTGAACAGACACCTCTCCCTAGAGGATATACAAATGGCCAACACATATATGAAAAGATGCTTAACATTGCTAGCTATTAGGGAAATTCAAATCAAAATCACAATGAGATACCATCTCACACCCGTTAGAATAGCTATAATCAACAGGACAAGTAATAACAAATGTTGGAGAGGATGCGGAGAAAAAGGAACCCTCATACACTGCTGGTGGGACTGCAAATTTCCATACAGCCACTATGGAAAGCAGCATGGAGGTTCCTCAAAAAAATAAGAATTGATCCACCATATGATCCAGCAATCCCTCTACTGGGTGTTTACCCCAAAGACTTGAAAACCCATATTCAAAAAGATATTTGCACACCGATGTTCATAGCAGCATTATTCACAGTGGCCAGGACATGGAAGCCACCGAAGTATCCTGTGATAGATGATTGGCTAAAGAAGCTGTGGTACATATATACGATGGAATATTACTCAGCCATAAGAAGAGCTGAAATACTGCCATTTGTGATAACATGGATTGACCTCGAGGTAATCATGCTAAGTGAAATAAGCCTGACAAAAATAGCGGAAAATCTCATGATATCACTTATATGTGGGATATAAACCTAAAAGCAGCAAAGAAACAGGACAAACAAACAGAGACTCCTGGACATGGAGAATAGACTAGTGGTTACCATAGGACTATAGAGTATTGGTTACTAGTGGGGCAGGGGAGGAGATGGGAGGTCGATGTGATAAAGGGGGTTAAATATAGGGGGGTAGGAGGAGGGAGAGGCAGGTAAATGGGATAAAATATATGGTAGCTGAAGGAAACTGGGCTTTGGGTGGTAAACAATAGGATATACAGATGTCAAATGATAATGTACACCTGAAAATTATATAATTGTATTAACCAGTGTTACCCCAATAAACTTAATTAATTTTTTTTAAAAAGTCCTTTTTCCTACTCTGGTGGAAAAGTATATCAGACAGACTTATGATCAAAACTTCATTTTGCTGCTTAAACAGGAAGACCTTGGACATACTGCCCAACTTCTCTGAGCCTCAAGGTTCTTTATCTGTCAAACATACCTACGCTAAGGTTTGTTGTGAGGATTAAATGAGAGAATGCACATGAAATGCTTAGCAGTGCTTGGCACAATAAATAGTAACTCCAAATTTGCCAATAGTAACTCCTAATTTGGTGTACGGTGGACTCTGGGAAATCTGCAATAAGCTTGAGAAAGCTCTTCATTAGAAATGCCTGGCACTTAGATGGTAGACTTCACTTCTAGGACTTGCTGTATTAGTGGGGTTGGGAACAGGGTGATTTGATGTAAAGAGTTATATAGAGCTTTTAGCTTTCAATCACCTTCTACTTTCTAATCATCTCTATCCACACAACAACCTACAAAGTATGTAAGCTCTTCATCTATGAAAGAATAAATCCGTTTGTGTATTTAACACATATTTATAGAGCACCTGACCTTTCTGGAGGCTTGGGACAGAAAAATGAACACAAGTCTCTGCCCTCATGGACCATATGATCTGGTGGCGGGATAAAAGCAATGGTATAAATAAGTAAACTCTAGTATCTCAGGTAGAGCTAAGTGCTAAAGTAAAACTAAATTAGAGAAGGAGAGAGGGTTGCAATTTTAGATGAGGTAGCTAAGAAAGGCCTCAATGAGCAGGTGGCATCTTAGCAAAGATCTGAAGAGAGGTAAGGCATGAACCGTAAGAATAGATCTCAGGGGAGAGTGTTCCAGGCAGAAGGAACAGCAAGTGTAAAGGCCCTGAGCTAGGTATATACCTGACAGTTGAAATGCAAGGAAACACGTGTGGCTGTAGTGAGAATGGTGAAAATGGAGAAGGCAGTAGGTGATGGAGTCTGAGCAGTAAGTTGGGAGGGATGGGGGTACTCAGATCATGTTGGGAACTGTAGGCCATTGTCAGGACTTTCTTTAGCCTTTTATTCAGAATAACCAGTAAGATTTGCAGGGGAAATTTTTCCTGCTTGTTCTGTGCCCCATTCCAGCCTGATTCATAAATCCTGGGTTGCAGGAGGCAGGGACTTTTGCCCAACCCCAAATGGAGAGACGTTCCAAAGCAGGAAGATCCAAGAGTAACTAGTACTTTGTACCATTCATCCTCACTATACTCTGGATATTCCTTCTAATGAGAAAGGTTCATTGTGCCCAGTGGAGTATAAATGGAGGGTGTGGAGCCAAAAATCTCTGGCTTTTCCTCATTCTCACCTGACCAGGGCTGCCCAGGGCCCTTAGGGCTGTGAGCTTTGATAGGCTGGCCAGAGGACCAGAGACAGCAGGAAACTTCTCCCAGGGGTGGGAGTCCGCCTACACCAATTTCAACTGGTTTCTCATCCGAGGAAATACAGTGAGTGGGGATTTCAAGTCATTATTCTTAATCTACCTGCAAGTTATGCAAAGCAACCCAGGGCCTTTTCACCAGAGCTGCCAGGTAGAACCACATGAATAGGGTCAGAGCCAGGCACAGGAGGAAAAGAAAAATAAATTCACAGGCATGTGCACCTAAGTATGCGGGCAATACGTTCCAAAGCTACAACAAAAAGACTTTTGATCCATCTGTATCCCCTCTGTTAATATGAGCATTCTAAAGTTGCTGATGAAGAACTCTTGTTTGGAAGAAGCAACTCTCTCCTTATGGCATTAGGCCCCCATTTAGAGCACCAGATAGGAAAGTTGCTTTACTGAGAATATCAGATTTTCCTAGGAAAATGTAAGGTTAGGATGATCCAAACACAGGGAAACACGATTGTGCTTTTCACCTTCAAAGACTATCCTATCTTGATTTTGGAACCCAGATGAGGACATCTAAAAGCCTTTGATATCATCTCCTAGGGATTCTGGGCTTCAAACTTTTCATCAAACAAGCGCCTTTTTATTGTTCTTCGCCCTTGTATGCCACGGTGGGGTGGTCAACTAACTTACCAAAACAAATTCCTCAATTTGTTTACGGCCCCTTTCTGCTGTGAATTCACCGTGTGTGATCCATTTGATATTTTTGATGGCGCGTTCTTCTGCAAACAAGGTGTAAATTTGTTAGTTGCCTGGTAGTGTGACATAGGAGACAGTCCTTTAGGCACCCAAGCAGGATTACTACCTTCCACAGTGTTAATAGCAGCGGCGATGGCCCTCTGAGCTAAATTTAGAGCTAGTTCACTCAAATCGCTGTCATCTTCTGTATCGATTGTGTCGCATGAAGAACAAATATACACATCTATTGTCTCCCGAAATCTGACACTTTTAGTCTTATTCATTTTCTTTTGCCTGGAAAAAGAAACTCAAAAAGTTAACTTTTGCATGTGTGTGTGCACGTATGCATGTACACATTCCTGTAAGTACAGACTATCTCTTGAAGAATCACAAGAGACAGGAAACAGTTGTTTCTTCTAGGGAAGGGATTAGGGGTTAGGGTAGGAGTGAGGCTTCACCATTTACCCTTTGTGCCTGGCTGCTGAGATCTACTTTTCCTGAAAACCTAGGATTTCCAGATTCTCATAACCATGAAGACTTAAGTCAAGATGTAGTAGAATGATTCATAACTTCTTTGGCATTCTAACAATACTGATTTCTAGTTGAGTCTAATAGAACCTCAAACCCTGCTTTCGAGGACTAAGGACACATGACTCTTTACAGATAAAGTGAATTAAAATGATTAAAGGCAATACAGCATAGGAGGGGTTGGTTTTTCAGGTTTTACTCTTAGATTTTCCAGGTAGACTATTACATCGTCTACCAGAAACTATCATTTTTTACCATCTTATTTTTCCCGAAAATATTTAAGTATTAGCTTTGGTTAACACTTCCAGAAAAACGTTAAGTGACAGTGGAAATAAGGAGCATCCTCCTTTTGTGTCTAACTTCAATGGGTATGCTTTCTGGTGTTACACCTATAAATATGATGCTGGTTTATGGCTTGAGATTTATCATATCAAGAAAATATTTGTCTGCTACTGTTTTAGTAAGGTGGTCATCATAACTTATAGTTCATATTTTCCAAATGCCTTTAACATCTACTGAGGCTGTGAAAATTAGATTTATCAGTGCTGTGAAGGGTTCATCACAGAGCTAGGAGCCTTTGCACATTTTCCATCATTTTTTTCCATCTTTTCCCTTGAG
>NW_006430057.1:133504-140161 GCF_000325575.1 Pteropus alecto
TCCTTGCATTGGGGTGCTGCAGGAAAGTGGATATCTCTCTCCAAAGGAAGCTATTTATTTTTCTATAAATAGCAACTCCCAATTCGGGGTGTTTAATATGCCTCATTTCATTTAACTCTCACAATGCCCCTGTGAAATTGTGCACTGGCTACTTTTAATTGGCCCTTTTAGATCCACTCTCCCCAGATTCCCCTGCCCTCTACCCTGGAAGGCTGACCTGACTGGACTATTATCAATGGGATCTCTCATGCCCTCTGTCTTTTAGGAGGTTCCACACAATGGGGAGACCAGGCTGAAGGGAGGAGAATGAGGTCAAGGTAGATATTACTTGGAGCAGAGGGGAATCCCCTACAGGGTCACCTGTGACTGGCTGCATGGAGAAGGCCCTTGCTTCTCCCAGGGCAGCTGTCTCACAACTCCTCAGTCTGGTAAGAGTATTCTCTCCCCTCAGCCCTATGGCCCCATTGTTACTAGCCCTGGGGAACTGCATTTGCCCTTGATTCCTCACTGTCTACTCACACCCTTGTAAATATTCCCTTAACCCTTCCTTACCTATCCTACTTTTAGTATGCCTACTGGGACCCTGAGTCATAAACAGAGGGACTCTTGTTACCATGTGAAATGAGGAAGCCAAGCTCAAACCCAGACTGTTCATCTCCACAGCCCGAGCTCTTAACTACACTGCTCTCCTCCCTCCAAGATTCACAGAGAGTCATGGGGCCCTGTTCTCACATTTCCGTCTGGACTCCAGATGTGCTCACTCTCTTTGTGTAAGCCTCTTTCAGAAAGAGTCACCCTTTGTTCCCTTTGTCGACACCACCATTGGTCCTAGGGTGCGGTGAGTGCTGCACAAGGCAACCTGGTTCCCATGGCCATCAGTCCAGGAATGGTTTGAACAGTCTTTGAACATTTTGGTAATAATGCTGACTCATGTTCATCTGAGTCATATCAGCATTTTAAGCTCAGTTTGCCTCTGCCTCAGTTCCCTGTTACTGCATCTGAGGGGTGGACAGGGTCATCTGCTGAGGCGAAATGGAATGTTCCCAGGCTGCCTATTTGAGAGCAAGCAGAGACTTAAGGGTGGGTCTTAAGGGAGACTGAAGGCCCTTAACCCTAGGAAACTGGCTTTTCCCAATTTGGCCAAAACGATTTGATGTAAAACTCCAAAGTTAAAGACAACAGCAGAGTATTTTTGGTAAATTGGTAAATTTGGTAGGCTTTGGTGAGTCCATACAGCAACTTGATCCTTCAAAAAATTTGGTGACTTGGTCATTCAGTGACTTGGCTTTCAGCAAATTGCCTCTTGAAGAATTGACTGTAAGCCAAATGTATGATTTCCAACACCAAGCAAATGAAGTGGGGGCTTTATCCATGGAAGCACCTCCTTAAACCTTTCCCCTGGGGAGCCCCGTGAGCCAACAGGAGAAGGGAAGTGGGGAGCAGGGCTCAGGAAGAAGTTCAGATCTTGTCCTCAGACTTTCGTGAGCACAATCATTCTTAAATGTCCCTCCTACCGGCCTCTCCTATTTCTTTTTCTCCCCTTCCCTTCCTAAGGAGGTGGGAAGAATGGGTATGAAAGGTCAGGGGTGTGGTCAAGTTTTGGGTCTGGGTGATGAATGGGGAGAACCACTGCAGGTCCTTTTTCTGGAACCGTCCCACCCTTCGCAACTTCCAATACCTGAGTGACCAGATCCTTGTCTGGAACAGTAGTAGCCAGGGAAGCCTCAGAAGGAGTCTCTTAGCAGCTTTTCCCCAGGATTCCCAGCCGGAATGTTTACAAATGCTGCCAGGGTAACACCAGTTTCAACGAATGAGAAGCAAAGCTCAAGTGTTTCTGACTGCTTCTGTTAGTGGAGAGGGTTAGTCAGTCACAGCGATAATCTGACTTCCAAAGCAGAATCAAGCTGTAGTGTCCATATTCAGCTCCTCTCCAGCAGGAGATGAGCTTGCGGGGCTGTGCCAGGGGGAATAGCAACAATGGGCCTCGCAGCTGGTGTGTATTGGGGTCCTCATTATGTGCCATCACTGTGTGAAGGGCTCGGTATGTGTTAAATCATTTACTTCTCACAGCAGCCATGAGATGGCTATTAGTATTTTCATTACAGTTGAATGAACTGAGGCACAGAGAGTGTTGAAGAAGTTGCCTAAAACTCAAACCCAGAGCTGTCTGACTTCACTGTCTGAGCTTTTACATATTTATTCCCAAATTGAGAGGTTAGGACCACCCTTGCTTGATTATTTTCAAAGATATCTTTTTTTCATTAATTTATTGAGATAAAAATCATGTAACATAAAATTAACTATCTTAAAGTGAACAATACAGGAGCACTTAGTACATTCACAATGTTTTTTCTCTCATATTTTAACATCTATGAAATTGGAATTCATTTTATAATCAATGATATATTAAGGTTTGATGGATAATGTTTTTAAAAATTCTTCATAGTGGAATATAAAATAAAGTACACCTTTCAGTTGATGGCATGTTAGATTAGTTGAAATATGATACCTGGTGATCTTCTTGGATTTTTGAGGAAACATACATCTCTGGTGCACCCCACTCATTTACCAAGTGTTTTCAAAGATGTCTTCTATGAATCAAGGATGAGCTGATAGTATAATGGTTATCAGCATAGACCCAGAAACAATTTACTTAACATTTCTAAGTTTCCTTGTCTATAAAATAGGGATAATAGTATCTATAGAATAGTTTTTTTTATGAGGATCAAATCAAATAATTCATGTAAAGACTGAGAACAGTGCCTGGTACATCATAAGCTCTCTCTATAATGGTTAGATATTATTTATAGTACTGTAGTACTATAAACTGTTCTTTTAAATGGTGAAATCAAAAGTTGTTGGCCCTATGTTATGACCCAATTTTCTTTTATTAATTTATTAATCCATGAAATCTCCAAGGCTGGGAGCCCTTGCCCTTAGCTCTTAACCACTGTGTTCTGTATATGGAGTGGTTGGCTTCTCGCCCTATGACAACTAGTCTCAAGCCCAACAAAGAAAGGAAAATGCTGTGCTAAGTGTCCTCTCTATCCAAGAAGAAATGCTGAGCTCACTGCCTGGAAGACACCACATACACCGAGGTCCCACACACAGGGAGCCTGTTGCTGAGATGGTGTAGTGAGGCAGCAGAATGGGATTGGAAGGAGAGAAGGGTAGAAGGTAGTATGGCTTAGTCAGAGGAACTCAATCTCTGATTTCAGAGGGTTTTGTAGGGGTCCAGAACAAGTATCCCCCTGGCATGCAGATTACTTTGAGCTGAAAGTAAAGCCCAACAAACTGAAGAAGAGTTTTTTCTAACCTCCTTCTTACCTACCTAAGGGAATTCGGATAGAAAAACCTGCTTCAAGAAGGGAACCTTAGCATATTCACCTTAGTGTAATATAAATTAAGTGTGGCAGATGGGGAGGATCCAGGCATTGTCTGTTAGACTCCCCTCAGTGTCCCATTGTATCTGGGTACCACAGCATTTGTTATGACATTTGCTCTTTCTCATCTACCTGTGAATTGCCTACTTTCCCATTAGAGTCCCAGGGCCCTGCTTCTGTCTCCTTAGTCCAGAATGGCATATATATACCTCATTTTGACTCACTGTCTTTGAAATTTTCATGCTTATGTGAACTCTACATTCGCACATACTAAAACTTGATTTTCTCCTTGTTAATCTGTTGTATGTCATTTGGATTATTTGACCAGTCAAAAGAGCTAAAGAGAGGAGGGGAAAGTTTCCCTGGCCCCAACAGTTTCAGATCCCAGCTCTACCATGAACTGGCTTTGTTTCACCTCTCTGAGCTTCTTCATGTGTACGATGGGGATCTTAATAGGAATCACTTTATACGGTTGATAAGATGAAATGAGGCAATTCATATAGAGCACTCAAAACAAGGACACACTCTAAGTGCTCAATAAACATTAGTTATTATAATCATGATGATAAGAGACTCACCACAATAGACAGAATAAAAAAGTATACATCAGAAAGAGCCCACCACTTCCCCAAAAGCTGGGAGAATTTGCCTGGGACAACAAGAGCAGGTGTTTCTTGAGCTCTCACTGTTTAGGTCTAATGCCCAGCAACCAAACCAGGAGGACTTGCCGTGGACACTGTCATTGGTGAGGACGTAGGCTCCAGATATATGAATGCTATTGATAACTGGCCTGAGTTCTGTTTGCTGGTCACACCAACTGCTGGGAACCTTCTAGTGCCACAGCAGGCCCTATCGGAAGCCCTGCCCTTCCCCTGGGCTCCCTGGAGCAGAGGGGGTTAACTGGAAACATGAGGACCCACAGTAGGTGTATTCCAAAAGCTTCCTTTGTGTCAAGCTTTTGTGGTCAAGGGCAGTAAGATCTCTCCTAAGAAGCCCTGAGGCCACTGGTGAGAGGCCCAGGGTGAGGCCCAGGCCTTGGGAGGGCTTGCAGTGGGAATCTTAATTGCCCAGGGGAGAGAGTGATGCAGGCAAGTGATGAGAAACTCCTTGTGGGCAAAATGCTTTCATGGGGGGAGCCAAGAGAGATTTCCCAGCCGATTAGAAAGGCTCTTCTTTGAAGATGGAGCTTAACTCCCTAGGGCTAGAACTTTACCTCCTACCCCCCAGCCGAGGCCCTCACTGAAGCGACAAATTCTGGCCTCAGGGGCACTCCAGATTAAGAGAGCTTTTGAACTCCCGGACAGCACTGAGGACAGGTCCTTCCAAACGTCTCCCTGTTCTTCCCAGTGCAGATAAGAGTGGAGGAGCGACTTGGAAGACCTGAGATGGAGGGGAGAAGAGCTAGGAGTAGGTGGGGCTTGGAAGGAGGAGCTGGCCAGAGGCTCGCCCAGCCCCTTTTCTCAGGAAGGAAATAGACGTGGCTAGGAATCCCCAAGCCGTAGTCCCCATTCTGATGCCCCCACTCCGCCCAGAGCTTCTGCTAGCATCGGGGTGCTCTGCCTCCTTGCAGCCCCAAGCCCTCGCTCCTGGCCCGGTCAGTGGGCCAGCGATGTGCGTGGTACCTGTGCACAAAGACAAGCCAGCACCGAATGTCACGGGCCTTCCAGACCATACTTATGGAGTCTCCTTTGAAAGAGCAGGTCGTTCTCCCCTGATTGTGCCATGGTGGCTCGTCCCAAGAGAGAGAGGGGCGGGCAGCCCTGACGGCCCGCCATGCCCACCTGGGCCTCAGGCTGCCTTGCAAGACGGACTGCCCGAAGAGGTAAAGGGCAGGGCTTCACTTGCCCCGCCCAATTTGTACCATGGATATGGTGCTCACTAGAGAGAATTGTTTTGGATACCTTTACCAGTTTCCACGCTGTTAACTTCTTCCTGAATTGAAGAGAGTTTGGGGAGGGGCCCCCAGGCAAGGTTGGTTGAAGTCAGACCACAAGAAGAGGGGCCCTCTCTTCAGGACTCCATACCCTAGTCCTTGAATCACATTCTTTCCCGCCTGTGTCCCTTCAGTCATGTTCATTCCCTCGCAGTTTCTGTCCTCTCCACGTTACACTCTCGTGCTCACCCAGTCACCCCCTTCTCTTATTTATCTTATTCTTTTTCCCTTTCCCTAGCAAGGCTGTCAGCTCCCTGGAATGAAACTCTGGCTAAATGTTGACATTCTCTTGTCCAGTGAACCCAGTCAGTTGGCACATATCTTTTTAGAGGTGGCAGGCACTATGAGGAAGTGAAGCTAAAAAAGTCAAGGTTCCCACCCTCAATGTACCTAATATATAGTTGGGAAGATAAGGTGTGCTTACACGAAAAGACAACTAGCAAGTCAAATGTAGCAAGGCATCTTGGATTTGGGCAGGTTCTAAGAAAGTGTGGCTGACTGAACTTGCTTCAAGTCTAAAGGGCTACCAGACTGTACCAGGAAAGGGAAAGAAGGTGGTAAGAGCCCAGGGCCTTTCCTAAACTGAGGCCCATCCTCCAACAGTAAAGGCCACAGACCCTAAGTACAATGCTGGTCAGTCTTAAATGGGCAGACCCCGAGAGCCATGATGTCACAAAGACCTCTCAGAACATTCTAGCCATCCTTGAGCATGCAGGTCTGCCCCAGGATAGGTAAATGCCTGATTGAACAGTGCCTTGCTCAGAATAAAAGTACAATGGCAGAGCTGTTTCCGGATGCTTGGACCTTTGATGGCGATGCCTTGATGTTCTGATCCATGGTCATAACTACATTGGGCCACTCTTACAGGCACTGGATAAAAACTTCAGGTTGACTTCAGATCTGACCCACCCCACTCCAAAGGAGTGAGCTTCTGGGGGCTGCACTGTTTTCTGGCTGTAGAAACAAAGGGTATTAGGCCTAAAAGGAAAACTCTGAATGAAACATACACTCCCCAGTGTGGTAGGTGGCACACAAGTGGACAGGTGAGGTACACTAAAGAAAATCTTAAACACATGGGAAAGATTTTTGTTTTCTTGGGGCAGTAATTCTCAGTGCTTCCATTGTCTTTCCTACCTTTTTTCTACTGCCTTTGGAATTACAGTTTTGGGGGATCATAATTGAAATTGCATAGTTGCTTGTAATTTTTATTACCTGACCACTCTCTAGCCTATATATAATAATTGGTTTTCTCATGTTTTCTGGAACTGAGAAGATACCTCCCAAGAAAGAAAAAAAAAACAGATAAAAAATAACGTGTTCAAACTAATAAAGCAGCAGTTA
>NW_006430057.1:141501-148939 GCF_000325575.1 Pteropus alecto
CCACTCTCTAGCCTATATATAATAATTGGTTTTCTCATGTTTTCTGGAACTGAGAAGATACCTCCCAAGAAAGAAAAAAAAAACAGATAAAAAATAACGTGTTCAAACTAATAAAGCAGCAGTTACATAGGTTTACACATGATCTGCTGGGCCATTTTCTCAGTGATGACCTGAAAAGAACAATTAGGTTTTTAATCCTGAATCAAGATTTGTGGAAAACCCCAAAACAATGATTTGGCTCTTCATTGCAAAAGTGCCTTTGGGGGTGGGGAAGATAAATTTCAGCCAATAGCATCAGACACATAGGGTACATAGATATGCCAAAGAAACCCTTAACAATTAAAGATTAAGCAAATATAGCTCTAGATTTATTCTTTACAGAAACTTCCTTGTCATCTTTTATGAACAATGCACCAAAATGTGAAGGTTAAAAGAACATTCTCAAGCCCAGCTCAGTGTGCTATAGTGTCTGCTCCAGCTTTGTCTGGAAAGCAAGGAAGAGCACATCCCAAAAGAATATTCCAGAGTATGCACACCTCAGAGATGAAATATTTGGTCAGAGGGTGTGGATGAAGTGGGAGCGAGAGGGAAGCATTACACAAGCACACACAGACCCAAACCAAGAAGCCAAGTGTCAGTCTCTTTAGCTGTCTAAAATCTGCATCAACATACTTAGGGAAGAAAAATGTCTGCAATTATTCCATGTGTCTCACAAGAGAACAATAGAATAATTTTAGTTCTAAGGTTACAAAAGTATCAAGGTGATAGGAAATCTTGAAAACCAAGTGATGTTTAATTCGCCCCACCTCTCACCCCTACCCTCATCCAGAAGTTTCCTGTTGAGTACAGTGGCTTCAATCCCATCCACTTACCACCTTCCCTTAAAACAGAGCAAACAGCAATTCCCGAGAGGGGTAACCAGACACTCAGTTCTCGCAGTGGCATTAAGCTGGATTTTCCTGTTTTCAGAAAATACCTTCAGAGCAATTGAGGTTAGTATTGTCTGTTGTCTTTGTTTGCAGTGCTCTGGGAATCCTTTAGTTGTGATCACTCATTCTAAGAGGGAACCCAAGATTGCTGCCACCACCTACACTTGGTTATGCACTGGGCCCGAGTGTCCTCCCGACATCGCATTTGCTTAAGTGCCTTTGGGGGACCTGAGGATGGAGAGGATAGCTGTTTAGGGGGTGCTTACAACACCAGCAATGATCCCTTCCACATGCACAGCGTTGTACAGTTACAAACTATTGCATATACGCAACATTAGGAAAGTCGCAGATACTCAGGGATATAATGCAGAGGACACACTATCTTCACTCGAGAGATGGGAGATCTGAGGCCTGGAGCAGTGAAGTGATTTGCTTATGGTCACAGAGTTGACAGGTGGTGGAGCCTCCTGTTGTGAAGATCCTCCCATTTCTCCCAACGTCACCCATCAAATCTTCAGAAAAGTCTGTTCTTTGCTTTCTCAGCCTAAGGCACATTACTCGCAGTGAGTTGGGATACATCTTGGGGAAAATGAATGCCTCCAGGGAAGGGATAAAGTTCAGGTTTAAAGATGAACCAAGGGAGAACCTGGGATCTGAACTTGAATGAAAAAATTAGGAGTGGGAGGAAGAAAGGGGATTGCCCCCATAGTCCCAATAAGTAGGAATTAAAAAGCACTTCCTGGTGTATTTCTTCATGGAGACCCTGCTACTGTTTTCAGGGCTTCTGTCTCTGCGCTGACACTTTGGGCTACCTAAAACAGTCTCAAGGAGGGGCTGTCCTGTGCATTGCAGGACGTTTAGAAGCATTGCTGGCCTCTAGCCACTAGATGTCAGTAATACCTCCTTCAACTCCCCATGTTGTGACAATGAAAAGTTTCCAAACTTTCCAAATGTGTCCTGGCGGAAAACTCGCCCTGGTTGGGAACCATGGCTTTCAGTCCATCCTCTGCAGAGCGGCCGGGCAGATGTATGCAAGTCACCAACTTACTCCTCTGCTTCCTGCCCTGCAGAAGCTTCCAACTGTCCTCAGAAGAAAAGTCCAACACCCTGAAGGAAACATACCAGGCCCTTCATCATGTTCTGGGTCCTGCCAACCTCTCCAGTCTCTTTCCCCTCTACTTCCTGCCTTGCAATCTTTGCTCTAGCTCTAAACAAATGCTTGTAGATTGTTACCACACAGCCATGCTAGTTTGTGTCCCCACATTCGTGCTGTTTTCTCTGCATGAAGTATCCTCCCATCAGTTGTTTATCTTGTAAATTCTACCCAACCTTCAAGACTTGGCTAGGTGTGAGCATCATGTAGAAACATACCCTAAGCCCTTTCCATTTCCACCTGAGGGCTAGGTCAATCCCCACATCTGTGCTCCCACAGTACTTTCTGCAAAATTCTAGCATAGCACTCATCACCCCATCTTGTACTTGTCATTCGCTCCTACTATCTGTGAGCTCCTGGAGCGCAAGGCTGTGTTTTATTCAAACCTGAGGCAGAGTGCTGGCAAGTAGCATTTACCCAGCAGTTTACTGAAGTGAGACACAAAGAACAGTTGAAAGTGCACCAGTTTGAGTCAGAACACCAAGATTCTAGTCCCTATTCTACCATTAGCTAGCTGATTGCTTACCATCCCTGAATCTGTTTCTTCATCTAAGGAATAAGATTTTGGACTAAATGTCTAAGAGTCCTTATAAGCTAAAATTGCTGATAGGAAAATGTTCCCTTTTAAAAAATGTTTCACTTAAGTGTTTCCCAAAGGGCAGAGCCATCTTCTTCCTCCCTCTTCTGAATGTGCACAGCTTCCTCTACCTTTTTCAAAGTCTTTTCCTATTGACTGTTTCACTTGACCCCAGAAATGATTATGGCAGCCTGGAAGACCATTCTTCCAAACAAGTGATGTAAAGGTAAACTGTCAGGTGTTACCATCATTGAAGATGGAAGAATATGTGTATTTATATGTACATAAAGAGACCCTTCCAGGTGGTGTAACAATCAGGTAGGTGGTAGGCAGGGGATTAGAGCAAGTCTTTTCACCGAATACCTTATATTAGGAACCGGGCCGCACAGCAGGAAGTGGGTGGTGGGCAGGCTAGCAACTCTTTATCTGTATTTACAGCGGCTCCCTAGTACTAGTATCACAGCCTGAGCTCCACCTCAGATCATCAGGCATTAGATTTTCATAGGAGCACTGGTCCCTGGTACCAAAAAGGTCGGAGTCCGTTGCCTTATATTGTTAGATTTTGAGCTATCAGAATACGATATCTATTTAAAAATTAAAGATAGTGAATACAACCAAATGAATGGCATCATTTCCCAAGCATCATTTCAACTGGCCTTAAGAGCAGGTGACACATATAGACCTGAGGTCAGTGGTCAGATCACATCCTCTTCTGGCTACTTGCACTTGTAAAAAATCAAGAGACCAAGCCCGATCCCGTCTGATCTCAGAAGCCAAGCAGGGTCGGGCCTAGTTAGTACTTAGATGGGAGACCACCTAAGAAGACCAGGTGCTGCTGTAGGCATAAAAAATTTAAAAAATAAAAAAAAATTACTGGATTATAAGCTGACAAGGTCCTTGCAATCTGTGAGGTCAACCAAGTACCTACTCACTCGACTTAAAAAAAAGATCAAGAGACATGGAGGTTACAAAGTACCTAGCTTCTAAATGCTTTAATCCGATTCACTCCCTGGCAGTGGAGTATAAAAATAAGGCTAAATTTCATAGCAGGTTTCACAAAAAAAAGAGGTAGATTCAGACCCTCATGTTGAACTCAACTGATTTCTACCTATCATTTTGTTGCCCCTTACTATACAGCCCTGACATTCACCTAAGGAGAAAAACAGTGGATGATCCCTGCCTGAAGGCACAGTGGAGAGATGACATAAAACTCAGTAGATTTAGTGACAGATTTGGTAATGTTGTCAATAAGTCTGTATCCCTCTCTGTACTGCCCTTTCTTCCTTTCCAGAGATAGTTCTCATAAGTATCAGCTCAATGAGGCCTGTGCAGCACTAAATGTAGAGCAGAGGTTGCATTAACTTTGTAATCACAACCATGGCTTTCCTTGGAGAGTTCCATCATCACAGGGTGGTACAATATAGAGAGCCTTACTCTCTAAGTGTGAATGCCACCTCCTTGCTCTCTAAACCCTGCCCATAAGATGAGGTCCATGGAAACCATACAATGCAGGTGTTTAAGGTTATCAACAAAACAGACGTTAAACTGGATAAAGGAAAGAGTTGAAAAACAATTTAGTATTCTCACCTAGAGGTCCTGTGGTCATCCAGGATATTGAGCTATACACATGGAGTATCACCACCTTTACAGTAGTCAGCTTTTCAGATTTTTGTATTTCAAGTGGTCAGGACACTCATTTTAATAAACATAATGATTGTTGTTGCTGTTCTACACTAAAAACAAAAATCAACACTTAAGCAAATACTATGTATTAGATGCAGAATGCATGAAAGCTGAAGGTGCAACCTCAGTTTTAAAAGCATACTAACTGGGGTTAAAGAATTACAAATTAGCAGTTGATAGATGGTCACAGGGATGAGAAGCACGGCATAGGGAATGTAGTTAGCATTGATATATTGGCTAGGTGGAAAACCAGAGGAGAGAAGGAGCAATTAGGGGGATCGTTTTATAAACTATATAAACGTCTAACCACCATACTACATACTTGAAACTAATAATAAAATTTTTTAAAAAGTCTTGAGAAACAAACAAAAAATTTTTTTTAAAGCATCCTAACTGGAATTTTAAACACCATTGGATTCACTCAGAAAAGGAACTAGGGAAAAATATTTAAATATCTATTACAAATAGTAGCAACTATCATTTATGGTACATTAGGCACTGGGCAGAGTGAGTAGGTACTTGGTGTACATTATGTCTATAATTTTACAAGCCTCAGCTACTCTAGTTTTTTTTGTTTGTTTGTTTGTTTTTAATGATAAAGCCATGTTGAGTAGATTGCTTGATCTTGTGTAGTATTATTTTAGAAAGTAAAGAAAACCTTTGGTTCTACTTTTTAATTTTTATTACATACTACATAATACACTACATAACCTTCTAGCAGGCGCAGATGAGTGTAACTGAGTTATTTTTCATCAATCGGGGAAATGCTTCCTTAATCAATGTTCTCCAAACCCTGAAAAACAGTGTAAAAAGGAAAATGTGAGAATTCTGTTCCTGTCAGAGGTACATGTATGTACTCTAATTTCTACTGTCACCAAATAGCATTCTCTGTTATTAAAGTACTTTCGCACCCTACATTTCTCTAACTGCAATAAATTGGACTGAATTTTATAATCACTAAAGAATGAATAACTTATAATGACTTCTAGTTTTCATTTTCTGAAAGTAGAAAACATCGCTCTATATGAAACCCTCCCACCGCCCCCCCCCCCGCCTCCGGCACACAAACCGCCCCGCCCAACAAGAACTAAAGTCAAGCAACTATTTACCATCTGGATCCTTCTATAAAGCACCCTCAGAGAGTCAGAAGACAGTAAAATAAAACCACTTTATAAAATGACAGCCAACATGAGGAAGATACTATTGGCTTCATTCCACTTTTTTACAGATGAAGAAAGGAGACTGAGAGATTAAAAGTCTCTTGCTTAAATTAGTAAGGAAGTAGCAGAGTCAGAATTCAAGTACAAGCCCTTCCCCACTGTCTATAAAGCACCCTCAGAGAGTCAGAAGACAGTAAAATAAAACCACTTTATAAAATGACAGCCAACATGAGGAAGATACTATTGGCTTCATTCCACTTTTTTACAGATGAAGAAAGGAGACTGAGAGATTAAAAGTCTCTTGCTTAAATTAGTAAGGAAGTAGCAGAGTCAGAATTCAAGTACAAGCCCTTCCCCACTGTAGAACTCTTGCCTTGTGTAAGCATACTATTTATTCAGAAGATCCACTCTATCTTATTCAGTTCACAATCAAATACTTCAGAAACTATAAAGATTAATCAGTGATAACATTTCTTCCACATGTTACAATAATACAGCCCAGGTATTTTGTTTATAATTGCAGGAAGAATCGCCTTGAGAGAAATTAAAATTGCATAGTCCTAGGAGCCACCTTGTAGAAATCCTAATTCATTTGGTATAGCCAGGGCCTAGGAATCTGCATTTTATCTCATATGCCAGATGATTCTTTTTTTTTTTTTTTACACTTATCATGTCATGAATTCATAGGGAATGGGTTCCAGCAGCTCAGGCTTCTTTCCATTAGTTCTTACACAGTGTGCTCCTCTGAGGAGAGCAGGCTGGTGCTTCAGTTGAACTCAGGTACCTTTCTCTTTGGCTTCCTTCTTTTTTCTGATCATTTTCCTTCACATATTTCAGGAAGCTATCTCAGCTCTTAAGAGTGCTTAATACGCTTATTAATTCTCTTGGCAAGAATCTTGCCCTTAACTTGTTTGTTTACAATAATGCCTACCACATGCTGGGTAACAGTGTAGACTCTTCTACTTCTGTCATGGTAACATTTATGGGGCACTCCTTTTTGAACAGTGCCCATTCCGTTGACATCTACATTATCACCCTTCTTATAGATTCACATGTATGTAGCCAAAGGAACAACTCCATGTTTTCTAAAAGGCCTAAAGAACATGTAGCAGGTGCCTCTCCTCTTTCTCTTTGTGTTGGTCATTTTGGCGAATTACTTGAAGATGGCAGTTCTGGCAAAAAGCTGCCAAATGATTTTGGTTACTCTTGGACCATACTTTGAGAAATACTGCTCTTGATGAGTACACAGCTATCATTCACATTCTTTAGATTCTCAAATAACACTATACTGAGGCAGATTATCTAGGTTGAGTCCTCACAGTATTATTTAATTAGTGACCCTCTGTTCTCTCATCTATGAAATGGAATTAACATTTACCTAGGTTCACTGTGAGGAATAAATAAGCAAAGAGAAAATACAAAAAAGTAAAATTTTTAGAAAGAATAATGAGGATGAATAGTATTAGAACATAATATTAGGTTGAACTGTATGAAAATGCTACTTGGCCATTTTTGACCTATAAAAATGGCAATTTTATTATTCAAATATAAAACTGTAGTGATTCTTTACGTATGTATATTTCTGCAGTAACAGGCAAGCCAATGGAGTATAAAAGAGCATATCTGTGAAACAGGCCCATATGTATAAGGAAATTTAGTTTATTAGAGTGGTATTTCAAATAAAAAATGGACTGTTCTATAAATGGACAATTGTGACAACTGGCTATCTATTGGAAATAAAGGAAAGTTAAATCTTGGCTTCACATTATATCCCCAAATGACCTGTAGATAAGTCAAAGCACTAAGTGTAAAAAAAAAAAAAAAAAGAAAGAAAAAAAAAAAAGAAAAAAGAAACAAATGGGAGGGACTACATAAAACTAAAAAGTTTTTGCAAAGCAAAGAAAACCACCAACAAAATAAACACATGACCTATGAA
>NW_006430057.1:149073-153171 GCF_000325575.1 Pteropus alecto
AAAAAAAAAAAAAAAAGAAAGAAAAAGAAAAAGAAAAAAGAAACTAACAGTATTTGGAGAAACTGGGAAAATATATTTTTATAATCTTGAGAAGGAAAGTCAGTTGTAAGCAAGATATAAAGCCCAAAATCTGGAATGAATATCAGAATTAAAAACTACTATCTGCTAAAAGACATCATATGTGGTAAAAACAAACAAGAGACTGGGGAAAATATTTGTACATATATAAGAGACAAAAGGTTAATATCCATAATATATAAAGAAATCCTATAAGTCAAAAAGAAAAAGAGAACAGAACAAACAAAATGTAGAGGCAAACAGTCCAAAGAACAAGAAATACAAATGATCATTAAATATGTAAAAGGCTGTTCAACCTCACTAGTAGACAAGAAAATGCAAATTAAATTAGCACTCTAAGACCTTTGGCAAAACATTACCAGAACCCACCTCTATCCTGACAGATGTCTAGCATCGGAGCCATCTTACCTTTGACACATAGTAACGATTAACTCCAGAGACGCGCCTATCTCTTTCCATCAAAGTCCACTGATGTGAATAATAGGCAACCCTTTTTTCCTACAATCAAAAGAAATCATTATTGCAGTTTTAAAATGAGTGACCCAACAGAGAATTTTGGAACTTTAATAAGTAACGTTCTAGAAAAGTGGAATCATCACTGAAAAACCAAATTAACAATGTAAATCCAGAATCCTAAATAAAATCAGACCACTAAACTTCAGAATTAAGATGGTAACCATGACTTTTACAATTTCTATTTTAATCAGTGTCATCCTCCTCCTCCCCCTTTTAAAGACATGACTACTTGTTTTCTTTGGGGACTCTAATGACATGAAAACAACAGCGGTAGATCACACGTGAAGGACAATCACAAAACCAAAACGCAAATACGTTTATACTCTATACTCTAGCGATGATGTGAAGGACTAGAAACAGGGGTAAATGACAATGATGAAAAACAGGATATTGTGGTAAATTCCTGAAAGCTCACAAGAGAAAGTGGGGGGTAAAAAATATCAAGGTAAAAACCTCATTAAGGGTGAGGAAGGAGTAAAGAACGAGAAGCCACAAAGATGTGAATGCGAGGAGTTAAAACAAAAATCGAGCAAGAAAGGAGACTAGAAGTCGGAGGGAGTAGGGACAAAAATGACACCTCCCTCCTCTGCCTAGGAGCTTGGACCTACCTCTAGTACTCTCCTACCTTTCTAGCCCCAAAATCTTGACTCGACCCTCTGGCCCACTCTTCTCCACCCAGCAACTAACTGTTTCTTGCTAGAGAAGAATGTGGTTTCTGTCTGGCTTCATTCCGCAAGCTTCTGCTTTCAGGAAAAATGAAAAAAGGGGAGGGCCGACCTTCTCCACCTTGGACAGAGGTTCCGGATGCTAATGGCCTCCCTACCCCACCACCCACTGCGTCACAGCGGTCCGCGGAGTCAGCCGGCGGGCCGTAGAAGCCGTCTTACCTTGCCCCCGTTGGTGAACCTGTGGATGTGCGCAGTGGCTACCCCGGGAATGAGTAAGCACACGCCCATGACGGCGATTCCGGGGAGAATCTCGAACCACATCGCGGCCGCGTTACCAGGGTCAAACAATACCTCCCAGGCCCCTTAAAAGTGACCTGGATTCGGTCCCTTCCCGGTAAGCCCCGCGGCAGCTGGGCGGGGTTACGTAAGGCTCCGCAGGAAACGACGGGTTCCCGCAGGACTCAAGAGTGGCGCGCGCTCGTACTCGCGCTCTCTCTCGCCATCGTGCTCTTGCAACCCCATGCTCCTGCAGTCCTCTTTCCGCAGCCCATCTTGCTCCTGACTCTCAGCCAAGCGCACGACGTTCAGTGACGTGAAGAGACCCCACGCGATCCAGAACACTGCATCTGTTTCGGAGCTCGGGACTCGAGAATGGCAGAGAAACTTTCTCCAGGAAAGGGGACAGACCAGGTATGCACCTTCCTGTTCAAAAAGCCTGGGCGAAAAGGAGCTGCAGGCCGCAGGAAGCGCCCAGTCTGCGACCAAGGGCCCAGAGACAGCAGCAGCAGCAGTGACGAAGGCAGCACTGTGGTTCGTCCGGAAAAGAAGCGGGCGCCCCACAACCCGATGATACAGAAGACTCGTAGCAGTGGTAAACAGAAGGCGGCTTACCGCGACTTGAGTAGTGAGGAGGAGGTGGAGGAGAAAGAGGAGAATGGGCCGGAGAGCCTTGGTGTGGTCTACAAGTCTACCCGCTCAGCGAAACCTGTGGGGCCAGAAGATATGGGGGCGACTGCGGTCTACGAGCTAGACACAGAGAAGGAGCGTGACGCACAAGCCATCTTCGAACGCAGCCAGAAGATCCAGGAGGAGCTGAGGGGCAAGGAAGATGACAAGATCTATCGGGGAATCAATAACTATCAGAAATACATGAAGCCCAAGGATACGTCTATGGGCAATGCTTCCTCTGGAATGGTGCGGAAGGGCCCCATCCGAGCTCCCGAGCATCTCCGTGCCACCGTGCGCTGGGATTACCAGCCCGACATTTGTAAGGACTACAAAGAAACTGGCTTTTGCGGCTTCGGAGACAGCTGCAAATTCCTCCATGACCGTTCAGATTACAAACATGGGTGGCAGATCGAACGTGAGCTCGATGAGGGTCGCTATGGTGTCTATGAGGACGAAAACTATGAAGTAGGAAGCGATGATGAGGAACTACCATTCAAGTGTTTCATCTGTCGCCAGACCTTCCAAAACCCAGTTGTCACCAAGTGCAGGCATTATTTCTGCGAGAGCTGTGCACTGCAGCATTTCCGCACCACGCCACGCTGCTATGTCTGTGACCAGCAGACCAATGGCGTCTTCAATCCAGCGAAAGAATTGATTTCTAAATTGGGGAAACGTCGAGCTGCAGAAGATGGTGGGACTTCTGATTTGCCAGAAGATGCCGATGAGGGTCCAATTCCCATTACATAGTTTCCCCATTATTCTCCAATCTCAAAATAAATATTTTAGAAATTTTAATTTGTGTCCTTCCTTTCTAGGGAAAGTGACAGAGGAAAAGGCAGATGGTGAAGTAGGGTCCTGGATAGATGGCTTGTAGAAGCATCGAGGTAGGTATAATCTGGATTTTTACCTGATACAAATGCTGCCTGTGTGTGACTTTTCAGAACCCTTTGGCATAAATTACAAGAATGGGAGAAGTTCGAGAAAGGAGCTAGAATTTGCTTGAAGTAACCAAAGCTGTAATGAAAGAAATGAACCTATTTATTATTATCACATTTCTGTATCACTTAATTTACAAAAGTACTTTCATGCATTTTCTCTATTGGGAGCCTGTGCTACTTCAAAAAACATTCCAGCCACAGTGTAAGGTGGGGTGGCATGTGAGTGGGAGAATTAGGTTGAGGGACTGATAGCTAGTATTACAGCGTACATGTATGGAAAATAGTCCTGGCTCTCTTTGAAGTACCTATAGTAACCCCCTTTCCACGGATGATCGAAATGATCTATGCTGTGCTGTCTATGATAGCTGCTGGCTTCTTGTGGCTGTTGAGCACTGGAAATGTGGCTGGTAGCCACCATATTGGTCACTACAGTTCAGAACCTGCAGAGGGCCAAAATCTAGTATTTTATAATCCATTGCTTGAAACTATCTGTGTCCTCACAGACCCTGCAATATAGCTGATCATGTCCTATTAAAGTTAATTCATGTACCTGTCTTCCCAGCTAGTTTGTGAACTCCTCAGTGACTAGCCCAGTGCTTGGCATATAATCAGCACTTAATAAACCCAGAGAGATTTCAAAAGGGATATCGGGGCCAAAGCCTTGAATCCAAGATGAGGAGCTTTGACCAAATTCTGTAGGTAATGGGGAGATAGCAGAGTTTGAGGGAAGGGAACACAATCAGACTTTTTAAATGTTAACATGATTGCAGGCTATCAGATTGCAGGGAGAGGGATGATAAGAGGCAGGGAGGCCAGTTAGGCCAAATGATTAGTAAATTTTTATTGATCAGGCTAGAATTTGAGCTAATCCCAGGAAACAGATGCAAGAATAAATGGTGAGTTAGGTTTGTTTGTTTTTTTTTTAATTTGTATTCATTAATCAATTTAAA
>NW_006430057.1:155654-168411 GCF_000325575.1 Pteropus alecto
AGCAAAAGAGCAATTACTCAAAAAAATTATTTAAAGAGATACACTCAAAAATACTATAAATAAGTCAAAATATCATTCTAAAAAATGTTCAAGTAACCCACAGAAAGGCAGGAAAAAGAAAACAAATGAAAAACAGAGAGCAACAGAAAATTAAAAAAAAAAAAATGGCAGGTTTAAGCCCTAATATATTAATAATTATGTTAAATGTAAATGTATGGACTTGCTTAGAGACACAAAGTTGAATTTAAACTTGGTAAAGCCACCTTAAGAGTCTTAGGTGCTATTTACACATTATTTTTTTCGATTACAATCATGCGATATGATTCCATTTGAAACTTCGAGTAAAGTTAGAATGCTGTTCCCTAAAGAATGAATAGTGTTTAGTTTAAGAAAAAAAAAATAGAATATGATATTTCTGATCAAAAGTTCTTTCTGGAATTCATGATAAATGAAAGGAATTTTGGCAGTTCCTATGTCATTCTGCATCTCACAAGCAACATACAATTCCTCCTTTCACTACAACGTGGTTATTCACTGAAACAACTGATCTTATAAAACAAGTTAAAGAAGCAAAGCCTCCTTCAGTTCCTGGCTTGATTCATTATTAGAATTCATCTTTCCTTTCACTTCACCGGCAATCCCAGATATTAAATGCCAAATGTCGGTCTCTCTGAAGGACAGGACATTAAACAATTTAAACATCAGTGAAATTGAATTCAGTTATCCTTAGCCACTGAATGATGACTCTATTCCTATTTATAATTTTTAAAGTAATACTACGTCCTTCCCAGAAGTTCTTTTTGAATTCCAGATTACAACAGGGACTGAAGTACAACAAAGGAAAAATGCAAAAAAGTCAAGTGTCAGGACAAATTAGAAGCATGCACATGTATGTAGATGAGTCTGGTTCAAATTCCTGTTCGACACAATGTAATATATATATATGCCTTACTGTTGAATTGTATACTTGAAACTTACTGAATTTCGTTAACCAATGTCATCATAATAAATAAATGAATGAATGAATAAATAAATAGATAGATAGATAGATAGATAGATAGATATAATTAAAAGAAATGTAAAAAAGTCCCGTTTGTAAGATATTAATCTTTATGAAAAAATTAAATATTACATAATTTCACCTAAAGAAGCTTAATTCTGCCTTAGTGTCAAAATTAAAATGTGATCAGAAAGTATACATTCTAACAAATGTAAGGGCAGTGTATTTACAAAGCATTTTACAACTGTAATAAGTAATATTTGATTGTACCATTAAGAAAAAGAAATACAAAACTGGCAACACTCAAGAAGCCCCTCATGTATCATCTCCAAGTCATCCCTCCCCCTCACAAGCACACAGGTAACCACTGTGCTGACTTTATGATAATCACTCTCTTGCTTTTTTTCATTGACCCAGCCTTCCTCTTTAGCTATTTCACTCTCCTTCCTTCTCACCAAACCAAAAATAATGTCTGCTTAATATCTTTCCTTTCTCATCTTCCTTTTACTCTCTTCTGTAACAACTTTATTGAGATGTAATTCACATATTATATAAATTGACATCACATTCACCATCTTAAAGTATACACTTGAGTGGCTTTTAGTATATTCATAAGGTTTGCAAGCATCACCACTAATTCAAGAACCTTTTCAACATCCCCAAAAGAAACCCATTCCCATTAGCAGTCACTCTCCACCATTCTCCCTCATCCCCCACCCCCATAGGCTACCACTAATCTCCTTTCTGTCTCTATATTTGCCTCTCTGGACATTTCTTAGCAATGGAATCATATAATATGTGGCCTTTTTGTGACTGCCTGCTTTCATTTAGCATGTTTTCAAGGTTTATCCATGTAGCATGTATCAATATAGTCCTTAATATGGTTGAGTAATATTCCATTGTATGGATATACTACATTTTACATGGGTGGCAGATCGAACGTGAGCTCGATGAGGGTCGCTATGGTGTCTATGAGGACGAAAACTATGAAGTAGGAAGCGATGATGAGGAACTACCATTCAAGTGTTTCATCTGTCGCCAGACCTTCCAAAACCCAGTTGTCACCAAGTGCAGGCATTATTTCTGCGAGAGCTGTGCACTGCAGCATTTCCGCACCACGCCACGCTGCTATGTCTGTGACCAGCAGACCAATGGCGTCTTCAATCCAGCGAAAGAATTGATTTCTAAATTGGAGAAACGTCGAGCTGCAGAAGATGGTGGGACTTCTGATTTGCCAGAAGATGCCGATGAGGGTCCAATTCCCATTACATAGTTTCCCCATTATTCTCCAATCTCAAAATAAATATTTTAGAAATTTTAATTTGTGTCCTTCCTTTCTAGGGAAAGTGACAGAGGAAAAGGCAGATGGTGAAGTAGGGTCCTGGATAGATGGCTTGTAGAAGCATCGAGGTAGGTATAATCTGGATTTTTACCTGATACAAATGCTGCCTGTGTGTGACTTTTCAGAACCCTTTGGCATAAATTACAAGAATGGGAGAAGTTCGAGAAAGGAGCTAGAATTTGCTTGAAGTAACCAAAGCTGTAATGAAAGAAATGAACCTATTTATTATTATCACATTTCTGTATCACTTAATTTACAAAAGTACTTTCATGCATTTTCTCTATTGGGAGCCTGTGCTACTTCAAAAAACATTCCAGCCACAGTGTAAGGTGGGGTGGCATGTGAGTGGGAGAATTAGGTTGAGGGACTGATAGCTAGTATTACAGCGTACATGTATGGAAAATAGTCCTGGCTCTCTTTGAAGTACCTATAGTAACCCCCTTTCCACGGATGATCGAAATGATCTATGCTGTGCTGTCTATGATAGCTGCTGGCTTCTTGTGGCTGTTGAGCACTGGAAATGTGGCTGGTAGCCACCATATTGGTCACTACAGTTCAGAACCTGCAGAGGGCCAAAATCTAGTATTTTATAATCCATTGCTTGAAACTATCTGTGTCCTCACAGACCCTGCAATATAGCTGATCATGTCCTATTAAAGTTAATTCATGTACCTGTCTTCCCAGCTAGTTTGTGAACTCCTCAGTGACTAGCCCAGTGCTTGGCATATAATCAGCACTTAATAAACCCAGAGAGATTTCAAAAGGGATATCGGGGCCAAAGCCTTGAATCCAAGATGAGGAGCTTTGACCAAATTCTGTAGGTAATGGGGAGATAGCAGAGTTTGAGGGAAGGGAACACAATCAGACTTTTTAAATGTTAACATGATTGCAGGCTATCAGATTGCAGGGAGAGGGATGATAAGAGGCAGGGAGGCCAGTTAGGCCAAATGATTAGTAAATTTTTATTGATCAGGCTAGAATTTGAGCTAATCCCAGGAAACAGATGCAAGAATAAATGGTGAGTTAGGTTTGTTTGTTTTTTTTTTAATTTGTATTCATTAATCCATTTAAAGATATTCTTTGAGCAGCTACTCTGCCAGACACTGTGCTTGGCATGGGGGATATTAACGAATAAAATGAACACAGCCCCTGTCCTCATGGAGCTGGACATCAAACAGTGACAAGTGTGACAAGTACAAGGAAAACAATATAATGGGATGATATCTCAGGATTAACCCAATCCCAGTTTTAGACTTCAGAATCATAACCTCACTTGACACAGTGTGATATATTCTACATAACAATGTATAAAGTATAGTGGGGATACCTGAGATACATGAGAGGCCTACTGGGAAAGGGGCTTATAAAAGCATCGCACAGGAAACAGCATTTAAGTGATGAGACAAAGCCGATTAGGAAACAGGAAAGATGACGTTGTAGAGGCAGATGGAGAAATAGGAGCATACACTGCCATGGAAGGCAAAGACTATTCTTGAAAAGTGTCATGGGAAAAATATAGCAATGAGTAGCAAAATAATCATTAAAATGGTTCATTAAAAAAATATATTCCTGAGAATTTATGCTAAAAAAAGTCAGTCAAAATTAGAACAAAGCTTTATGGAAAAAGATGTACATTGCATATAAAAATGTCTAAAGTAATAGTCATCAAATGGTAACATTGCTTATTTTTGATGGTGTGATTCTAGGGAATTGGTTACTTTTCTCTTTGGACTTTATCTTTTTAGACTTTTACCTATGTTTAAATAGATAGTAAACATATTTTGGGGGCGGGGAGAAAGAGATACATTGAATTGTTATCTTTTATATAAGCCGAAAGAAAGGGTCCAGGAGGAAAGAAAATGAAAGGGAAAGAATGCTGGCTGATGACTTAAGTTCTAGAAGGTAGCTATAACTGAGAAGGGATGGGATTAAAGGCATGAATCAAGAAGTTAGTCTTAAAGAGCTGAGAGAAAGAATAGGAAAAAGATAACATCTACTACTCCACATGTTTTTAAGTACCTGTGAATCTTAAGAGAATATACAAAATACATGCAAATGAGCATTATTCTTAGGATCCATAACATTCAGCAGATTCTTAAAGAGATCAAACTCCACAAAAGTGCATAAATCAATGGTGTACTCAAAATATTTTTTGTTTACAACTCTATGATTACATCTTTTAAAAGTCAGAGCTGTTTTTATCACCTTTAATCAAATGGTACAACTTCATTTCATAGGTGGAAATAAAATAGTTGTTCTTACAAATTAAAAAATTAAATATGGGGGTGAGGGGAAGCACGCTAGCAGAGATGAGAATGAAGCTGGACTCTGAAGGAATTAACCTAGTTTGAGAAGTGAAGGAAGTCTCCCCTAGGAAATTACCCTCAAACTGAGAACTGAAGGGGGATGGGAGAGAGAATATCCCAGGCAGAGGGTTAAGTATATACCAAGGACCTGAAGTGAAAGACTGGTTTCACCTAAGAACTCAAAGCATGGCTGGAGGAAAAAGACAAAGTGGCTTGATAGTCAGGGCCAACGAAGACACCTTGCAAGTCATATTAAGGACTTTGGACTTTATCTGAAAGGCAAAAGGATGCCATCAAAGTGTTTTAAGAAAGAAAGTGAAATGATCAGATTTGAATTTTTAAAAGATAATTATGCTGTGCAGGAAATGGATTGAAGGAACCAGACATGTAATGGGGAGATCAGCTAGGCTGATGCACTACAGATGACATGATGGTAGACTAGACTGGAGGCTGTGGACATTCATTTAATAAATAGTTTTTGAGCACCCACTATAAGTCAGGGATTGATTTAAGCGCTGGAGATACAGACATAACAAAAACACTAAAGTTCCTGCTCTCACAGAACTTACATGAGAGACTAATAGATTTATACATATATATACATAATATTGATTGAGATAAGTACTACAAAGAACAGTAAAGCAAGGTAAGGGGATAAGTGGTACGGGGAATATTATTTTATATAGAGTGCTCAGGGAGGGCCTCTTCTGATAAGGTGACATTTGAGCAGAGACCTAAACAAAGCAGGTGTCTGGGAGAAGAGCAGTTCCAGAGAACACCAAGTGCAAAGGCCTTGAGGCAGGAAAGTTTCTGACAGGTCCTAGGAACTGAAGATGAACTGCAATTGGAGTAGACTCAAGGAAGAAGCAAGAACTCTAAAATTGAGTAGGAGAAATAATGGAAGGAGGAGGCAGACTGCAGCCTTATAAACCACTGTAAGGACTTGGGCTTTTATTCTCAGTGAGATATGGAGAGCCACTGAGAGGTTTTGAGCAGAGGAGTGACATGATCTGATACTGGCTTTAAAGGGATCCTTCTGGAAACTTCAGGAGGATAGAAGAAATGTTTTATACCTTAATTAGGGTGTCTATTACACAGGTGTCTACATTTGTACAAACTCATTAGAATGTACACTTATGTGTGTTTCATTGTATGTGATTATATCTCATTAAGAAATACCTTGCAAGTGAAAGGAGGAAAAAAAAGAAAAGAAACTGGTCGCTAAATAGAAAATAAACCGAGCCGGGAGTATCAAAGGAAAGATTAGTTAGAAGGCTACTTGCCTTTATCCAGGTGAAAGATGGTAGTGGCTCAAACCATGTGGTGGTGAGAAGGGATCAGATTCTGGATGTATTTTGAAGGTAAAACTGACAAGGTTTCTTGGTGAGTTAGATATGAGGTGTAAGATAATGAGTCAAGATGACTCCAAGATTTTTGACCTTGGCAACCAAGTCGAAGATGGTACCACTTACTGAGATGAAAAGACACACATACAGAAAAGTACATAAAGCACAACTTTGTAGTATAACATATAGGAATACCTGCGTAATCACCACCCAAGTCAAGAAATACAAAACTGTCCCAGACAAGAAAAAGTCAAAGGTTCATCACCACCAAACCAGTATTACAAGAAATATTAAAGAGTCTTCTTTAAGAAGAAGAAAAAAGATTTAAAAATCTGAATAATATAATAGCAGTAACTACATATCTATCAACAATTACTGTAAATGTAATATAGAAATGTTCCAGTCAAAGTACGGGTAGCTGAATGGATAAGAAAACAAGACCTTTACATATGCCGCCTACAAGAAACTCACATCATATCGAAAAACACACAGACTCAAAAGGATGATAAAAGATGTTTCATGAAAATGGAAACAAACAAACACACAAACAAGCTGGGGCAGCAATACTTATATCAGAAGATCAAAAGTTCTTTCTGGAATTCATGATAAATGAAAGGAATTTTGGCAGTTCCTATGTCATTCTGCATCTCACAAGCAACATACAATTCCTCCTTTCACTACAACGTGGTTATTCACTGAAACAACTGATCTTATAAAACAAGTTAAAGAAGCAAAGCCTCCTTCAGTTCCTGGCTTGATTCATTATTAGAATTCATTTCATCTTTCACTTCACCGGCAATCCCAGATATTAAATGCCAAATGTCGGTCTCTCTGAAGGACAGGACATTAAACAATTTAAACATCAGTGAAATTGAATTGAATTATCCTTAGCCACTGAATGATGACTCTATTCCTATTTATAATTTTTAAAGTAATACTACGTCCTTCCCAGAAGTTCTTTTTGCATTCCAGATTACAACAGGGACTGAAGTACAACAAAGGAAAAATGCAAAAAAGTCAAGTGTCAGGACCAATTAGAAGCATGCACATAGATAGATAGATAGATAGATAGATAGATATAATTAAAAGAAATGTAAAAAAGTCCCGTTTGTAAGATATTAATCTTTATGAAAAAATTAAATATTACATAATTTCACCTAAAGAAGCTTAATTCTGCCTTAGTGTCAAAATTAAAATGTGATCAGAAAGTATACATTCTAACAAATGTAAGGGCAGTGTATTTACAAAGCATTTTACAACTGTAATAAGTAATATTTGATTGTACCATTAAGAAAAAGAAATACAAAACTGGCAACACTCAAGAAGCCCCTCATGTATCATCTCCAAGTCATCCCTCCCCCTCACAAGCACACAGGTAACCACTGTGCTGACTTTATGATAATCACTCTCTTGCTTTTTTTCATTGACCCAGCCTTCCTCTTTAGCTATTTCACTCTCCTTCCTTCTCACCAAACCAAAAATAATGTCTGCTTAATATCTTTCCTTTCTCAGCTTCCTTTTACTCTCTTCTGTAACAACTTTATTGAGATGTAATTCACATATTATATAAATTGACATCACATTCACCATCTTAAAGTATACACTTGAGTGGCTTTTAGTATATTCATAAGGTTTGCAAGCATCACCACTAATTCAAGAACCTTTTCAACATCCCCAAAAGAAACCCATTCCCATTAGCAGTCACTCTCCACCATTCTCCCTCATCCCCCACCCCCATAGGCTACCACTAATCTCCTTTCTGTCTCTATATTTGCCTCTCTGGACATTTCTTAGCAATGGAATCATATAATATGTGGCCTTTTTGTGACTGCCTGCTTTCATTTAGCATGTTTTCAAGGTTTATCCATGTAGCATGTATCAATATAGTCCTTAATATGGTTGAGTAATATTCCATTGTATGGATATACTACATTTTGTTTATCCATTCATCAGTGGATGGACATTTGGGTTGTTTCCACATTTTAGATATTATGAATAATGATGCTGTGACATTCATTACATATTTTTGTTTGGACATACATTTTCATTTCTCTTGGGGAGATACCTACGAGTGGAAATGCTAAGTCAAATGTTAACTGTTTAACCTTTTTAAAAACGTTTTTTTTACTGAAATGAAATTCATGTAACATAAAATTTACCAGTTTAAAATGAACAATTTAGTGGTATTTAGTACATTCACAGTGTTGTGAAACTATCACCTCTAAATAGTTCCCAAACATTTTCATCACCCCAGAAGAAAACCCCATGCCCATTAAGCAAATGATCCTCATTATGTCCTTCCTGCATCCCCAGGCAACCACCAATGTGCATTTTGTTTCTATGGATTTAGCTATTCTAGATATTTCATGTAAATAGAATCAAACAATATGTAATCTTTTGTGTCTGGCTTCTTTCACCTAACATAATGTTTCCAAGGTTTATCTACACTGTAGCATGTATCAGTATTTCCTTTCGAGGCTGAATAACATTCCATTGTATGTATATAAAATTTATTATCGATTCATCTGTTGATTGACATTTGTGCATTTTCCACCTTTTGGCTATTTTGAATAGTGCTGCTCTGAAAATGGGTGTACATAGATTTACTTGAGTACCTGTTTTCAGTTCTTGATTTACTTGAGTACCTGTTTTCAGAGTATTCATCTAAGAGGAGAATGGCTGGGTCATATGGTAATACTGTCTAACTTTTTGAAGAACTGGCAAACTGTTTTCCACAGCGGCTGCACCCTTTTACATTCCCACCAGAAATATAAGAGGGTTCCAATTTCTCCACATCCTCACCAAAACCTGTATTTTTCCCCTTTCTTTTATAGCCATCCTAGTAAGTGTGAAGTGATATCCCATTGTGGTTTGGATTTGCACCTCCCTAATGACTAATAACATTAAGCATCTTTCCATATGCTCGTTAGCCATTTGTATATCAACTTTGGAGAAATGTCTATTCAAGTCCTTTTCCCATTTTTTAATTGCGTTGTTTGTGTTTTGGTTTTTCAGTTTTAAGTGTTCTTTTTATATTCTAGATACTAGACCTTTATCTGATATATAATTTGCAAACATTTTCTCCCATTCTATGAGCTTTCATTTTACTTCCTTGTTGGTAGTCTTTAAAGCACAAAAGATTTTAATTTTGGTGAAGTACAGTTTATTCATTTTCTTTTGTTATTCATATTTTGGTATCATATCTAAGAATATATTGATAAATCCAAGGTCAGAGAGGTTTACCCCTTTGAAGAATTTTATAGTTTTTGCTCTTAACATTTAAATCTTTGAGTTACATTTAAATCAATTTTGAGTTAATTTTTTTATATGGTATGAGGTAAAAGTTTGATTTCATTCTTTTGCCTGTGGTTATCCAGTGACCCAGCATCATTCCTTGAAAAGACCATTGAATATTCTTGGCACTCTTGTAAAAAATTCAGTTGACCATAGACACATGGGTTTATTTCTGGACTCTCAATTCTATTCCATTCACTTATGTCTATCCTTATGCCAGTACCACAAAATCTTGATTACTATTGTTTTGTAGTAAATTTTAAAGTCAGGAAGTATGAATCCTCCTACTTTTTGGATATCCTGGATCTCTCGCAATTCCTTTTGAATTTTTGAATGAGCTTGACGATTTCTGCAAATAAATAAACTGGGATTCTAATAGAGAGTGTATTGTATTTGTAGACCAATTTAGGTAGTATTGCCATTTTACCAATATTAATTAATACTAATACTAATCTAATTCATGAACAAATGATGCTTTTCCATTTATTTTAACCTTTAATTTCTTTCAGCAATGCTTTTTAGTTTTCACATTTTAAGTACTGAGCTTCTTTTATTAGCTTTATTCCTAATATTTTATCTTTGATGCTATTGTAAATAAAATCATTTTATTAATTTCATTTTCACATTGTTCATTGCAAGTATATAGAAATACAATTAATTTCTAAATCTTGATCTTGATCTGTAACCATGCTGAACGCCTCAGGATTCTCTGTAGCTGATCATGTTATCTGGAAATAGAGATAGTTTTACTTCTTCTTTTTCGATCTGGATGCCTTTTATTTCATTGTTTGACCAATTGCCATGGCAGGAACCACTAGTACTATGTTGAATGGCAGTCATGAGAACAGACATCCTTGTTTTGTTCCTGATCTTAGGAGGAAAGCATCCAGTCTCTCACCAATAGGTATGCTGTTAGCTGTGAGGTTTTCATAGATGCTCTTTTTGGGGGGGCGGGGAGGGTTGAGGAAGTTCTCTTCTATACTGAGTTTAAGTGTTTTTATCATGAAAGAGTAGTGTGTTTTTATAAAATGTTTTTCCTGTGTCTATTGAGATGATTATGTGGATTTTGTTTTTATTCTACTAAAATAGTGTCTTACATTATTTGATTTTTGGATATTAAATCAACCTTGCATTACTAGGATAAATTACACTTGATCTTGGTGTATTATTGTTGGATTCAGTTTGCTAGTATGCATTTGAAGATTTTTGTATCCATATTCATAAGAGAGATTATGTCTTTGTCATGTCTTTGTCTAATTTTGATATCAGGGTAATACTGGCCTTATAAAATGAGTTGTGAAATGTTCCCTTCTCTTCTATGTTTTGGAAAAGTTTGTGAAGTATTGGTACTAATTCATCTTTAAATGTTTGATAGAATTCAGCAGAGAGCCATCTGAACCAGGGCTATTTGTATATTAGTTTTTTTTGTTTTTTGTTTTTTGTTTTTTTTACCACTAATTCAGTCCCCTCACTTGTTATAGGTCTATTCATTCATATTATGTATTTGTTCTTGAGTCAGTTTCCATAGTTTGTATTTCTATAAATTTATCATTTCACCTAAGTTATCTAATTTGTTAGCATACAGTTGTTCATGGTATTCCTTTATAATTCATTTATTTCTATAAAGTCAGCAGTAATGACCCCTCTTTAATTTTTGATGCTTGTAATTTGAGTCTTCTCTTTTGTTTCTTGGTTAATCTAGCTAAAGATTTGCCAGATTTTTTGTCTTTTCAAAGAACAAGCTTTCAGTCTCATTAATTTTCTTTATTGCTTTTCTATTCTCCATTTCCTTAATTTCTACTCTAATCTTTTGATTCCCTCCCCTCTGCTAGGATTAGGTTTAATTGGTTCCTCCCTTTCCAGGTTCTTAAAGAGGAAGGTTAGGTAATTAATTTGAGATCTTTCTTCTTTTCTTAATGTAAACATTACAGATATGCATTTCACTCTAAACACTGCTTTTGCTGCATCTCATAAGTTTTGGTATGTTGTGTCTTCATTTTCATTCATCAAAAAGTATTTTCTAATTTCCATTCTATTTCTTCTTTGACTCATTGTTTTAGAGTATGTTAATTTCCACATACTTACAAATTTGCCAGTTTTTCTCATGTTATTGCTTTCTAATTTCAATCCATTGTAGCTAGAGAATATACTTCTATTCTTTCAGTTCTTTTAAAGTTATTGAGGCTTGTTTTATAGCCTATCATTTGCCTGCGTAATACCACCCAAGTCAAGAAATACAAAACTGTCCCAGACAAGAAAAAGTCAAAGGTTCATCACCACCAAACCAGTATTACAAGAAATATTAAAGAGTCTTCTTTAAGAAGAAGAAAAAAGATTTAAAAAATATAAATAATAAAATGGTGTAACTACATACCTATTAATAATTATTTTAAATGTAAATGTATGGACTTGCTTAGAGACACAAAGTTGAATTTAAACTTGGTAAAGCCACCTTAAGAGTCTTAGGTGCTATTTACACATTATTTTTTTCGATTACAATCATGCGATATGATTCCATTTGAAACTTCGAGTAAAGTTAGAATGCTGTTCCCTAAAGAATGAATAGTGTTTAGTTTAAGAAAAAAAAAATAGAATATGATATTTCTGATCAAAAGTTCTTTCTGGAATTCATGATAAATGAAAGGAATTTTGGCAGTTCCTATGTCATTCTGCATCTCACAAGCAACATACAATTCCTCCTTTCACTACAACGTGGTTATTCACTGAAACAACTGATCTTATAAAACAAGTTAAAGAAGCAAAGCCTCCTTCAGTTCCTGGCTTGATTCATTATTAGAATTCATCTTTCCTTTCACTTCACCGGCAATCCCAGATATTAAATGCCAAATGTCGGTCTCTCTGAAGGACAGGACATTAAACAATTTAAACATCAGTGAAATTGAATTCAGTTATCCTTAGCCACTGAATGATGACTCTATTCCTATTTATAATTTTTAAAGTAATACTACGTCCTTCCCAGAAGTTCTTTTTGCATTCCAGATTACAACAGGGACTGAAGTACAACAAAGGAAAAATGCAAAAAAGTCAAGTGTCAGGACAAATTAGAAGCATGCACATGTATGTAGATGAGTCTGGTTCAAATTCCTGTTCGACACAATGTAATATATATATATGCCTTACTGTTGAATTGTATACTTGAAACTTACTGAATTTCGTTAACCAATGTCATCATAATAAATAAATGAATGAATGAATAAATAAATAGATAGATAGATAGATAGATAGATAGATATAATTAAAAGAAATGTAAAAAAGTCCCGTTTGTAAGATATTAATCTTTATGAAAAAATTAAATATTACATAATTTCACCTAAAGAAGCTTAATTCTGCCTTAGTGTCAAAATTAAAATGTGATCAGAAAGTATACATTCTAACAAATGTAAGGGCAGTGTATTTACAAAGCATTTTACAACTGTAATAAGTAATATTTGATTGTACCATTACGAAA
>NW_006430057.1:172446-177267 GCF_000325575.1 Pteropus alecto
ACACTTGATCTTGGTGTATTATTGTTGGATTCAGTTTGCTAGTATGCATTTGAAGATTTTTGTATCCATATTCATAAGAGAGATTATGTCTTTGTCATGTCTTTGTCTAATTTTGATATCAGGGTAATACTGGCCTTATAAAATGAGTTGTGAAATGTTCCCTTCTCTTCTATGTTTTGGAAAAGTTTGTGAAGTATTGGTACTAATTCATCTTTAAATGTTTGATAGAATTCAGCAGAGAGCCATCTGAACCAGGGCTATTTGTATATTAGTTTTTTTTGTTTTTTGTTTTTTGTTTTTTTTACCACTAATTCAGTCCCCTCACTTGTTATAGGTCTATTCATTCATATTATGTATTTGTTCTTGAGTCAGTTTCCATAGTTTGTATTTCTATAAATTTATCATTTCACCTAAGTTATCTAATTTGTTAGCATACAGTTGTTCATGGTATTCCTTTATAATTCATTTATTTCTATAAAGTCAGCAGTAATGACCCCTCTTTAATTTTTGATGCTTGTAATTTGAGTCTTCTCTTTTGTTTCTTGGTTAATCTAGCTAAAGATTTGCCAGATTTTTTGTCTTTTCAAAGAACAAGCTTTCAGTCTCATTAATTTTCTTTATTGCTTTTCTATTCTCCATTTCCTTAATTTCTACTCTAATCTTTTGATTCCCTCCCCTCTGCTAGGATTAGGTTTAATTGGTTCCTCCCTTTCCAGGTTCTTAAAGAGGAAGGTTAGGTAATTAATTTGAGATCTTTCTTCTTTTCTTAATGTAAACATTACAGATATGCATGCATTTCACAACACTGCTTTTGCTGCATCTCATAAGTTTTGGTATGTTGTGTCTTCATTTTCATTCATCAAAAAGTATTTTCTAATTTCCATTCTATTTCTTCTTTGACTCATTGTTTTAGAGTATGTTAATTTCCACATACTTACAAATTTGCCAGTTTTTCTCATGTTATTGCTTTCTAATTTCAATCCATTGTAGCTAGAGAATATACTTCTATTCTTTCAGTTCTTTTAAAGTTATTGAGGCTTGTTTTATAGCCTATCATTTGGTCCATCCTAGAGAATGTTCCATGTGCAAATTAGAAGAATGTACAAATCTACTGCTGTTGGGTAGAATGTTCTATGGGTAGACCGTATCTCTTAGGTCTAGTTGGTTTATAGTGTTGCTCAATTTTTCTGTTTCCTTGTTATCTTTTGCTTAGTTGTTCTACTCACTATTAAAAGTGGGATATTTAACTCCAAACAAAAAATTGTTGTCGAATTATCTTTTCTTCCTTCATTTTGTTATTTTTTCCTTCAAAGTATATCAGTGCCCTTTTATTATATAAATATGTTTATAACTTTCATATCTTCCTGATGGGTTGACCCTTTTATAATTATGGAATGTCCCTATTTATCTCTAATAACATTTTTTTTTTGTTTTAAAGTCTATTATGTCTGATATTAGCATAGCTATTGCAGTTATCTTATGGTTGCTGTTTGCATGATATACCTTTTCCAATCCTTTTACTTTCATTCTATTTATATTTTTGAATCTGAAGTGTGTCTTCTGTAGATAGTATATTAGCATATAGGTGGATCTTGTTTTTTTACCCAGTCTGACAATCTCTGTCTATTGATTGAGTTGTTTAATCCATTCACCATTTAATGTTACTATTGAAAGAGCTGGATGTATATCTGCCATTTTACTTTTTTACTATGTCTCATTTCATTTATGTTCACCTTCACCTATTCTTCTTTCTTTTGCATTAAGTGAATACCTTTCGAATGTAGCATTTTAACTTCTTTAATGATTTTTTTTCACACTTTTAAGTTATTTTCCTAATGGCAGCTGATTCTGATACATTACATGTATCAGATTTATACAAATTTAATTCCAGTGAGATATGAAACATTATTCCTATATAACTCCATTCTCTTTTGCACCTTTTTGTGATATTGTTATACATATTGTATCTATAAATGTTACAAACCTAACAATACGTTGTTATATTACTCTCTAAAATTTTATAATTTTTAAAGAAGCTATGAGAGTAAGGATATATTTATACCATCTGTTATACTAACCTTATTTATCATTTCTTTTATTAAGAGTAGTAGTTTATATTTATATTTTTAAATATTTTTTTATTTTTCAATTATAATTGACATATAATATTATATTAGTTTCAGGTGTATAATGTAATTAGACATTTATATAACTTATGAAGTGATCACCCAGATAAACTTAGTACCCATCTGATATCATACATAGTTATTACAATATTATTGACTATATTTCCTATGTAGTACTTCGCATTCCCATGGTTGTTTTTATTTATTTATTTATTTTTATTTTTCTCCCCTCTTTGATTCCCCCCGCCCCCTGACTTCCACCCCTGACCTACGGATGTTGCCGTCTTCCCTTATGAACTGGATCTCTAATAGGGGGCAACTCCTCCCATGCGTTCAGGACACACACCTGGGGCCTGGTGGCCCCGGCGCACTCCAGGAGGACTAGCGTACCCAAGGAATGGTCCGTGGCTCCACCTGGGGTGCGAACCCAGGACCTTCTGTGTGTAAAGCAGATGTGCTAACCACTACACTATGGAGCCCATGGTTGTTTTTATAACTGGCAATTTGCAAATCTTAATCCCTTCTTCCTTTTTACCTGTTCCCTCAACCTCACTCCCATCTGGCAACCATCAAAGTGGCTCTCAGTATCTATGAGTTTGTTTCTGTTTTGTTTGTTTGTATATTTTGTTTTATAGATTCCACATATAAGTGAAATCATATGGCATTTGTCTTAATCTGACTTATTTTGCATAGCATAACATGTTCTAGGTCCATCCATCTTGTTGCAAATGGTAAGGTTTTATTCTTTTTTATGGTTGAGTAATATTCCATTGTATATATGTACCACCTCTTCTTTATTCACTCACCTATTAATGGATACATAGGCTTGCATATCTTGGATATTGTAAATAACGCTGCAATGAATATAGGGATGTATATATCTTTTCACATAGGTGTTTTGGATTTCCTTGGGAATTCTACTTCCCTAGAGGTAGAATTGCTGGGTACTTCTTTGTCTTTTGTTTCAGCGTTCGTTTTAAAGTCTATTTTGTCTAATATAAATATTGCTACCCAGCATTTTTTTGTTTCCATTTACACGAAATATCTTTTTCTATCACTTTACTTTCAGTCTCTGTCTTTCAATCTGAAGTGGGTCTCTTGTAGGCAGTATATGTATGAATTTTGTTTTCTTCTCCATTCAGCCATCCTATGTCATTTGATTGAAGCATTTAATCTATTTATGTTCAAGTAATTATTTAAAAGCATATAGTTATTATTCATAATTTTTAACATTTTCATAATTTTTAACAAATCTGGGTTTTTAAAATTTATTTATTATTATTATTTATATGGTGACATTGGTAAACAAAATCCAATAAGTTTCAGCTGTACATTTTAACAGGAAGGCATATATATTTACGCTGTGTGTTAACCTCCCATAGTTATATTACTTTCTGTCAACACATATTTGACCCCCTTTACCCAATCTACCTTCCCTCTATCCCCTTTGACCTACCCTCTGGCAACCAATGGTCTATTGACCATGTCCATGAGTCTCTATTTGTTTGTCCTCTTCATTTGTTACGTTTAGGTTTATATCCCGCATATAAGTGATATCATTTGGTTTTCAACTTTTTCTGTCTGGCTTATTTTGCTTAGCATGATTATTTCGAGGTCCATCCATGTTGTAAACGGCACTATTTCATCTCTTCTTATGGCTGAGTAATATTTCATTGTATATATGTACCACAGCTTCTTTATTCCATCATCTGTTGTAGGACACACTGGTTTCTTCCATGTCCTGGGCACTGTGAATAATGCTGCTATGAACATCGATGTGCAAATACCTTTTCGGATACGGGTTTTCAAGTCTTTGGGGATAAATAGTCGATAGAAGGATTGCTGAATCATATGGTAGATCAATTCTTAGTTTTTTGAACCTCCATACTGTTTTCCATAGTGGCTGTACCAATTTGCAGTCCCTCCAGCAGTGTATGAGGGTTCCTATTTCTCTACATCCTCTCCAACATTTGTTATTACTTGTCCTATTGATTATAGCTATTCTAACAGGTGTGAGATGATATCTCATTGTGGTTTTGATTTGCATTTCTCTAATAGCTAGCAATGCAATGTTGATTTTCATATATTTATTGACGATTTGTATGTCCTCTAGGAAGAAGTGCCTGTTCAAGTCCTCTTCCCATTTTTTTGATTGAAGAGTTTTTCTTTTCTTTGTTATGGACTTGCATGAGTTCTTTGTATATTTTGGATATTAGACCCTTATCAGAGGTGTTGCTTGCAAATATATTTTCCCCTTCAGATGGTTGTCTCTTTACCTTGTTGATGGTTTCCTTTGCTATGCACAAGCTTTTTAGTTTGATGTAGTCCCATTCATTTATTTTTTGCTTTTACTTCCCTTGCCTTGGAGGTCAAATTCATGAAATCTTCTTTGAGTCCAAGATCCTTGAGTTTCATTCCTAGGTTTTCTTCTATGCATTTTATTGTTTCAGGTCTTATATTCAGGTCCTTAATCCATTTTGAGTTAATTCTGATATGTGGTGACAGACAACAGTCTAGTATCAATTGCAAGTGGCTTTCCACTTTTCTAAGCACCATTTATTGAAGAGGCTTTCCTTTCTCCACTGTATGTTTTTCACTTTTTTGTCGAAACTTATTTGCCCATATAAATATGGGTTTACTTCTGGACTCTCGATTCTGTTCCACTGGTCTGTGTATCTGTTTTTTTGCCAATACC
>NW_006430057.1:177648-185260 GCF_000325575.1 Pteropus alecto
TAAGAACCTAGAAGAAATGGACCAGTACTTAGAAAAATACAATCTTCCCAGACTAAATCAAGAAGATCTAAAAAAATCTAAATAGACCAATCAGCAGAATGGACATTGAAACAATCACCAAAAACCTACCCAAAAGGAAAAGTCCAGGACTTCATCAGTGACTTCTACCAAACATTCAAAGAAGATTTAATACTTATTCTCCTCAAAATCTTACAAAAAATTGAAGAGGAGGCAATACTTCTCAATTCATTTTACCAAACTCTGGTAAAGATAACACAAAAAAAGAAAACTACAGACCAATATCTCTCATGAACACAGATGTAAAAATCCCAAATAAGATACTAGTGAACCAAATACAGCAACATATTAAAAAGATTATACACCACAATCAAGTAGGCTTCATCCCAGGGGCACAACATACGCAAATTGATTAATGTGATACACCACATAAACAAATTTAAAAATAAGAATCATATGATTATATCAATAGATGCAGAAAAAGCCTTCGACAAGATACAGCATCCATTTATGATCAAAACACTTAACAAAATCAGTATAGAAGGAAAGTTCCTTAACATAATAAAGGCCATCTATGACAAACCGTCATCCAACATTACACTTAAAGGTTAAAAACTAAAAACCTATCCTCTAAGATCAGGAACAAGACCAGGATGTCCACTATTGCCGCTGTTATTCAATATAACATTGGAGGTCCTAGCGAGTGCAATCAGGCAAAAGAAAGATATAAAAGGCATCCAAATAGGAAACAAAGAAGTCAAACTGTCACTTTTTGCAGATGACATGATTCTTTCTATAGAAAGCCCTAAAGACTCCACAAGAAAACTAGAAACAATAAGCACATACAGTAAAGTTTCTGGACACAAAATCAGTGTTCAAAAATCCATAGCTGTTCCTATACTCTAATAACGAAGTGTCAGAAAAAGAAATGGAAAAACAATACCTTTTGCACTTGCAACAAAAAGAATAAAATACCTAGTAATAAACCTAACGAAACATGTGAAAGACCTATATAATGAAAACTATTTGACCATATTAAAAGAAATCAAAGAAGGAGTGGCTCCATAGTGTAGTGGTTAGCATGTTTGGTCCTGGGTTCACATCCCGTGTGGAGCCACGGACCATACCCCCGGTGCGCCAGGCCCCAGGTGCGTGCCGTGAGTGCATGGGAGGAGACGCCCCACCTTCGGAGATCCAGTTCTTAAGGGGAGACGGCAACATCCGTAGGTCAGGGGTGCCGCCCTATGACACATGGTAAGAAACCTGCTCACTCGTGCCTTGGGGTCCAATAAGCCTGGGTTCGGGGGTGGACAAACCTTGTTCACCTCTGGAAGATGTTCATTTCTGAGCCTGAGTGTCTCAAGTGCACAACGGGGCCAGAGCAGGACGGACCTGGCCGGGCTGTCGGGAGGGCTGAACACGCAGTGGATGCAGAGAATTTTTGTACGGATGTCAGGTGCGGTGTGCTTGGCTCTGGGGCGCTGCAGAGACTACAGAACAATCACTTCTTCTCTTACTGTCACCATAATAATGTAAGCTCCTTTTGGGCAGAGACCAGAGTTCCTATCACAGTCTGCAGCACGTGCCCCATGCAGTGTGGGACACACGGCACTGCTCCGTGTTCATTAAAACGAACTCCTAACGCCCTGCGGTTGTCTGTCTGTAGCAACAGGGTAAAATATTAAGTCATGACTGAAGAGTACACCCTGATTATCTGCTAACCTGTGACAGCAGAGAGCAGAAATGACAGACAGTAGAAACGAAAAGCAAATGCAACCTTCATGAAGGTCTAGGAAGTGCAATCATTGATTTTAATGGCAGGTAAAGCATGGCCAAGATCCTAAAACAAGGTGGAACACAGAAGTACATTTCTCTGCACTTTCAAAAGAAACAGGATTTGTTAGTCTCTTAAGAGGCATACAGACAGCATGGTGAGCGCCCCATGCCTCCATGTACTTTTTGTCTGCGGGGGAGAAAAAGTTCCATGAAGCCTTTTTGGGTTGAGATATTTGGGTGTTCTGTTTACTTCTTGAATTCCAAGCTCCAGCTCATTCCTTAGATTTGGGACATTCTTGTCCACTATTTGTCTGAAAATGCTTTCTAGTCCCTGCTCCTTTTCCTCACCTTCGGTAATGCCCATTATTCTTATGTTTCCTCTCCTGATGCTATCAGCTAGTTCTTGTATTTCCCTTTTATTATTTTTCATTCTTTGGTTTCTCTCTTCTTTCTTCTGATTTATTTCTAGATTTCTGTCTTCAATATCACTGATCCTTTCTTCCATTTGGTTGACTCTATTTCCGAAGCTTGCAATTCCTTTTTTCATGTCTTGCAGTGTGTTTTTCATCTCCAGAATTTCTATTCGGTTCTTTTTTCTTTTTGAAGGTTTCAATCTCCTTGCTATAGAACTCATTCCGCTCATCTAGTTATTTTTTCAATTCCTGAAATTATTGATATGAATTGTTTTTTCAGAAGTACCGTCCTGAATTCTCTGTCATTTAGATCACGTATTTCTATGTCTGTAAGCTTATTTTCTGGAGATTTTCCTCTTTCTTTCTGAGCTGCCTTGTCACCTTAGTTGTTCATGGTGTTTAATGGACTATTCTTCCATCTGGGCATTAATGGAATTATATTCTGCGTTTTTTCCAAAAAAGATTTATTACATAAAGGTCTCTCCTTAGCTTGTTGCAAAGAAGGCATCTCTATTTTGGTTTCCAGTAGATGGCACCGAAGCCTCTTGGATCCCTGCTTTACATAAAGTCTTAATAATGCATTTTTTTTTCTTATAGATCGCTATTCAGTCATGCTCGCTACCTTCAGTCTCAGTCCCTGTCATGTTAGTGACAGTTTCGGTAGCATTTGCTCAGATTCTCTTGGGGTTCTGCAGTGTTCACTCTTTGAGGATATGGGGAGAGGGACCCTCTTAGTTAGGGGATGGGGGCTGTGGCTCAGCCTTGCATTTTACAGCCGTGGTTGGTAATAATCAACTGTTGTTTCTTTACCATCCCACTTCTCTCCTTTGTGCTTTCTTTCCTCTGTCCCCTCCTCTGTGCTTTCTTTCCTGATCCCTGGGCACTGTCGCCTGTCGCCCGGAGCTCACAGCTCTACTAGGCAGGGCTATTCCCAGAACCCACTGCACCTGCTCCCTTTTCAGGGAGCTCCGACTGTGAGAGACAATTTCTTTTTTTTCCCTGTCCACTAGCCAATTCTCAGGGTTCTGACCTGTGGTAGTTCTTATGCACAGATCCCACACTCAGATGTGCCAGTATGAAGTTGGGGTGTTTTTTGGAATTTTTGATGTTCAGCTTATTGGTTTCCAGGGGAGAGATCTTGGGATGTCTCTCTGCCATGTTTCTGATTTCACTCCCCAAATTCACATTTTAAATAGAGTCTTTATCTTGACCTGGAAATAACTTCGATGTGTTCCAGAAAGTCCTTGGAAAGTCTCAAAAAAATTTTTGTTCTCTCTTTTTATAAAATAGATATTAAACTAATCAGACTTATTTGGTATGTTAAATTGCATGGGAAGCATTGTCAAGTAAGTGATGATAAACTTCTAGGGTATATTGTATAGGTAAAGAATGGCTGTAAATTAAACAAATAGTTGTTGCTATGGAAAACCTTAAGATGGCAGCTTAGTTCTGCCAGGTTCCCTGGCAAATCCCATTTTTTTTTTTTTTTGGTTTTTGTATTCTTTATTCTCCACAGTGTATTGAAACTGGATTTTATTCAGCTGGCACTACGTATGGGTTATCAATATGTTCTTAATGTTGCATGCATATTTTCTGTAAGAGTTGAATCCATCCTCTGCTTCAAGGCTGATGCCCTCACAGTGACAAAAAAAATTGTTAGAAAATCCATTTTCCATTTGGGGTATACCTTCCACAATCTCTAGTGATTGAGGCACCCACTTTAATGTGTAAATCATATGAGCCATGACGAAGACCTTGCAAACTTCTTGGAATTATCACTGTCTTTATCACCCTCAATCATCAAGCAAGATCAAAAGAACTAATAGAAAAACTACATTCAAGCAAAACAAGTCTTAATTACATGGGACTGAATGAATTGATTATAATTGATATAAAATATCAAAAGAATGATTATAATTTTCATGACTTTTCATTTGAAATATTGCTGGTTCCTTAATTTTTGTGTTCGTTTTTCCAAATATGAGGAAACCTTTCCTCCTAAGCTAACTATAACATAGAACAACTTGGTAAATTATACCTTTGTAAACAGAACTGAAACATTTCTCTTTTTCTCCCTACTTGAACTCTCCAGAATTCAGAAAGTCTGATTATTCTTATTTTCATGGTAATATTTTTATTTGCATAAATTCAATAAGAATCTGTTCTCCTTACATAGGACATAATTGGAAACTGGTTTTATTACCAAGGCTTTGTCTGGAATGTGAAATTAGAGAAACATGCATAGACGCAGTTATGACCAAACAGCTTTAGGGAATTAAGATTGATTTATGAAAGCCAATAAAACCCTTGGAAATATTGGCTTGGCACCTTGTTTACAAGATTCCTGGTAGCCTTACCAGGTGAGTGAGAAAGGTTATTTCCTGGCAGGTGCAGGAACTTGAAGATATTTTTGGTGATTTCAAGAAGAGAAGAACTCACCCAAATTTATACATATTGCAGGCAAAGTTGTATGGCAAGTACTTGCCTTGTTTTTTTTTTTTTGGTCTTGAGAGGTCATTTAAAGTTCAATTTGAAGAGTTCTTATGAAAAATTCCAGTAAAGCAGATTTAAAAGAGCCTATATGATTAATTATTATTATTGCTGCTCTTTTGTAAATAACAGTACAAGTCTAGTGAAACTAGACTTATTTTGCAAACAAATTAGTCTTATTTTGGTATCTTGGGTAAAAATGAGGGTGACTTTAGAGGGAAATAATTGTTTCAGTAGAAACTATAATATACATTTGTGGACATTAAGGTTCTAGTTAATTGTCTTTGAAGTTTTTTTTTTTCTACCTGTAAACTGGACTGGGTCCTGAATTCTAGTTTCCTCAAATATTTGGCTACAACTCTCCAAATTGAAGTTTCTAATTTTCTCTCACCATTTTGACTTGGAATCAATGAGAACAAAAACTTTTCTTTTTTTTCAAAGCCTTGCAAACTGAAACGAGACAACTTGATATAAACTTCAGAGAAATCTCCACAACAGCTAATATATGGACAATCTTCAAGCCTATTGCAGAAAAAGCAACAGAGACGTTCAAACTGCAAATGAGGAAAATCAAGCAGATTGTCACTGCTTGCCTTCACTCTATCAAAAGATGTGTCAACCCTGACATTTAGAAATCTTCTTGACTGGCTGCAACCTTGGCTCTGAAACTGTTTTATAACTCTTCTAGTCATTAACCATTGTTTTTTGTTTGTTTCCACGGAAATGACTCTTGTTAATTATCTAATTGCTTGCATAATATAGGCCTAACTTTGGGACCCTACCTGCAAGATCATCTCATGAAATGAGATACAACTATTTAACTAAACTGTTATATTCTCAAGACTGAGACTGGTTTAATGCAAGATGGAACAATCTATCAACTTAGCTTCTGGGATGTGAAATTTCTTATTTGAATTTTCAAATGCGAGAATGTGAGGGAGCAGAATTTTTCACCCCAAAATATATTATTTTAGGGTGGTTCTTGTGGCTAATCTATTAATCAAATTGACATGTTGCAAATTAGCAGGAGAAAAACAAATTAAAGTTTAATAACATGTATACCTCCTGTATACATGGGAGAGATCCAGGAAAACTGAGTAACTTACCAAAATGGTGGAAGGCACCACCTTAAATACCACTTTCAGCTAAAGACAAAAGACTTTGAGGGTGGAAAGCCAGTTATGGGAAGTCACCAGGAAGAGCAAAGTAAACAAGGGTAAGAGTCTTATGCAGATTTAAGTCCTTGCCATTATCTCCATTGGTAGAAGTTTCTAGAGATTTAGATATTTTCTTCCTGGGATGGTGAGGTAAAGACCCTTACAAAGGAGATTTCCCTTAGAAATGTAAATGTCCTTTCACATAGGCTAACTTATACTGGGTCTTCAGAGCTTCTCCCATGTCTGCAGTTTCTTAAAATTAACTGGCCTGAAATAATATTTCCAGAGCGGCATATTTTGAGGCAGTAAGCTCTGCTCCCGTTCATAGTCTCCTGTATGCTCCAGAAGGAAGTGGAATAGGATACTGGTTAGTGTTAATAATGTGGCTCAAAAAGAGTAAGACCAAGGCACACCCAAAAAGTGGTCTCAACAGGCACACGAGCCTGCAGGGATGAATCCCAGTCTGTGGGGTAAGCCCCCACACAGCAGCTCATACAATGGGGCCATGAATGTAAAGTATAACATAAAGAATATAGTCAATCATATTGTAATAACTATGTATGGTATCGGATGGGTGCTGGATTTATCAGGGTGATAATTTTGTGAGTTATAGAAATGTCTAATCACTATGGTGTACATCTGAAACAAATGTAATATTGTATGTCAACTGTAATTGAAAAATAAAAATTATTTTAAAAATTAGTTAAAAAGAATCCAAATGATGAGGATAGTTCTGGGACAACATTAAAGATACCAACATTTGCATCATAGGAGTACTAGAAGAAGAAAGAGAGTAAGGGATTGAAATCCTAATTAAAGAAATAATAATGGAATACTTCCCTAACATGGCAAAGAATATAGACATACAAGCCCAGGAAGTGCAGAGAGTCCCAAACAAGATGAATCCAAAGAGGTCCACACCAAGACATGTCATAATGAAAATGCCAAAGATTAAAGACAAAGGGAGAATATTAAAGGCAGCAAGAGATAAGCCATTAGGTATCTACAATGGAGTTCCCATAAGACTGTCATCTAATTTCTTAAAAGAAACTTTGCAGGCCAGAAGGGATTAGCACGAAATATTCAAAGTATGAAAAGTAAGGAACTAAAACCAAGATTACTCATCTCAGCAAGCCTATCATTTAGAATCAAAGGACAGATAGCTTCCAAGACAAGAAAAAACTAAAGGAATTCATTACCACCAACTAGTATTACAAGTCATGTTAAAGGGACTTCTTTAAGAAAAAGGGGAGTGACATCAGAAACATGGTGGAGTAAGAGACATCCTCAGATCTCTCCCCTTGAAACAACAATAAGCTGAACATCTAAAACCCACCAAAAAAAAAAAAAAAACCCAAACTGCACACCAGCACGTCTGAGCCTGAGATCTGCTCATAAGAGCTACCACAGGTCAGAACCCCGGGTGTTGGACAGTGGACTGGGAGAAACAAAGAAGCTACCTCTCACAGACGGAGCTCCCTGTAGGAGGAGGGGAGGGGAGAAGGTGCGGCGAGTTCCCTGAATAACCTTGCCTAGAAGAGTTGTGAGTTCCAGGGGGGCAGCAACAGGGCCCAGTCATCAGAGCAAAAAGCAGAAAAGCAGGGATGGCAGAAAAACAACAGTTGATTATTACCAGCCATCGCTGAAAAATGCAAGGCTGAGCCGCAGCCCCCATATGCAAATCAGTTAATGTGATACACCGCATAAACAAATTAAAAAAGAAGAATCACATGATTATATCAATAGATGCAGAAAAAG
>NW_006430057.1:186300-209349 GCF_000325575.1 Pteropus alecto
TGTCTATCACCACACACCAAAATTAACTCAAAATGAATTAAGGACCTGAATATGACCTGAAACAATAAACTGCATAGAAGAAAACATAGGAACTAAACTCAAGAACCTTGGACTTAAAGAGGATTTTGTGAATTTGACCCCAAAGGCAAGGGAAATAAAAGCAAAAATCAATGAATGGAATTACATCAAACTACAAAGCTTCTGCACAACAAAAGAAACTGTCAACAAAGTAAAGAATGGAAAAATATATTTGCAAGTAACGCCTCTGATAAGGGCCTAATATCCAAAATATACAAATAACTCATACAACTCAATAACAAACAAACAAACAAAAACAACTATCCAGTCAAAAAATGGGCAGAAGACCTGAACAGACATTTCTCGCCAATAGTCATACAAATGGCTAACAAAACATATAAAAAGATGCTCATCATCACTAGCTATTAGGGCAATGCAAATAAAAACCACAATGAGATACCATCTCACACCTGTTAGAATAGTTGTAATCAACAGGACAATTAATAACAAATGTTGGAGATGAAGAGAAAAAGGAACCCTCATACACTGCTGGTGAGACTCTAAATTGGCACAGCCACTATGGAAGAGTGTGGAGGTTTCTGAAAAACTAAGAATTGATCTACCATATGATCCAGCAATCCCTCTATTGGGTATTTACCCCCAAGACTTGAAAACTCATATCCGTAAAGATATTTGCACACTGATGTCCATAGCAGCATTATTCACAGGGCCAGGACATGGAAGTACCTGAAGTGTCCTACGATAGATGATTAAATGCAGAAGTAGTGGTACATATATACAATGGAATATTACTCAACCATAAGAAGAGATGAAATACTGCCATTTGTGACAACCTGGATCTATCTCAAGATAATCATGCTAAGCAAAATAAGCCAGACAGAAAAAGTGGAAAATCACACGATATCACTTATATGTGGGATATAAACCTCAATGCAACAAATGAACAGGACAAACAAATGGAGATTCATGGACATGGACAATAGACTATTGGTTACCAGAAAGTAGAGTGAGAGAGGGGAGGTGGAGAGAGCAGGGTAAAGGGGGTAAAAGGAGTCATATATATGGTGACAGAAAGAAATCTAAATATGGGATGTGAACACACAATGCAATATATATATGCTTTACTGTTAAATTGTACACCTGAAACGTAACTGGATTTCGTTAACCAATGTCACCCAAAATAAATAAATAAAATTAAGCTGAAATTGTAAAAAAAATAAGATAAAGGTTTTAAAACACTTGACTAAATAGTATCATAGGTCATTATGAAACTACACTTAATTATTCATTTAACCAAAGTAACAATAAAAGATTCAAAGAAAAATTCAAAAGGTTACATAATCATTAGCAAAACTTTGTTCTCACTATTGAATGATTCAGTTTCCTTAAGTAATCAAGAACCTGATTAAGACAACATAAAACAGAATATTATGTTGATAAAAAATAGAATCTGTTTTCTCAGTAGAAAACTTTTCACTATATCTTATCAAGATCAGACCAATAATCCATAAAAACTTTATCCTTTTAACAGAGGGAAAACCAAACTTTAATTTTGCATCAGCTTACTTTTGATATTTAAATTTACTTAATTAAATTCATGCCAATCTTACTTAGCTTGACCACACATAAACTTTCCTTTCTCAAGTATCCTTTTCATAAACCTTATACTTTCCCTGTCTTTTCTAGTTTATTTCTTGTTCTCTTACTTGTTCAGAAATAATCAACTTATTTTGGACATATCATTTTCTTACAATTTCCCTCAAAACATGTATCTCTATACCTTATAACTTCCATTACTGAAAACGCACCCTACTTTTCTTGCATTCAAAGTTGATTTTCTTATTATTCCTAGTAGTTTCAGTTACATATATTGGAATTTTTAACCCCTAAAAACCTCAGATGAAATCTAAGTAACTGAACTGTTGAAACCAAAAGCAAACCATAACAGAATGGATATACTAGAATTAACTTTTAGTTAAAAGTATTAAATTAGCTCTTTTAAGAGTCTTAGTTGCCCTAGAATGTAGTCATGTGAGGCCTGGAGGCCTGTCTTGAAAGCAAATTTCAGGAAAGAATATGTAAGTATACTTTGCTTAAGATAGAAGAATGTAGCCTATTAAGCACAGACATATAGCTCTGCTTTTTTTCTTGCTCTTAAGATAACATCACTGACTCATACTCCCAAGATGTCCTGCAGAAATCTGTAAGCTAGAAAGACCACCTGTCTCTAGTCATGAAGACTCTGGACAGGATGGCACCAAGACCTAAATACATGAAATTGAGAAGATACGTACTGAAGCTTGCACAAGAGCTGACCAATCAACACAGCCCACAACTCTGAACCCCCTTACTCGTGCTTACTCATGATTTTTGCATTTAAAAGCCCCTGATTGTAAGCCATCGGGGAGTCCAGTGTTTTGAGTGATAGCTTCCAGTTCTCCTTGCATGGTGCCCTGCAATAAAATGACCTTCATTCCTCCCTTGTGATTCTTGGTGTTCACTGTTTGGCTATGCTGTGCATTGGGCAAATGAACTCTCTTATCTATAACTTCCATTATGACTTAACAAGTTTTGGTTTTACAATACTGGGCAGGGGAAATGTTCCCCATCCAGACGTAATATCCATTAATATTTAAGCACTCAGGTAAAGTTGACATAACTTTTTTACTAATACCTGCTTAAACAATCCAACTTTCATAATCTTATTAACCATACATATTTATGTTCTCTCAATCTAATTGTAGCTCAAGTCAGGGCTTCACCATTGGGTTTGGGTTCCCAGGCCCTTTTGTCAATCTTTAACTTGATTAATTGGCCTAACAGCTTCCCCCAGCAATTACTAGTCAAGTTTCTCATTGTAGTTTTGCCTTCTGGCTTTTTAAATTGTGGTAAATAGATCTGACTTGTTTGAGACCCTTTAATGTTGGGGGACCAAAAGGGGGTCTCTTTGCCTGCCCAACCTTAGGCAGTGCTCTATTAAAACCTTTTTTAAACCCCATCAATGTCTACTTTATTTATCCCATTTCTTAATAACCATCTAAAGATTTCCGATATCATGGGATGAGTCCTGTGAATATTTCTTTTCTGTTTTCTATTTCTTTTGATCCTATCAATAGTTGCATTATTGACGTTATTTCTTAATGACATTTGAAAAAAATTCCAAGAGTCTCTTGACTCTCCCCTTGGCTTCTTCCCAGTCTCTTCTTAATTAACCTAATGCTTTTATCAGTATCTGGAAGACCCATGAGGGGAATCTGAGGCAGCAAATTCAATAAGGCTTCTCCACCTCATTTTTGTAAGGCTAGTCATTATATTTCTTTCTATCCACTTTTGAAATTTGGTCTTTCTATAGGTAGCAAACAGCTGTTATAATAAGTGCTCTCAAAAGTTTTCCACGTTAGAAGTTTTTCCAATTCAAAGAATCCATCATCTGGCCATTTGACAAGTAGGATCTATTAATCTCAATAGCACCTGAAACCAATAAGCTTTTTTATCTTAGCCAGGGAAGCAAGATGGGTTCACTAGAGAGTGCAAAGGATGCAGCCCTCACAAGATCCACAAGCTCACTGCTAGAGTCATCTAAGACAGTAAAAGCCCTTCATTATTACAGGTGAGAAAGCAACAAAAGTTGAGAAGTCAAAGGCTCCTTATGGATGGCACTCCTCATGGCAAATTCCCCTGTGAGCTAGCAAGGTCACACAAAAAGGTGAAAAGATGCCAGTCAAAGGGCTACAGCTGCCTAGTCGCAAGCCCCAGGTATTCCTGTGCTTTTATCCTACTGGATACAGCTGCCCAGAATTCCCAGCCTACCTGACTGGCTATGAAATGCACACTGATACGTGGCCTTCCTGATGGCAGAAACCAAAGAGGAGATCAAAGCCAATTTCTTAAAACATAGAACAGGGCAAACAACATAGACCAAGAAAAACAATGACCATCTCAGGGAGAAATGGGATCAACAGTACCAGAGTCCTTTGCCCAGGAAACTAGTTTCACCAAATTTACTCCTGCTAGTCTACATTTAGAAAGAGAATAAATGATTCTCACTACTTTCACTTTCACCAGATCCCACAGAGATCTGAGGGTGTGCTGACATGGCAAAAACTCTTACCACTGCCAGCCTTTCAGATGCCCCAGGATCCCTTCATCTGCAGCAGTCCCAAAGCAAACAGTCTCCAGCCAGAAAAGTCACTTGGCTGACTTGCCAAACTTGCATGTAGAAAAGATAATTTTCCTTCTACTGTTCTAAGTTCTTCTGGCTGGACTAATATTCAAATAAACGTGACAAAAATGATGGGAGAAAAATGACCAAATCTAGTAATATGGGAGTTCCATGAGAATATGAAACTAGACGGATAGGGCAGTTAAGGCTATTATGTCACCTTAATCTAAAACTTGGTTGTGGTTTGGGACCTCAAAGAGCAGGGAAGCAATTCACGTGGAGATGGAAAAGCAACTATTTGGTAAATAAATGTTTGTTAGGTCATCTTTAACAATGGGACACAGAAGACTTGCTAGGTCTCTCCCTGTCTTGCACACTAGTTCATATTAAACTATATATTTGGAGCAGGTCCTCTATCTAAATCCTTTTAGGGAGGTGAAAGGTTCTTCCTGAGTCTTTTTCTTAAAAATAACCAGCTTAAAATAACCAATATCCCAAAAGACATATTTTGGGGTGGCAACTTCAGCTCACCTTAGAATTAGTGATAGACAATACAAGTTGTTCCCCTCGTGAGATAAACTTTGGATAATATCAGGTGTATGTGAGGAACACAATGTGAAGTACAGCACGAAGCACCTATCTTTTGATCAGAAAAACACTAAACTTGCAATATTATTCATTTTATTTACAAATAGAGGCCCCGAGACATCTACAGTTCCAGAACTCCCGGCAAAAAGCAGGTAACTGCTTTGCATGCCGGGATTTGCAGTCCGCCAAAGAGTCGCTCTATCAAGATGGCGGAGTTGCTAATGACGTATGGAGAGCGGCCCCAGGGGAGTCTGGGCCGTGAGGGGATTGGGCGGTGCAGGGATACGGAAGGCCCGAATCTAAGGCCAGGTGTTAAAACCTCTCCTCGAAAGGAAGCTGGCCGCTCTGAAATATCGCGAGATCCCAACGAGGCCCAATGGAACGCGGGGCCGGCCTATCACTAAGGGCGTCAGTTGGGGGCGGAGCTGTGACGGGAGCGAGCGGGGAGTTGTAGGTACCGGCAGTAGCGGCTTTCGGGCCGAACTTCGAGTGGCCATGAAGGAGGAGAAGGACCATAGACCTAAGGAGAAACGAGTAACCCTGTTGACTCCCCCCGGGGCCACAGGTAGCGGCGGTGGGGCTTCGGGGGACAGCACCAAAGGAGAAGATAAGCAGGATCGGAACAAGGAGAAGAAAGAGGCGCTGAGCAAGGTGCTTGACTGGTTGCTGGCTGGTGAAAGGGCGGGATGCGTCTGCATTTGGGAATGGGGCTGCCTTCTTCCTCTGCCAGTCTCCCCTTCTGATTCTTCACCTGTGGTAAAATCGTATCACACTGTCTCATCTGTTCGACCGAAAAGGGGGGCCCCTCACGGCTAAGCTCCAGGGTGGGAGTGGCGGAGAAGGGGGCTACCAGACAAGAAAGATTTAGGTCAGAGCTGTGAGATGATAATGGGAGAGGGTAACGATAATAAAGAGAATGAAGAATTAAAACATTAATTGGGGGAATTATTGAACAGTGAAGGGGCGGGCTATCAGGGGTGGGAGTGGTTTGTGGTAGAAGTATTAATGAAGACAAGTTGAGGGAGTGGGGGAGTTAATGGTCTGGGGGCCAGATTTGGAACGATGAGGGAATTTGGGGTATTCATTAGAGTTTTGAATTCTTTATGCTAAATGAGGAAGAGTTTCGTTGTTGGATAGGGAAATAATAAATCAAGAGTTCGTGGTTTTTATAAGTGATCTCATCTTTTAAAGTCCAGCTTTCTTTAGGGATGGTGATTCAGATATGACAGAAAATTGATTTGTACTAATTTGATTTTGCTCATTTCTGAAGGTGGTAATTCGAAGATTACCTCCTACGTTGACCAAGGAGCAGCTTCAGGAACATCTTCAGCCTATGCCTGAGCATGATTATTTTGAGTTTTTTTCTAATGATACTAGGTAAAATATATAAATAAAAGAGGGAGGGGGTAAATGAAAAAGGTTTCTTCCTTGTTTTTTAACCTACTAATGTTTTCCATTTGATTTTTGGGCCTATCTTTTTAATATATGCATTCTTGTAATTCAGCCAACACCTGCAAACACATTTACATCATTGCTTTCCTCTTTGCAGTCTGTATCCTCATATGTATGCCAGAGCATACATCAACTTTAAAAACCAGGAGGACATTATTTTGTTCAGGGATCGCTTTGATGGTTATGTATTCCTTGACAATAAAGGTGAGTCCTAGTAACTGAAAGGGTTTCTTTGTCATTTGTGTGTTTAAGACAATGCGTGTATCACAGTGTTTTCTCAACGCCTTGATAGCTTTTCTAAAATCATGGGTGATGAAATGTGTAACATTTAGGGTTTGCATTGATAAACCTAATATAATCTTATACATAGATATGTGACTTTTCAGTCCTCTGGTATTTTTATTAACTTGTTATTTCTGTGGTTTGATTAACTGAATGAAATTGACATTTCCTGTGACAGATTGTTTGCCCTGGATTAGAAAATCTGTTGTTTTGACTATTTACTAATTTCAGCACTAATACTGATAAGTGACTCTTTAAAGTTGTGTGACAAGTTTTAAATGTTTACTTCTCATCTTGCTTCAGGGACCAACATTTATTTACTTCAGATCCTTTCAGCCAATAGTTCTGTGTTCGAGTACCATTTAACAGTCTAAGTTGTATATAATTAAAACATCAAACTTAATGATCTCCCACTTTGTATCCAGGAGTCTAGAGGGAAGAAAAACTTCTGCCTTAACTCTTTTTATTTATTTTCTGCTGCTTGCAACATTTAACTGGAGAATGTCTGAGCTGCCATTTGCCATTTTCTTTGGATTTGCAATCATAATGTCTTTCTGTTGAGTTTTGTTTTTTCAGCATTACTTCAAAGTTAGTGAAAAAGAAATCTTTGTCAGGGAATATGCCTATAAAAGTAGAAGGATTGCCACTGTTTGTCCATCTTTTATTAATCCCCACCAACTATCTACTTCTGCCCTCCAACTTTATTCAATAGCAATAATTTCCTAGTGATTTAGCTGGAAATCTGAGTTGTGTTTAACTTTTTCCTCTCCTTTTTATCCCTTACATTTAAACAAGGGCTGTATCTTCTAAATTTGTAATGTCTTGTTCATCTGGTTTTACTAATACTTTCATACTTTATGTCCTTGTCACTTAATGCTTAGCCACTTCTCTAAACTTAACAGGGTTTTCCATTTTTCACATTTCTGTATAATTCAGTCTGTCATATTGCCATGAAATTAATCTTTTTGAAAATAGTGATTTAAGATAACATTTGTGAAAAGTCCAAACTGCTTAGGTTGGTGGCCAGAATCTTTCATTGTCTGGCCTCGCTTCTGTTTTTTTTTTTTTCAGCCTATCTTCCACAATTTCCTTCTGCTTCAGTCTGGTTTATTTGTGTGTGTGTGTGTGTGTGTGTGTGTGTGTAGTTTTTGTGAGTGTGTGTGTGTGTGTGTGTGTGTGTGTGTGTGTGTGTGTGTGTGTGTGTGTGTGTGTGTGTCCGATTCTCCATTCACCAAAATCAAGTTAAGTTGTGCAGCCATCACCACTGTGTCAATCCAGAATGTGTTTATCACTCCAAAAAGAATCTTATATCCATGTGCAGTCATCTCCCATTCCTTCCCCAACCCTCCCCCTGCCCTTGCCCCTGGCCACCACTAATCTACTAACTATGGATTTCCCTATTCTGAACATTTCATATAAACAGAATCATACAATATATGGCCTTTTGTGACTGGCTTATGTAGCATGTTTTCAAGGTTCATCCATGTTATAGCATGTATCATTACCTCATTCCTTTATTTTTATTTGCATTCTAAAAAATTGTGGTAAAATACACAAATAAAATTTACCATTTTAACCATTTTTAAGTGTACAGTTGTGTTGAGTACATTCTCATTGTTGTGCAACCAGTCTTTAGACATTTTTCTTCTTTCAAGATAAACTCTATACCAATTAAACAACTCCCCATTTCCCTTCCCCCATCCTCTGGCAACCGTCATTTTATCATGATATTCCATTGTATATACTACATTTTGTTTATCCATACATCTGTCAAGGGACATTTGGGTTGCTTCCTCCTACTCTTGGCTAGTCTGTACAATGCTTCTATGAGTGTGAGTGTACAAATAATTATTGAAGTCTCTGCTTTCACTTCTTTTGAATATGTACCTAAAAGTAGACTTGCTAGGTCATTATTCTATTTTAAATTTTTTAAGGAACTGTCATACTGTTTTCCATAGAAGCTGCACAATTTTACATCCCATCAGTAATGTGCAAGCGTTCTAATTTCTCCAGGTCCTCACCAACACAATATTTTCTGGATTTTTTCCCTTTAATAATAACTATTCTAATGGGTATAAGGTGATAGCTCTTTGTGATTTTGATTTGCATTTCCCTGATTAGTGAGGTAATATTTTAACGTTTTCATATACTTGAGCACGTGAACATCTATCTTCTTCTGTTTCATAGATTGCCTTTTCACTATGTCGATTGTGTCCTTAGATGCACAGAAGTTTTTAATGTCTAATTTATCCTTTTACTTTTGTTGCCTGTACTTTTGGTGTCCTGGTATATTTTTTTTTAAATAACAGCTTTATTGCAATGTAATTCACATATCATAAAATTCACCCTTTTAAAATGTATGGTTCAGGGTTTTTTAGTGTATTCAGAGTTGTGCAGCTATCATCACATTCAATTTTAGAACACATTCATCACTCCAAAGAGAAACCCCATACCCATTTACCATCACTCTTAATTCTCCCCACCACTATCCCCCAGCTCTAGATAACCACTAAATTGTCTATAGATTTGCTTATTCTAGAGATTTCTGATGTGCTTTTAAATGAAAATTAGCTTATAGATTCCCCCTCATACACATATCAAAATATTACACTTTAGAAGTGGAATTGAAATGAATGTTTTATTTCCCTGCTGTATCTTTTTATCAGTATTGAACTTGGGGCTCCTTTGATAGCATGTTCATTTTAGTTGTGCCAGTGTGATTGATGCCCATTGGGAGACCCTTCTCAGATGACTGCGATCTAAGGAAGCCTAGAGAACGGTGGGTTGGCTCCCTTTTATCCACTTGACATTTTCTTTGTTATAGCAAGTGATATTTTTTTCTAAACAGGTCAGGAATATCCTGCTATAGTAGAATTTGCACCTTTTCAAAAAGCTGCAAAAAAGAAGACTAAGAAAAGAGATACCAAAGTTGGGACTATCGATGATGGTACAGTATAGTTCTAGTTATGTAATGCTATTGCTGTGGGTTTTAAAAAAAATATTACCTTTGTGGGAATTAATTGGACTCCAGTCTTTTAAATAAGAGAACATATTGGATAAAGTTTATAAGAAATATAATTCATTGATGAAAGCTTTGCTTAACTGTTATAATGGAAGTGTATTTCCTATGGAGTTTCCACTCTCTTTGGCTAGTGGCATTTTATTCCTCCACCATTAAGCAATGCTATTGTTGACGATTGTGTAGAAATCACCTTAAGTTTGTTAATTAGAAGACAATGGAAAAAAATCAGATGTTTCAAAGTACAACTCCTTGGGGCCTCTTACCATTTTTATGGTTATTTACTTGACTTTTAGTTTCCATTATTTTTATAAAGAGGATGATTTATCATTGAGAGCTGTGATGGAAAAATATATTTACTTAAATAACTTAATATAAAGTAACTGAAGGTGCCAGTCCTGTTTTCTACACTTTGAATATTCAGTCAGCTGCACACATAGTAATTACATTGAACTGAAATACAGGAACTAAAATCTGGAATAATTGCCACTTACTACCGGTAAACTGGATCCAGATTTTGAGATCTCTGTCACTTATGTTGGGTAAGGGCTTACCTGCAATATTTTATATCAGATCGATATTTTAGAATCATCTAGTTTGATTTTCATTATTTATTACTATAATGGGTATTTTATAAAGAACACAAAAAAGACTCAATGCACTGCTGCTTATTGATTATATTGTAGATTCAGACCTGGGAGACTAACCAAGTGACATGTCCCACACTGCATAGAAACTCCAAATACAAGGAATATAATGACACATGTGTTACCCTGCTTGAGTAACACATGTAGGAGGCATCTAGGAAAGACCTCCAGGAATTACCATCACCTCTGGTGCCACATCTAAGACATCTCCCTAATTTACCTTTTTGGAATATCTGATTTTCATACATTGAGTTTACTTGAAGTGAGGTATACCCATATGAGAATTGGTTATATACATAATACATAAATACATACTACAACTATGTACACAACTATATACACATAACTGTAACAGTTCTCCCATAAATATAACTCTGGATTAGTAGTGACTTAAAAGCAAGCTATGTGTCATCCCTGGAGGTTCTGTTTTTTCCTGAGCCTATGATACACCATACTCCCTTTGTGGGTATCTCTTCTAGGAGTTCTTAGAGTAGTAACCAATAAAATACTAGGTAGTGTATCTTATGAATATAGGTTTATTTTCAGTCTTCCATGAAGTAGAAAATTATCTTCTTGATAAATATCCTAGATAATAATTTCCTGTTTTGTTTAAAATATGCTATACTTTCTGTTTACTTAATTATTTAGATCCAGAATATAGAAAATTTTTGGAAAGTTATGCTGCAGATAATGAGAAAATGACATCTACTCCAGAGACACTACTAGAGGAAATAGAAGCTAAAAATAGAGAATTAATAGGTAAGTGGGCAAAAGGAATTGAGGGCAACAGCTTTTTCATCGGAAGACTTGTCTGACTCCCACTTCTGTCACTTGCTAGCTGTGTGATCATGGGGAAAGCGCTAACTTCTCTGAGACTGTTTCTTCTACTGTAAAGTGCAGATAATACCTGTGTCACAGTATTATGAGAGTATGCGTTGATTAGATGGGGAAAATTCTCTGTGACCTATTTAGTGCCACACAAATGTAGCATAAGTATAAAAAGTTTGAAGATTCATATGGCACCTTTAGATATTGGTAAGCATTTGAAGATCAATTGGTATTTTCTAGTAATAAGCTAGTATTTCTAAAAAAATTTTTTGATGTAAAATACCAAAAAACAAATCTAGTCACTGCAAGACCGAAAACCTCTTGAGAAATTCTAGCTTGGATGTTGGTTCTAATAGTAAGCTGTCACTACTGTATCAGCTCTAAACATAAGCATAGCCTCTGACTCAGGATGTCGACTCCTAGGAATTTACCTGAAGAAAATATATTTTCAAAAGCTAGCTACAAGGCTAGATGACATTGTTCAGAATATTGAAAAATAATTAAATGTTCTTCTAAAAATGGTTTTTTATTAATGGGTACATAGTATAAGTCCATCTCTGATAATTTCCTTAGAATAAACTCCTAGAAGTGAAATTATAGGTAGGAAGGATTAGATAGTTTTACCCCTTCCCCCAGTGTCTTCCCAGTTGGACAAATTTATACTTCCATCTGTAAAATAAGAGAATGTCTTTTGTACTTAATTCTCACCAACACTAGTAATTACACTTTTTAAAAAATGTTTTATTGTTTTGTATTTCTTCAGATTTTAAAAGATATTTTAAACTTGCAGAGAATTAGAAGACTGTAAAATTTCTTTCAAATAATATAGTTGTGAACTTTCTGTTTAAAGGGTATAGTTTTTCCCACCTTGGGTGGTTGGCAGGGAATGTCAGAAAATGGAATCCTTTCTAGGGGTTGACAAGTATTATTAATAATCTGTTTACATTTATGTAGCTAAAAAGACAACCCCACTATTGAGCTTCCTGAAAAACAAGCAGGTAAACCTTTTGTTTTTATAGTTCTCTCAATACTTTTATTTCATTGGTTCACATTCTATAAACGTTTTAAGAACATTGGGATCCTATAGGAGAAATAGCTGCTTCCCCTTACCATTATTCTTTAAAGATTTGGCTCAGTGGCCCTCTCATTTTCTTTGGTTGTTGGACCAAGGAATCACCCTGCAAACCCAGAGAGTCCTTAGCTTCTCCCATAGACACTCTCTTGATTTTCTGAAAGCCTCTGGAAATATAGCAAGGCAGCAGGCTCTGGTCTTTATTTTCTCTCTCACATTCTGAATGGGGTGGGGAGAGTATTAACAAAGTAGAATGCCACTTTGTAGAAAGCAGGAAGGAAAGATGATCCAGTGTAGCGGGTGCCCACCATGCCTTTGGGATTAATTTAAGTTTTTGGTGATATTTATCTGTTTGAAGGCTGATTTTGATGTTTCTTTTTAGAGAATGAGAGAAGAAAAAAGGGAAGAAAGGAGGAGGCGAGAAATAGAAAGAAAAAGACAACGAGAAGAAGAGAGGAGGAAGTGGAAAGAAGAAGAGAAACGAAAAAGGAAAGATATAGAAAAGCTAAAGAAGATAGACAGGGTTCCAGAAAGGGACAGATTAAAGGATGAACCAAAGATTAAGGTATGAAAAATAAAACGGACAGCATGTTGCTGAAAATTGCATGTATCTGTTTCTTTAAATATGCATGTATCTTGTGTTATATAAATATAATTTTTCAGTTTTGTTTTTGTCTGTTTTTTTTGGTGGGGGAGATGAACCAATAGAAATCTTCCCTATAATACTAATGGTACTATTTTTTTTTTTTTAATTTTAAGGTAATTTGAAAGGATTAAGTAGTTTACACATTTCTTCAGTGCACATCTCTATTATTTTTATCATTGAAAATGTTCAATTTTGGGGTGATTATACTTTCAGTTCTTCATAATTAAGGGCTTAGGGCTGGCTGGCATGAATTACAGTTTTTATTCAGCTTTGCCTTCATATTTGATACATGAAGTTGCCTCATCTGTTTGTTTTCCACTGTCTTCAGGTACACAGGTTTCTGTTACAAGCTGTGAATCAGAAAAATGTAAGGACCAAGTACATGATACAGAACACCTAGTATCATGTCACACACACAGGTCTTAGTTAATAAGTCCTTTTGGTGGTGGTGGTAGTGTTATCTATAGAAAACCCCTTCAGACTGACTGGAATCTTCTTAAAAGCTAGCCATTTTAAATTCCGTTTTTTAAAGGAAGCCTGGAGGACTTCCTGATGCTCTGCTGTGTACCCAGAAGCTTCAGCAATATACAGCCAGAGGACAACTGTGCCTAAATAGCTTTCTCTTCTTTTTTATCTGCTTCTCATAACTGTCTGCCTTGTGGAAGTACTAGAGATAATATCCTGCATTCTGTGCTTTACCCTCTCAGATGATTCCCATGTTACCTTCTTGCCTCTACCTGGGAATCTGTGAGCAAAATGATCCCAGCCTTGCTGCTTCCCTTCTGAGGGCATGGCTTGGGCAGCCCTTGCTCCAGTGAAGTTCCTGGGGAATTTCAGAAAAAGAGAAAATCTTACAGAGGTAGAGGTGGTGGCAGGGTCTCCTGTTACCTCCTCAAAATTCAGCAGTTTATGTGGTTCCCCAAGGCTCATTATTGGTGATAAGGGGCTTGGCTGCAGGGTGAGGAAATTCCCAACTTAATTCCTTCTAGCAGTCGTTCTCTGCCATGCTGCAAGTGATTTGACTTGCTATTCCCTAACTGTCAGCAAGGCAGGAGGTAGAGCCAACCATGCTAGAAATATACATTAATGTTCTTATTAGAGTAATGAACATCTTGGCTTCTAACAAATGTTCATTAGAGAAATAAGAACATTTCCAGTGAAGCCTGCACATGGTATCCTCACTTTACACTGGTGCCTTCTTAGTGTCCAGTGTGGACTCCGCATTTGCAGTGGCTGTCTGTGTGCTGAAATAACTTCATGCTTAAATCTTTTGGTGCTTGGCCTTTTGCTTGAGGACTTGTATAATGCCTTCACCCTGAGATGAACCTTTGTATGATGCCTTCATGCTGAGACTTGAAATTCTATTTTGCTTAAGAATCTCTCTGAATATACAACATCGGAGGTATTTTAGAGAGATCTGTAGCAGTGGTGAGAAAAAGAAACTTTTGTTAGAAATTTTGACTTTATAAAGCACTTTTATTTTCGGATTGCTTTCCGTTACATATGAGACATTGAATAGAGTTCCTACTCAGTAGAGATGGAACTTCACTGTTCTGTTGTATGAAGTATTTGGATTTTAAAAAATCAAACCCCAACTAATTCTTGCTATTTATCTCTAATGATAATGATTGGACCATCATAAGTATCTTACTCTCAGGCTCAAGGCAGAATTATTCTTGCAATAGATCACTCCTTTGGTGACTAAGGTAGTTGTCATTCCAAGTGCTACATAAAAACACTCCAACAGTAATGATGTACCTAGCATTTTAAATTTGTGGCATATTTTCCCATCAAGGTAAAGTTAAATATTGACATGCCGTTTTGCTACAGAAGGCATACTTGGAAGTATGCATTGGTTCACTTAAAGGTTAACCCATTTAAAACCAAAGGAGTCTTGATCCTATTGCCACAATGTTTTAAACCACTTCATTTGAGTAGGTAGCATTTTCACATTAATAGCAACCTTTTAGTAAATTGTTGCTCTTGTGTGCTAGTTGTTCACTTGAAAGTTTGAGTACCTGCAGAGATGGGGGCTTTCTGCAGTCAAAATTTAAAAAATTTAGTATATTGTTTCCTTTGATAGACTCAGAAGACAATGTTCCACCCTTCAAAATAAAAATAAATTTGTTCTCTTTAAAGCTGCTTAAGAAGCCAGAAAAGGGAGATGAAAAGGAATTGGACAAAAGAGAAAAGGCCAAGAAATTGGATAAAGAGAATCTGAATGATGAAAGAGCCAGTGGGCAGAGTTGTACATTGCCCAAACGTTCTGATGGTGAACTTAAAGATGAAAAGCCTAAGAGGTTCGTAGGCGAGGCTCTTTGGTACTTTTGTTTTCAAGATGCTAATTTTACTGCTATATCCTGGACTTACATCTGAAGTAAGATAAGCTGTTTACCAGGGGCAGGGGTATGAGAAAGAAACATTTTAATTTTTCTAGTATCTTAATCTGGGTAAATGACTGTCAGTTTTTTTTTTTTTTAATTAATTTTATTTTTATTTTTTATTTTCTGTTGTTTTTCAAAATGCTGGTAGTTTTTACTCTGCTCCAAAAGTGTAGGCTCATTGCAGTGGTCAAATCAGAATTAGAGTGTTCCTGCATTTGTGGTTAGATCTTTGAGGGAACATTCTCAGATTTGTTTTTCATGCAGACCTGAAGATGAAAGTGGCAGAGACTACAGGGAGAGAGAACGAGATTATGAACGTGATCAAGAACGGATTCTTCGGGAAAGAGAGAGACTGAAGCGGCAAGAAGAAGAGCGCCGGAGGCAGAAGGAGCGCTATGAGAAAGAGAAGGCTTTTAAAAGAAAGGAGGATGACATGAAAAGAGAGAAAGAAGCACTTCGGGATAAAGGAAGGAAGACTGAAAGTACAGAAGTAGGCTCAGAAAAAACTGAAAAGAAAGAGGAAGTGGTTAAGAGGGATCGCATAAGAAACAAGGTACTGCTTTTCGTTACACTTGTTGCTTTTCGTTACACTTGTTTCTTTTCATGAGGAATTTTTTTCTTTTCCTGCAAATGTAAAGGACAGGGCTAGCTCATTGTTTATTATAGAATTTAACTATCTGCAATTTTTTTCAGTATTGGATGGGTCCTTTATTTAACTTATTAAAGAAATTTCAAACATATGCAAAAGTAGAGCACAGAATAATACAATGTAGCTATCACTCAGCTTCAACAGTTATCAACTCATGGCCAACTTTTCTGCTCTCCCCCAACTTTACCCCTACTGGAGGATTTTCAAGCAAATCCTGGATGTATAATTTCTTCTTTAAACATGTCTATATTTGAGATCAAGACTCTTTCTTAGTAATATATATAATCCTAATAGCATTTTCACACCCCAAAATAACAATAATTCCTTAACATCCTACCTACTCTGTGGATTTTCCCAGTTGTCTCATATCTTTTTTATTGGCTCTAAACAAGGTCCACAGGTTGTATTTGCTTGAAATGTCTCATTAAATCTCTCCTAATACAATTTCCCCAGCTCTTGTCCTACATTTATGTTGCAGAAACCAATTTATTCTGTAGAGCTAACGGTCCAGATTGGCTAATTACATCACTGTGGTATTATTTAACACATTCCTCTATCTTTTATGTTTCCTCGAAAGCTGACAGTTACATATAGGGCAGGGGTCAGCAATTTTTTTCTAGAAAGGGCCAGATGGTAAACATTTTAGGCTTTGTGTGCCGTATAGTTTCTCTCACAACCACTAAGCTCTATAAGAAGGAGACATAGACAATATGCAAAAAGAATGAGCATGGCCATGTGCCATATTTTACTCACAAAAACAGGTAGCCCCTAACCTAGAGGCCTCAATTTTTGGCAAGAACACTTCATAGGTGGTGATGTACACTTCCTATACATTGTATCGGGAAACCTATAATATCTGGGTATCCTTTTAGTGCAATGTTATGATTAATCAATAGCAATTATATTGCGGTTATATAATAGGATGTCCTTGTTCTTAGGATAAACAAGCTGAAATATTTAGGGTGGAGGGTCATGATGTCTGTAACTTTCAAATGGTTCTGCAAAAATAATGTGTATATATGTGCACGCTAGAGTCAGAAAAAGCACATGACAAAATGTTAAAATTGTTAATCTAAAAGAAAGATATTAGGTATTCATTGTTTAAAATTTACAATATTTCTATAGATTAAAATTTTTTTTAAGATAAAAAGTTGAAATAAAACAACTGATCAGTAGTTTCAAGTACTATAAGCCTGATGCATCTCCTATAAAAATTTTTGTCAGCCTTCCTCCTAATGATTTTGTTTAGATTAATTATTTCATGGGGGGCTTGAAAATGGTGATGTATGAATTCTGCCTTTCCTGTTGTATTTATTATCTGATGTTCTTCTATAAAGAAGAATTTTCCTCATTAGCTCTTTGGTTAGCCTAAAATTCAGTTTACACAGGAAAGGCAAGATAAACATTTGGTCCTTTCCCTTTATTTACTGTATTCAGAGTAAGGAGTTGGTGTCCTAGCAACTTCTAAAGGTCATCATTGAGTTTTTTGTTTAGTCTTTAAGAACTCATAGATTTAGAAATACTTGGTGTATTCCAACTTGTTATTATCAGTTATTATCCTTGTTGATATTTAAATTGTCCCATCTTTGCACAGTGGGAGCCCCATCATCCATTTGTTTAAATACTATGCAGGAATCTCATCTGTTTTAATACTTCATCTTGTGAAAATAGTGAAATATTTTGCTGGAATTGTTCAACTGAGAATAATGCTTTAAGGCTAACTTTTATACATCAGAGAGGAAGGGTAAGAAAGGCTTATGTAATTTTTTGTGAATTCTAAAAAAGGCCTATACGCTTTAGTTTTCCAGGATCATATGTAATTAAACCAAACACATTACTTGAAGTGAGAGCTACATGATTATTACTTTATTGAAGCTTATTTAGGAATCTGAGATCTAAAGTACCACCGAGATAGAGTCTCAAGCTGGGGTTACATTGTTATACTTGAATTAAGAAATAATCATGTTTGTTGTAAGTTACATGGGGGTCTGAGCTCCTAAGTTCAGGGAGGTCTCCACTTAAGACTGAATACTTTGTTATTGTTTTTACTCCTAAGGTTTTCTTATATGGTGGTACATTTATTTTAAAGTCAATTTACTGAGGGGAGAAGAAATAGGCAATGGCTGTGGTTTCTAAGTAAAAAAAAATCAAGCTGATTCAGTTCATCTTGAGATGTTTAAGAAAATTAGGCAGTAGATTTATCAAAAATTTACCCTAGGCATATAAAATAACACTTATGAAATGGTTGTTTTTCTTTGGAGATAGGGGAAAGGAAGTGGGCAGTTAAAAGCAAATTAACCATCAACACTTACTGTCATGTACCATGCCCTCACATTTTTGGTCTTATATGAGTTGTTTTTGGTATATATCAATATATAACTTATGACAATATATAACTTACAACATTAACATTTTGTTTTCCTTTAGGATCGCCCGGCAATGCAGCTTTACCAACCAGGAGCTCGAAGCCGAAATCGACTCTGTGCCCCTGAAGACAGCACCAAGTCCGGAGATTCAGCAATAGAAAAAAAACAGGAAAGTGGTATTAGAAAAGAAGGAGGAGAGGAGTGATAAGTCCAAATGGCTATAGGTGTCCTCCTGACTGTCTAGGCAGCCAAAGAGCATGTATTAAGCAATCCAGAAGTGCCTCCGGGCAAAGGAATAGAGAAAGAAAAGGGGTCGTTGTGCTGGTAGGGTACACTGCAGAGGAGTATGTTTTTTGTCAAAGCAGGAACCTGATTGCAGGTTCACATTGGAAATACAATTTCCTTTTTTATGCAGTTCCTACATATTAACTTTTAAAGTGTCAAAGATTAGGGAGAGGACATGCATTGCAATTTGCAGGTCGGAAATGTCAAGTGAGGACTTCATTAGGTATGACACGAGAAGAAAATAAGGAAGCTGGCTCTAAACTTAAAAAGTTTTGTTAATCCTGGATTGAATTTTCTTAATTTGGGTGGAACAGAGTCACTTCTAAAAGCCTTGTTCAGATCTAGTTATAGTCATTGTTAGTGATTACTGTAGACTTTGTGTAGCATAGCAACAAGCATGTGGTTGTAGTGCAAGTACAGTGAAGGATATAACAAATGTTCACTTAATGCAAAATTTAGTTATGCCATGTCTATATCCTGTGTCCTAAAATTTTAGGATTAGTTTTAGATTTTTGTTTGCTTATGTGAGCTTAGCATAAAGAACATTTTTAAACATCTCCTTTTGTCTTTAGCAATTTTTATATTAATAAGTAAAATTTAACCTTCATTTGGTTCTTGACCATCCAGTCTGTTTTATCTTAGGTCTCATGATCTGAGTGCATGCCCCGTCCAGGAAGGAAACTGCACCAATATTTGTTCCTGTTTAAATAAGCAACTTTCAGTTTTAGTTGTTTTGCATTGGTGTCAATAAATATCAACATCACTCAAATATAAAGCTAAGTGTGTTTATTACTTTACTAACTAGCTATTACTTTTGAGAAATTAAATTTGATACTGAATTAACCTCTTCAGAATTTTGAAAGGGGATGAATGATATTTGTTTCTGCCTTTACTAGCGTTCTGTCTATTTTGCCCACCAAGAAGGTCAAATCATGGTTTTCTACTCTTGTTCCATAAGAAAACCAAAATGTTTGGACAACATCCTCGAGCTGCTGCTTAATTCTAATCCTTCCAGCTCCTCCTAGTGTGGCATCAGTTTGCCTTTACTTAGTCACCACTTTATGTTTTCCTCGGCTTTTAGAAACCAGTATCCCATGAGGCAGATAAAGAGGAAGAGCCATCGAAGATGATTGAAAGAGAATGGTTCTCAACTGAGGAAGAGAGTACTAAAAGAAGGGAAGGGAAATTTTTAAGGAGGAGAATGGCTGGCAGTGTCTCATGCCACAGAGAGGTTAAGGAAAATAAGAAATGTAAAGTGTCCATTGCATTTGGCAGTATTGAGATCATTAGTGAAATGCGGACCCTCTTGGCTGCGGAGGTTAGAGGAGTTGGTCTTAGGAGAAGCAACGGTCTGGAACCATCAGTCATGAGTTGGCATCACTTGCTTCCTTACCTATCCTGGGGCCTGTTGTTAGCCCTCTTAAGGCTGTTTTCGTGTCAGCACCTCTCTTGTTCTACTTGTCTTGCCAATCCAACTCAGTAAACCACGTTTCTGCACCTCCCTTTAAATTTCTTCTACTTGTTTATGTATTCATTAAGCAAACATTTACTAATCACTGACCGTGCCAGGCCCTGGGGGTCAAAGACTCAAACAAGTCCTTGTCCTTAGAAACCAGGGCCCACTGTGGCAAGAGGCAGCTGAAAATAACCATGGACTGGCGTGGGAATCTCCTGCCTAACTAAGCTGCCAAGTGTTGCTGGAGAAAAATCCCTAAACCAGGTCAACTGGTGAGACTACAGGAGGGCCCTCCCTCCTGCTAAGCAATTTTTAAAATCCATCTTGACTTCCTTTTCTACAGTGCTATCTTTCTAGTGTGCTCCCTTGTTCTTTCTTATATCTGGGGTGTGAGGCACTATTGTAGGCTCAGGGAATACAGCAGTGAACAAAACACACAATCCAGGCCTTCATGGAATTTACATTGTAGGGTCAGACGACAAAATGTTAAGATAAGTTCTATGGAGCAAAATTAAGCAGGAGTATGGGTAGGGAATGCTGAGTGGAGGGAAAAGGTTGCAATTTTAGATAAGGTGGTTAGGGAAAGCCTCACTGAGAAGGTGATGTGAATAAAGACCTAAAGAGACTGATGGAGGAAGCTTCCAGGTAGAGGGAATAGCAAATGCCAAGGCCCTGAGATAGGAATGCATTTGGTCAGTGTGGCTGAAGCAAAGTGAATTGAAGGTGAGAGTGGTTGGAGATGAGGTCAGAGGGGCGGGGGTGGAAGAGTCTGTTGGCATTTGCCCTTTGTAGGCCATTGTAGGGACTTGGATCTTTACCCAGAGGAAGATCCTGATCAAGTGGATAAGTGACACAATCAGACTGGTTTTAACAGGATCACTTTGGTTGCTGTGCTCAGAAGATGGTGGTGTCAAGTCAGAAGAGAGAAGAGTTAGGAGGTTTTGTCATAATCCAAGAGAGAGGGTGCAGTGTTGAGGCTAGGGTGGGGAGGTGGGGGGCGGAGTGAGGAGCATTTGGATCCCAGATATATTTTGAAGGGATCCCACAGGATTTGCTATCAGATTGGTATAGGGGTGTAAAAGAAAGAGAAAAATCAATGGTGCGTTTCTATATAAAATGGCTTTAAAACAATTATTCTGCTAAAGAAGTTGCAAATTGTTGGCCTCCAGGATAAAGCTCAGACTCCTGTACCTACCCTAGAAGGCCCTGGATACCTGCTTTTGGCCTCTACACTTTTGCAAATATAGTTCCCTCTTCCTGGAAAGCCACCCCTCCCTCCTTTTCTGTGCCCACTCCTATTCCTCTGTCAGGATTTCCCTCAAGCAGACCTTTCTTTGAAGACCTCCCCACATACCCTCTGCTGCCCAGGCTGGGGGAGGAGTTCCTCTGCTCTCCCAGCATTCCCTGATCCCTCTCAGCACATGAGCCACACTGTGCTGCAAAAGACAGTACAGTCTATCCCATGATTGCACATAGTAAGGGCATTCACCTTGAATGAATGCATGTATCTATCAAATCCTTTCCTCTTTCTCCAAATGCCTTTATTCTCCGCAGGAGACTGCTGAGCCTCGTAATTTCCTGTGCTCTAAGCCATCCGCTGAGTGCCATTTTGGTTTTCTTCTCACCACCTCACAAATTCTTTCTCATATATGACATTTGTTGGAATAACCACCACCACCACCACCACCACCCCCCACCTTTTTATTGCTATAGCAATAGAAGAAGCTCCAGGATTTGACATGAGGGCACCAAGAAGCACCTCATGTCAAATCCTGGAGCTTCTTGTATTGCTATAGAAAGGTGGGGGGTGGTGGTGGTGGTGGTTATTCCAACAAATATATTAATATTTGAAATAAAATGAAAATGAAACGATTCAGATATTTTCCCAAAAAAAAATACAATGCAAGGAGAAATTAGTAACTAATAAAAATTACCTATGGGGAAAATAGTCTATAAGGGAGGGAGAGAAGGGGGAGAGACTGGGATAGCAGCTAGACCTCTTAAATGTTTCATCTCTGGTTTAGTCTGTAGAGCCATACAAATGTGTTTTTAACTTTATGTTGAAATATGACGCCCATACAGAAAAAGACACATACCTAAAGTGTAAAATTAGATGAATTTTCACAAAGGGAGCACACTCATACACCCAGCACCCAGATCAAGATTCTGACTTATAGCACAGATTCGCTTTGCCTGGTTTTGGTCTTTACATAAATAGAATTATACAGTATGCATGCTTTTGTGTCTGGCTTCCTTTGTTCCACATTTTAGTGAGCTTCGTCTATGCCATGTAGTTAATTGTAATTTGTTCATTTTCACTGATGTATAAGAGTGGTTTGCAAACATTTTAGTGTAGGACCCCTTTACACTTCAAAATTATTAAGGACCTCAAAGGGCCTTTGTGTGGATTATACCTATTGATATTTATGGTATTAGAAATTAAATATTTAAAACGCAAGAGCACACAAGCACACATTCTATGTCTGTCAGAGCAACGAAGTCATTACAAGTCATGTAGCCTCTTGAAAACTCCAGGGTACACTCATGAGAGGACGAGAGTGAAAGAAGCAAATTACTTGTATTATAAAAATGCCTTTGACCTCAAAGACCCTCTGAAAGGGTCTTAAGGGCCTGCCAGGGTTCCCTAAGAATTGCTGCCGTATAGCAGCTCTTGGTAAATATACCACAATTTATCCTTTCACCTGGTGATAGATTAGGACAATTTCCAGTCTGGAGCTATTAGAAATAATTCTGTTGTAAGCAATTTAGTATATACTTTTTGATGCATATTCATTCACCTTTCTGTTGGAGAAACACATAGGAGAGGAAATGTAGGGTCATATTGGATACAAATGGAACCATGTAAAATATTTACATAATTAAAAACTTAAATTTACAAAAAATATTCTCTCATCATCTTTTTCCCTTCCCATTATGGGAAATGACTGTTCTCCTTTTCAAGGCAGACTCTCCTCCTGATGCCCTTCAGGCCCACCCCATGTCCTCTGAGACCCCCACACTACCCATTATACCTTGGTTTTCTTGCATTTTTATTCTCTCTCCTTCCTTTCATCTCCATGACCAGCTTTTGAGCTCACCACCCTCTCACTGCCCTCCTTTTTTCTCCTTCCCTTCATACCCAAACATCCTAAAATGTCTCCCTTCAAGCCCTGC
>NW_006430057.1:209398-230938 GCF_000325575.1 Pteropus alecto
ATCTATAATGCCCAAGTTTCATGGGCACCAAGAAGCACCTCATGTCAAATCCTGGAGCTTCTTCATATCCCTTGTCCTTTCTGACTCCTGTAGGACCCAGCTTTGTTGAACTCCAGTTGTTAAAACTTGCCTCCCCCAGCTCCAGCCAATCAGAATGTACTGTACATTGACTGTGGTTGGCAACATGTTGTTCCTTCTAGTTATAATACCCTTCTCCCTATCTCCCCATGGCCTGATCTCACCTGTATTAGTCTGCTAGAACTGCCATAAACAAATACCATCCATAGTCTGGGGAAGGGGGGCTCACACAACTAATTTCTCACAGTTCTGGAAGCTAGAAGTCTGAGATCAAGGGATCAGCAGGTTTGGTTCACCTGAGGCCTCTCTCCTTGGCTTGCAGACAGCCGAGCACCTTCTCACTGTGTCCTCTCATGGTCTTTCTGCATACACACGCATCCCTGATATCTACTTGTGTGTCCTAAGGACCCCAGTCAGATTGGACTAGGGCCCGCAATAATAAGCCTCAATTTAATCACCTCTGTAAAAGGCCCTACCTCCAAATAAGGTCACCTTCTGAGGCACTGGGGGTTAGGGCTTCAAGATATGAATTTTGGGGAAACACAATTCAGGCCTTGACACCGCTCATCTTGTAAGGCTAAACTCAAATGCTACCTCCTCCCCTTAACTGGCAATCACCACCCCTTCAACATTCTTGTAATTGTTTGTGCCTTTTTTTTATATATAGTTTCTAGCACTATCTGCCCTGTTACAATACGTGGGAATGAAAGGAATCATGGCTGCTATTTACTGAGTTTGATGGCTAGTATGTGCCAGGTATATATTAACTCATGCCTCACTATGTGCTTAGCATATCCTACCATTGACTCTGAATCCTCACCACAGCACTATGAGTTAAGATATTTTTATCCCCATTTTACAGAAGAGGGAATTGAGGCACAGATGGGCTAAGTTATGTATTCAAGGTCACATAGCTAGTATGTTGCACAGCTGATACTCAAACCCAGATATTCCTGGCTTCAGAGTCAATGCTGTCAACACTGCACTCTAGTGCCTTTTCAGTTCAACAGATATCAAGGCCGACTACATGTCAGGCTTGGCTCTTAATGCTGGGGGTACAGGAGCAAACAAATCTGACAGAAAAAAAAAATCTCTCCCTTAATGGAGTGTTGTGGTAATGGTACAGTTCTGTATTTTATTGTGGTGGTAGTTCCACAAAGCTACACATGATAAAACTACAGAGCTACACACACACACCAACGAGTGCATGCCTAACTGGTGTAATCTGAATAAACTCTTCGAATTGTTCTATCGTATATTTCCTAGTTTTGATATTGTACGATAATTATGTAAGGCGTTAATACTGGTGAAGGCTGGGTGAAGGGTGCACAGAACTTCTTTGTATATTTCTTTGTGACTGTTTGTGAATCTATGATTATTTCAAACTAAACAGTTAAAAAAAATTCTGTCCTCATTGAGCTTAATGCCAGTGGGGAATCAGACAATAAACAAATAAGTGTTGTGGCATGTTAGAAGGTGATAAGTGTTATTGAGAAAAACAAAGCCAAGAAGGGGGATACAGAGTGTTCAGCAAGTGGTGTCTCTGAAGTGGCAACATTTGAGCCTTGCCTTTTAGAAGGTGAGGAAATCAGCCATGGGGAAATGGAGTCCCAGACAGAACACCTAGTGCTAAGGCTATGCAAAGTACTGTGTCTGCCGTATTTGAGGAAGAGCAAAGAGATCAGTGTGGCTTCAGCAACGTGAGTTAGGAGGAGAGCAACAGGAGGTTAGATTAGAAAAGTAATGGGGTCCAACCAGGTTGAGCCTTTTAGGCCATTGCAAATACTTTAACTTTTTATTAGGAGAGCGATAGGGAGCCATTGGAGGGTGCTGAGCAGAAGAAGGACATGATCTGATTTAGGTCTTGAAAGGATCACTCTGGCTTTTGTAGGGAAGCCAGGGCAGAAGCAGGGAAACCAGTGAGGAGCCTTAAAATAATCTAGGCGAGAGAGGGTAGAAGTGATGAGAAGTAATCAGATTCTGGAAAAATTTCAAAGGCAAACCGATCAGATTTGCTGACAAATAAAATGTGGAATTTGAGAGAAAGAGTGGAAGGTAAATTTTGGCCTGAGCAATAGGAAGAATGGAGATGCCATTTGCTGACATGGAGAGCACTTTGAGTGATCCAGTTGGGGGCGAAAACGTCAGGAGTTCTATCTGAGACATATTAAGTGTAAGGCATCTATTAGATATACAAGTAGAGATATCAACATGGTGAGAGTTTGAGGAGAGGTCCAGGCTGGAGATAACATTTAGTGTTGTCAACCAAGAGAGGATTTAAAGCCACGATATCGGATGAGATCATCAGAATGAGTGTATACAGAAAAGAGGTCCAAAACTGAACCTCAGGGCTCTCCAATGTTAAAAATGAGATAAGGAAGAATCAGCAAAAGAAACTGAGAAAAGGTTGTGTGAGTCCCAGGCCTGGCTGGTCCCAGATCTGGCTGTGACCCAGGTTTGCATTTAGGAATAAGACCCTAGATTTAGAATGTTACATTAGTGTAGTAGGGTGCCTGCGCCTAAAATATGTAAACATAATTTAGCTTATTGTATTGCACATGAGTGGTTGAATGCCACTATTGTACTCTGATATGTGTGGAGCCACGTGGTCCCCTGGGGAGCAGAAGGGGAGCCAAAGAAAGGGGAGCAGAAGAAGAGCAGAAGCAGAAGCCCGCTCACCACAATAGACTGCACTTCCTGCAACAGAAGTGCGCCCCCCACAATAAAGTCGGTGCCTGCCATTTCATTCTCATGTCAGCCTCTTGTGCATTCTTCCAACTGGGCGTGTCACCACTGAAAACGTCCCTTCTCGATCAGCTGATCAGCTCGGCGCTGCCAGGTGGCATGCGAGGCAGAAAGAAAACCTGGAAGGACAACAAGAAGTGCCCTATAAAAACTAAGAATTTAAAGGATGAACTTTGTAAATTATATAAATGTCTCACCACTATGCTGTACACCTGAAACTAATATAAAATAATATTGAACGTCAACTGTAATTGAAAAATTTGCAAAAGGGGAGGAAGGTAAGGGGGAATAAGAGGTTCAAATTTCCAGATATAATTTTTTAAAAAAGAAATTTAAAGGATGATGTATACAAGCTCTTAACAGTGTCAATCGCATCCTAAATCTGAGGTAATGGTAGCTATGATGAAGATAATAATTTCGTCAATTAAGGGCTTTTTTGCTGCTCCTTTAGCTACCAAAAAGAAAAGACTGTTTCATAAGCAAATGAATGGATAGATGAGAGAGACAGAGAGACAGAGAGACAGAGAGACAGAGACAGAGACAGAGACAGAGACAGAGACAGACAGAAAGACAAACAGAAAGACAGAATGCAGGTTACGAAGCCTGAGGTCTCTCACTTCAATTAAATATAAAATTATCTCGATGAGGGTCTAAATTTAAAAACTGGATGGTGTCAATATAATAAAACTTTTGCTGTTAAAAAATGGTAATTATTCAATTAGGCGCAAACTTCCCATGGCTTCTGTATTCCCTCTCTAAACCTAAGGCATCAGCATCCAGTTGCCCAAGGCAAAAATGTGGGAAAACATCCTGTTAATTTTATGTCACAATAATCTCTCGATTTTATTTCTTCCTTTTCAACACCATGGAGACCACCTTATTTTGGGCCACCATCATTTCTTGCTCAGACTATTTTCAAAGCCTCCTACTTTGTTTGTTCTACCATCTGTCACGATATTCCAATTTAAGCATTTGTAACCATTTTTGTGCCAGGGAACCCTTTGGCAGTCTGATGCAGTTTATAGACTTTTTTTTTTTTTTAAAGAAAGTACATAGGATTACAAAGAAAACCAATTACACTGCAATATAGCTATCAAAATATTTTCTGAAATGGGTGCTATAGCAACACCTGTGCTACTTAACACAGTTCTACTTGTGGGTCTAATAACTACTGTAACTTCAAACAATTGATGAGCATATAAATAATATTTCAAGACGTGTATTGTAGGGGTCCAGAATGAGTCTCCCCAGAATGTGCCATCCTGGCATGCAGATTATTACAAGCTGAAAACAAAGTCTAACAAACTAAAAAAGAGCTTTTTTTTTTTTTAACCTTCCCCTTTACCTGCCTAAAGAAATTCAGATAGAAAAACCTGCTTAAAGAAAGGGAGCTATTAACTTAGCATAATATGATCTAAGTGTGGCAAAGAAGAACACACGAAGCCTGTTTATTAGACTCATTGTTTCTGGGTGGCCAGGGAAGAATTTATTTACCACATTTGCTCTTTCTCATCTACCTGGGAATTGCCTACTTTCCCTTTGAAGGTCTTGGGCCCTTGCCTCCCTCTCCTTAGTTCAGAATGACATATAAGCCTCAACTGCCCAGTGTGTCCTTGGATCTTATATTCTTATGGAACCCCTTGTAGCTACATATATAATAAACTTGGCCATTTTCTCCAGTTAATGTCTCATATTAATTTGATTATTAGTCTAGCCAGAAGAATTTAGAAAGATGGGGTGGGGAATTATTTTTCCACCTCCATGACATCAACTTCAATGTGATATAAAATCTTAGATTTCTATGGATGATAAAACACAGGTACTGCAAATGCCACTTTAGTTTGTTGCCTACATTTGTAAATAAAGAAAGCACTACATTTCAGAGTCTGATGAAAGTGAATTTGTGATTTTTTTTTTTATCCATGTTCACGTACCCTGTGAATTCTATACATGGACCTTTGCAGACCCCAGGTTAAAAAACTATTGGTGCAAAAATGCTAGAGGAGACTGCAAAGACGCATAGTTGTTTGTTTTTAAATAGGGAGAAAAATGGAAATAATAACATCCAAACTGTGTGCCATTAATTCCTGTACATTTTGCCAAATGTGGACTACAAAGTCAGTCTGGGCTTCCTAGCAGCCAAGGAATTGGTTCTGTCCAGAACTTTCTTAGCTTAAAACCTTGATTGGCAACCCACCCTGTCCAGTCCCTGCCCACCTCTCGCCCACCTCTCTTGCTTCCTCCAACACCACTATCCCTTCCTGTCCCATATCACTCAGCCAGGTCAACCCTATAGCTAACCCTTCAACAACACAGGGTGGGGGGGCAGGTGGTAGTCCAACCCCCATGCAGTCAAAAACCTGCCTATAACTTTTGACTCCCCCAAAACTCAGTTGTCCCTTGGTATCTATGTGGGATTGGTTCCAGGACCTCCATACCAAAACCCAAGGATGCTCAAGTCCCTTATGCAAAATGGCATAGAAGAATGGATACAGTCGTACCTCCCCATCCACATCCCAGGATTCCAAATCCTGGATCAAAAATAGTTTTGGTTGCATCCATACATGTGAAACCCCGGGATACACAGGGCCAAAACCGTATTGTTTCAGGGTCAACTGTACTTCCAGCTGTCCAGAAACGCCATTGCGGGGCCTGCTGCACAGCGTGCTCCGGACCAACCACGGGACCCTTGCGCCCGGGACTTGACTTCCGGCCGCCTTCCTTTGGCGCTAGCTCCGCCCACTCTGCTCCCTCTGCCTTCGGAAGAGTTTCTATTTCGGCATTTATCATGGCTTTCGGTCTCACCAACAAAGCAGGTGCCCCTGTCACACTGACCGGCTTCCGAGTAGCCCACTTACAGAAAAAATGCGAAACAAATTCTATCTGGCAAGAATAAGCGGGGTTTCCCACAGCTCCATGGAGCGCGTGCGGGGCGGGACCCGGCAGGAGGCCATTGTAAGCGCATAGCGTCAGTCCCCAAGCCCCGCCTCCGCAGGGGCCTCTAAACACGTCCTTCCGCCCGCTTCCTCTTCTCTTTCTCCGCCATCGTGGTGCGTGCTGTTGAGTCTCACTCGTCATGGTAAGTCCATCCGTAACCATCGGCTCTGGGGTGGCTTCCCGGGGCCTGAGGTCTCTGCCAGCTGACTGACGACCGGGCTGCGTCGAGATGCGGGAGACTTCTTAAGGGCATCTTGAAGAGAAGTTCGAGTTTGGCCACCGCTGCAGTCGGCAGGCCTGGCGGGAAGGTAGCGAGCAATTGAGCACCTGGGAAGGGGCGGGCTGCGCTGCGAGGTCCGAGGCGGGTGCCTTGTGTTTCAGGCTGCCGCCCAGTCAGGCATGGTTCTGCTTTCTTTTACCTTTTTCCCGGAGCAAATTGTGATTCTGGAGCAGTGAGAGAAGTCGGAGGAGGGGCGCCCTAGAAATCATGGCCCGACTGCGGGCTGCCCGCGGCATGTGCTAGGCAGGCATCGAGAACAGAATGTGGGCTGCTTTTCGTCGAGTTTTTAACTTGGCCGCCAGGAGCCTACCACCTTTTGAGCTTCCAGCTCTTTTTAGCCCTTTGTTCAGGGACTGAGTGTCACCTAATGGAAGCACCTGGAACCAGGAGTGCTGTAATTTGAACCTAAAATGCCATTTGGGCGTTCTTAATAAAATGCCAGCTGCGGATAGTCACTGTCTTGGGTTTTTCCTGACGGTTCCCTGAGAAGTTTCAATTGTGGGCTTCTAGGTATGGAGAGGATTAGTCTTTGGTGTTTTATAGGTTTACTAGTTGACAGAAATTTTACTTCATAACTGCTACTGTGAGCTGGGAGAGAAGGGTGTAGTCTCTGTCTTCGTAATGGCCTGTATTGTTATGCAAGGAGTGGGTTGGGCCACACTGGCCAGACTTTAGACCAGTATTCATACTCTTTCTCCGGATTGCCCTGAAAACGGGGGTGGGGTGGGGGATGGGATTGAATGACTTGAGTTTTTCACGAAAGGGAAATCGGGAACGTTGTTCTCGGGAAAGTGGAAAAGAGTTAGAATTAATGTCGAAATGATCAGCGGGTTAGAATAAATGTTACGAACGTAAGGGACTTTGTGCAAATTTGCAATGCCACTTGAAAGTAGGTATCCCTTTTTTACAAAGAAGGGCACTGAGACCCATTGACTTGCAAGTAACACATTGTTTGGTTTACTAAAAGTTGTGTTCTTCCTTGAAAACCAAGTTCCCCGGGTCTAGCCATCCCCGATGTTGTCTGGAAGGCGCCCTAGCATTGGAGTAGAGGTTTTGAATCTCAGGTCTGCACATTAATATCCTTCGGGGCAGGTTACATACGTCCCTGACTACATTTTTTAAATTTATTTTTTATTCGAACAACGGGAATTTCGGTATCTGCTTTCAGAGAAGTCGCAAGGAACAAAGCAGAGAGGGTCGTTTTTGGTGTATATTAAGCATTCGAGCATTGGTTGGATTTGAAGGAGTCCCTGACTTTGAATCTTTTAAGCAGTCTCTGATATTACAGTCTAAATTGATTGCATTTCCTTCCCAGTCTTCTCACAAGACTTTCAGGATCAAGCGGTTCCTGGCCAAGAAACAAAAGCAGAATCGGCCCATTCCCCAATGGATTCGGATGAAAACTGGTAATAAAATCAGGTAAGGACACCGCCTTCCTGTTTTTTGTTTGTTTTTTTAAGATTGCTTTTGGGGCATAAATATATAATGAAAAGTTCTGTACAATCCAATTTATTCTGTACCACCATTCTGAAATTCTTTTTTTTTTTTTTTTTTAATGTGCTTCCTCCGAGTTTCTGGACAGCACCCAGCCTACAGCTGGGCTTAGGGGCAGATACTCCAACATTTGTTAATTTCCTGCTTGTCTTCAGTCTGTGCCAGAACATAAGATGGATGGCTGTCTTATACACATCCCAGCAGGGGAGACCATGTTGTTCACCCAATCCATCTTTGAAGTGTTTATCTTTTTAAAAATTGGAAGATTGCCCTCCAGTGCAGAAGTAGTTGAATTGAAGGTTTTGGAACAAAGACATTACTAGAATTGTTACAAAGGACCTCCGATTCAAGGTCATCTAGGCCAACTCCAGACAAAGCTAGGCCTAAAACTCCTGTTCTTTCATGCCTTTCAGTCCCACTGCTCTCCGGACACTACGTGGGCCTTGAAGGAAAGAAAAATAAGCATCTAGTCAGTGAGATTTGCCCAAGGTCTCACAACCAGTGACAGCTTCCAGTGTGTTGAACAACTTTTTGTTTAAAATGAAGTATTAGATTTCCTGGCTGTCCCGGATAATCGAGCCCAGAAGACCACAGAGGAGGAGAGACCTAATGTTATTACAAACATTCTTATTTTCAAAGCATTTTTAAGCTGACACTAGAGTGAATTCCTCTTGCTAGATGAAGACTTTGAAGCCTTTGAAGCTCAGGAGTACAAAATCATGAAGCTAGTATAGAACTCTGGTTTGATTATATGGCACATCTAAGTGAGATTAATTTGCTGATGTGAAAACTTAAGATATGAATTGTCAGGGCTAAAATTGAGGGCACATTTCCTTAGTTCATTTAGCCAGTTAGGTATGTGGAAATTGTCCCCTACTGTAGCCTTATATGACAGTTGTTGGTCTTTATTATTTATGCATATTAATATATGTAGGAGATGTCTCACTCTTACAGGTGCAACTAGAATTTAAAAGCCCATGGTGTTGCCATCATGCAATACTGAGGAAAGAGCATCGAGTCACTTGTTGGAGTGGTTTGTTTGGCAGTTCAGCCCTTAATACAAGTTCGATGGATTTTTGTTGAGAACATCAGCCCTTTTTTAAATGGATCGACATGTCCTGTCCCCATCTGATGATGGTGTGACCTGCCTTTACAGGTTTTAAGGAATGAAAGAAACATGAAGCTCAGTGCCTAGTTTAATAGAAGGGTACCTGCAGTTAATATTAGCCTCTTTGCTCTGTGGACTCCTGGACCTGGGAAGGTATTTTGTATTTAGTATTACACATACAATTCTGGCCCAGAGAATTGTCACAGCAGAATGGTTTTTCTATTGAGTCAACTGTCTTCCATCTTTTAAATTGAAAGCAGGTTGCAATTACAGTGCTTCATTTTGTGGGATTGCTGCCATTATCCTCTGCTGAAAGAGGCTTGTGTTGATCATTTTTGATTTTGCCTATATGAGGGTAAAATCATTACAGATTGACATGGACAATTCTGAGATGGCCTTAGCTCTACAAATCACTTGCTTTGTATTGAAGTGATTGAGGGTATTAATCTATTATAAAAAGTATGCAGGAGCTTTTATGTATGTGTGACCCATTATGTAGAAATGACTGTTTTTTTTTATGTAGTTCAGAAGGAGGGAGTGAAAATGTATATATATCTGTCTGGTTCTGTCCTAGGGTTGTGGAATCAAAGATGGGTGAGTGTACACTTGGGGAGGAGGGGAGAGAGCTTCTCTGCTACCCCTGTCTCAAGAAGAACCTGTGTGTTTTCCTTGCCTGGAATCATTTTGAGAGGTAAAAATTTGATTTGACTAGTTAAATACATCTAGCAAATCATTTTTTACTCCCCAAAAAGAACTCCAAATTTGTTGAAGGGAAAACAAGACCCTTTGCCTTTCGAGGATTTTATGGTACTTAAAGGCAATGTTTGTGGTGAATGAGAGTAGCTAAATTGAGCTCAGATTGCCTTTGTGACTTGTAATTTCCTTCTGTGTAGGTACAACTCCAAGAGGAGACACTGGAGAAGAACCAAGATGGATCTGTAAGAAATCACACATTAGATGGCACGCATATATCTGCTGTATCCAGGTTGCTTGAACCTCACCAAAGTACTGAGAAGATCACTACTATCTGGACAGTTGGGCATGTTTTATTGAGAAATTATTGGGAAAAAATGATTTTCTTCTTTCTGTAATATGCTTCTGCACTAGTAGGTTGGTTCAGTAATAAATATGTGAAGCTTTTTAAATTGCCGTTGTATTCTGATTTGTGAAGTAAGTATTCAATGATACAAATATTCTCTGGCTACCAGATACTTAGTGAGGAACTGATTTTTAAAATTTTATTTCATTGTAATAGCTCCTTGTGACTAGTGGCTCTTAAACCTTTTGTTATGGAAAGTACATCTATGTCATCCTCATACCTGAAGGTAGCACATTCAAAATAAGTGGTATCTTTATATGCTTTCCTGTGATGCCAGTCCTCAATACAGAGTAGGAACCCCAGGAGTTGACAAACTTATGCTGCATGTTTTTCTTTGGCCTGTGTACTAAATTTCTGCATTTTTAAATGGTTGGAAAAAATCAGAAGTATATTTTGACACTTAATAAGTTAAAATTTACAGGACATTTATGTACCAGGCACTGTTCTAAGTACTTGGGATTAGTCAGTTGGGAGACAAATGTATTGTAAGGCTAATAATGGGCAAGTCATAGCAGATGTCTGGAACAGGTGGGAAGCAACAAGTGCCCAGACAAAGCTAGGCCTAAAACTCTCATCTCCTGCATGCCTTTCAGTCTCACTGCTCTCCAGAGACCACGTGGGCCTTGAAAGAAAGAAAAATGAGCATCCAATCAGCGAGATTTGCCCAAGGTCTCCCAACCAGTGGCAGCCCTCATTACCTGTGGAATTAGAAACTGCAGCCAAGGAAAGGGGAACCAAGTTCGGTGGTAACTCCCTACCCAGTTTATATGGAGCCTGTGCTAGACGTACCTGAGAAGGCAAGTGGCAGGAGATGTTGGGTGCTGTATATAGTGTGTAGGAAGTGGTGCTAGTGGTGGAGTTACACAGCAAAGGGGTCACTACTTACAACACTAGGAGGCTCAGATGGCCACACTCCTTAGGAAGGACCACTCTGCTTACCAGAAGTGTGAAAGAATGAGCTACAAAATAGCAACCAACCCAGGAACCTGGGATCTTTGGAAGGCATTTTAATTTCTACCTGCCCTTAGATGTCAAATATTTACTCTAATTGCATTAGTGTTGCCTCCACATTCAAAGACGGCTGCTACTGTGAACAGTAGTTGGTAAATGTTACCATGCTAAAACTTACTCAAGTCCAAAGCACAGGGATCTGATACAGTTAACTTGCAGTGATACAAAATTAACCATTTTGAGGTGTCAGAAATACGTCTTCTATTTCCCTTTGATTTGATGTTAGACTCTGCCAGTAGGGGGCCGGAGAGTAACAGGTTGGAAGAGGCAGGGATTATTTGGGTGTTTGTTTTCAAGCAGATCAGCAAGCAGTCAGGCATCCTGGCAACATTTTAGCATAGTGGAAGGTTGCTCTCATATTTCAGTGATAAGTACTTCCCAGCCTGTTAGCCACCTCTGGTGGGTAGCACGTTCTTGTAGCCATTCATGTCTGCATCTCAGCTGGGAGAAGGGCTCATTCACTTTTCTCTCAGGTCCAGAGGAAGTAGTTGCTTTCAGCAGATACTATCTCATCATACCTTAGAGTTCTTTTATTCTTTCCAGCAGTTAGCTATTCTTATTTTTTTTATATTAAATTTTCCTTGTTTAAATTACTGGTATGTGGTTTCTCCTAATTGGAACTTGATTCACATGATATATAATGATAGATCTCAGCAGTTTTGAGGTTATATGACACAACAGATTGAATGCAGTAGATAAGAGAATTTAGCTGTCTGCTACTAAGCCAGATAGTAAAGAGATCTACAAGAAATGCAAAACACCACTCTTATCACTGTTTTTATTTTTTGTTATTTACATTTATTGTTTTAAAAGCCAATAAATAAATAAATGCCTTAACCTCATTCAGAGTAGATTGGGACACTCTCACAGGCCCAGGGAGATTGTGAGATGGTCAAGGTCACATTAATGGCAAAGTGAGATTTCTCTACAGACCTCGAATAGGTAAGATTACAATTGAGAGAGAAAGTGACATGGACGTTAGTGTTGTCTGGCTGTGCATAAGGGGTTTCTTTTGAGCCTAGGACTTGAATACAGGTTCTGGTTCCAGTGGCCCCTTGCTAGTTTGTCCAATTAGTAGTTTGCTCATCTGTGAAGGACTATATTCTTTTCTTCCTGAGGGGTAGAATAGGAGCTTAGGATTTATATTTACACACAAGAAGTACAGCATAAAATGTTGGCTTTTGCAAGATATGCAGTCAACCCTGTGGTGTTACTGCCCATCCCTTGACAGCCTGCTGAGAAGCAGGCAGCAGCAGAATGGTAGTCAAGAGATGGCAAGTTGAAATCTTGTTCTTCACCATTCACCAGCTGGATGCCTCAGTGTCATCTGTGCATGGGCCCAGTGGGACCTCTCTCAGAGGGCTGTGAGGATGTAATCTAATGCACTAAAGCACTTCAGTGCCTGACTAGAAAAGGGAGAAGAGGAATGGGGAGCGAGCAAGGTTAAAGTTTTGATGCTGATCTCACCAGCGGACATGTGCTGTATGCTGAGTAAAGCTAAAATGAGATACAGGGGCTGAAAATAGTGGGGAGAAGCAGGTCATCGTTGAAGTCAGGCAGGGATGGTCACTGACAGGCTATTTGAGGCTCCTTTTCTGAAGCTGCTGATGGAGCAGGGTAGGATGAGGCTCTCAGCCTTGACCCTAAATGATACTGTGTTCTCTTTGTCAATTTGAATAATTCGGATTCCAGCAGAGCTGATAATATAGATTTTTGGAGCTGTTTCATAAATACAAAGATGCATATGATAGTAGCAGTGAAGGAAATAATAGAAACACACTGAAAAGCAAACAGCTGCAGAGGGCAGGCCAGTGTCATTTTCTAGAAGAAGCAAATACAAAGGGAAAGTTTAAAAGTTAACACCCCTCTCTGATATTAAACCTCACTACTATCAATACTGAAATTATAGGTTATGTTTTTTAAAGTTCCATTGAATTATAACACAGGAAAGTACACTTATATGTGTATATGTATAAGCTCTGAATTTTCACAGGCTGTATCAGGTGTCACTACCGCCCAGATCAGGAGCAAAACATGATCAGCATCCCAGAAGCCCTTCCTTGGGTCCCCTTCCAGTCACCATTACCCCTAAGTGTAACCAGTGTTCTAACAGCATAGATTAGTCCTGCCTGTTTCTGCATTTTATATACGTGGAATGATAAACTTCATTTTTGTGTCTTGCATCTTTTGCTCACCATCATATGAGACTAACCTGAGTGTGTGCAGTTGTGCATAATCCATTTTCATTGTTGCATCGGGTTCTGGTGTGAATGCACCACAATTTATTTCCCCATTTTCCTGATGATAGGCATAATTTCCAGTTTGGGGCCTTGATGAATAGTGCTGTTATGAATGTCTTTGTTCATATTCTTTGTTGGATATATGTACAGGTGATTTAGTTTTCATTTTGATATTTATGATGTATAGATACAACAAAAATGCTTTTCTAATGAGAATAAAGCTAAAATTTCTATAATGAGTATGTGTTTATAATCTGAAAATTTTTTAAAGAAAAGGAAAATTAAACTTAATTTTCAAGGTTAGAATAAAGCCATTCACATATATTGCTTTTTTTTTTTTTTTAAGCAAAAGGGGGGAATTTAATATAAGCCGTCAAAGATGTCTCATGGAACTGAAGGTCAGGGGGCAGCCAGGCTTCAAGAAGAACCAGAACCAGGGTTTTGGAAGCCATTGAGCCATGCAAGCAGCTCTCCTCTCAGGGCCTTTCTTACAGCACCTTTATGCATGTCTGCTTTATTCTTGTTGTCCCTCTTGGCAGACCTGCTTCCTCTCCTCTTAGCACAAGGCCACAGCATTGCTTCTTCATCTCAGGTTGGGCGACTAGAGGAAATGGGTGGGAATCCCTGAATCCCAATAGCATGATCATGAGAGGGCGAACCTGAATGGCCCAGTCAAGAGTCAATCAGTTATAGCTGAAGGGGCAGCATCCTGTATAATCGTGATTGCCCTCTCGGTGGGCTCCACGGCCCCCAAATAAAGTAGTATTGGCTGAGCAGTCATCCCCAAGAGCATTTACTTCAGTGGAGCTCTGAGTTGGAAACAAGACCTGTGCACTAGTCCTGGTGTGTTGCCTCAAGAAATCCCTTACCTCTCTGGGCCTTTGTCCTCCTGTTTGCATGTATTCACCCAGTGCTTTCTACAGGCCTTTATGTTGGTTTTTGTTTGCTTTTCTGTGGGCATTTTCAGAAGCTTCTAAGAATACTTAGATGTGGGAAAGATAACATGTCAACGAGAGAGAATCCTGAAACAAATGAGACAAATCTTTGAGCTATGAGATTCGAAAAAGACATACCCTTTTGACCTAAAACCAAATTCTTGGGTTTGGGCTGCAAAGACAGGACTCCAAGCTAGAATCAAATGTTACTCTCTCCAGAGACTCAGTGACAATTCCCAAGTTCTTATGTGAAACTTTTCCTTCTGGATGGAGCCCTTGCACACTATGGCCCAGCAGCACCTGTCTCTCAGTGTTCTGAGACATGTATTTTGATGGGTTCCAAATAGAACAGGATCGAGGTAACTTTCTGTTTTTATCAATTAATTCTTATGGTTGCCATTGAAAACATTACAGAAATAAAGTAACCATATGGGAAACAGTGCAGGATATGCATGAACTCTGTGTAATATTCTTGCAACTTTTCCGTAAATCTGAAACAAAGTATTTACATAAAAATGAAACAATAGAGCATTTGCAATCTTGCTTCCTGACATGTAATCAGTTTGGCTTAAATAAATTTATAAAAAAGAAACAAAATAACCAAATGCCTAAGCCTAGAGGTGAAATTGATTACATATGCATTTTCTTCTAAAAAATTTTTTTCGGGGTGATTCCATAGAGTTGTGGTTAGCACGTCTGCTTTACACGCAGAAGGTCCTGGGTTTGAGCCCCAGCGGAGTCACGGCCCATACCCAGGGTGTACCCCAGCCCCTAGGCGTGCCAGGCCCCCCGGTGTGCACCATGAGCGTGTGGGAGGAAACTCCTTGCCTTCTGAGATCCAGTTCTTAAGGGGAGACAGCAACATCTGAAGGGTTAGTGGAAGTGGGGGGGATTAAATTAATTAAAAATTTTTTTCAATTAGTTAACATTCAATACTATATTAGTTTCAGGTATATGGCACCATGATTAGACATTCATATAACTTAAGTGATGTTCCTGATATATATAGTTATTACCATATATAGTTATTACAATATTATTGACTATATTCCCTATGCTGTACTTTATATCCCGTGACTATTTTGTAACTGCCAATTTGTACTTCTTAATCCCTTCACCTTTTCACTCAGCCCCCTAACTCCCCTCCCATCTGCCAACCATGAGTTTGTTCTCTGTATCTATGAGTTTATTTGTTTCAATCATTTGTTTATTGTTTTTTTTTTTTGATTCCACATATAAGTAAAATCATATGGTATTTGTCTTTCTCTGACTTATTTCACTTAGCATAATACCCTCTAGGTCCATCTATGTTGTCCCAAATGGTAAGATTTCATTCTTTTTTTATGGCCGAGTAATATTCCATCGTATATATGTACCACTTCTTCTTTACCTAATTGTCTATTGATGGACACTTACGTTGCTTCCATATCTTGGCTATTGTAGATAATGCTGCAGTGCACATAGGAATGCATATATCTTTTTGAATTACTATTTTGTTTCAGATAAATACTCGGAAGCGGGATTGCTAGATCATAATGTAGATCTATTTTTAATTTTTGGTGGACCCTCCATACTGTTTTCCATAGTGGCTGTACCAATTTGCAATCCCACCAATGGTGCACAAGGGCTCTCTTTTTTCCACATCCTCACCAACACTTACTGTTCTTTGATTAATTGATGATAGTCATTCTGACAGGTGTGAGGTGATATCTCATTGTGGTATTAATTTGCATTTCTCTGTTGATTAGTGTCGTTGAGCATCTTTTCATCTTTTCATATGTCTGTTGGCCATCTGTATTTCCCCTTTGAAGAAATGTCTATTCAGGTCCTCTGCCTATTTTTTAATTGGATTGTTGGGGTTTTGTTTGGTTTTAAGTTGTATGAGATCTTTATATATTTTGGATATTAGCCCCTGATTGGATGTATCATTGCGAATATCTTCTCTCATTCAGTACGGTGTCTTTTTGTTTTGTTGATGGTTTCCTTTGCTGTGCAAAAACTTTTTAGTTTGATGTAGTCCCATTTGTTTATTTTTTCTTTTGTTTCCCTTTTCCAAGTTAATATTTCAGGAAAAAAATATGACTAAGAGCAATGTCAGAGAGTTTACTGCCTACGTTTTCTTCTCTAGGAGTTTTAAGGTTTTGAGACTTACATTTAAGTCTTTAATCCATTTTGAATTTATGTGTAAAAAGGTGGCACAGTTTCATTTTTTTTCATGTATTTGTTCAGTTTTCCCAACACCATTTATTGAATAGACCATCTTTATCCCATTGTACATTTTTGCCTCATAGATTAGATGACCATATTGGCATGGGTTTATTTCTGGGCTCTCTATTCTGTTCCATTGATCTATGTGTCTGTTTTTATGCCAGTACCATTGCTGTTTTGATTACTATAGCCTCGTATAGTTCGATATCAGGTAGCATGATACCTCCAACTTTGTTCTTCTTTCTCAAGATTGCTGTAGCAATTTGGGTTCTTTTGTGGTTCCATATAAATTTTAGATTATTTGTTCTACTTCTCTGAAAAATGGCGTGGGTATTTTGATAGGGATTGTATTAAATCTATAGATTGCTTTGGGTAATGTGGACATTTTAACAATGTTAATTCTTTCTATCCATGAGCAGATGCTTCCATTTATTTGTATCTTCTTCAGTTTCTTTTTTTAGTGTCTTATAATTTTCCAAATATAGGTCTTTTCCCTCCTTGGTTAAATTTATTTTTTGGAGGGGGTGCAATTTTAAATGAGATAGTTTTCTTAATTTCTCTTTCTGATAGTTTGTTATTGGTGTATGCAACTATTTCTGAGTGTTAATTTTGTATCCTACTGTACTGAATCCATTTATCAGTTCTAATAGTTTTTTGGTGGAATTTTTAGGGTTCTCTAAATATAGTTTCAACATGTGTATTTTCAAGTGTGACGCTCAAGGAGACATACTGATGGGAGAGTGAGTTCCTGGTATGTTTACAAATCACCAAAAGGTGTTGAGCTCTACCTATGATGTCTACATCATAAACACCAACCTTAAGGTGTGTCTATAGAGAAAATGTATTATTTCTAGGCTGTTCGGTCTTAGCACAACCCTCCATCTAGGTGCTTTGATTAATTGCATGGGGGCAGCAGAGGGACATGGAAAGCTCATCATATATCTTTCATTTACTAGCTTGGCAACTTTAGGGGAGTTACTTAACCTCCCTGAGTACGTGTGAAATGGGGGTTAATAAGACTGTGCTAGAGACTGTGACAATTAAATGGGAGGGTGTGTCAAAAGTGCTTGGTCTATTGTTGGGACTTAGTAAGTGGTAGCAATTCATCTTTCAGAGTTCTCAGTATAAAACTGTAAACCGATATGTTTTCTTCTTTCCTTTCCCTCCTTTCCTTTCTCCCTCCCTCCCTCCCTTCCTTCTTTCCTTTGTTTTCTTCATTTTTGACTGGATTGGGGAGAGGGGTGGACATTTTCTGTTTCAGCAAGCAGTTAACAGAAAGTTCACACTGGTGTAGATATTCAGGCCCAAACTGAAAACTAAAAATTTAAAGTGAAAGGATAACAAATAAACTGCTGAAAGATTCCCTTGTTTATGAAGGAAGTAGAAGTCTGGAGTCCAGCTCTATTCTTAAGAAACAGTAAAAGATTGCAAAAAGACGAAGATGTTCATTTCCAAATAGGAGCAGCCAAGAATAACATTCATGCATTTAACAAATATTTATAGAATGTATACATAACAAACAGTGTGCTGGCTGCTGGGGATATAGTGGTGAATAGGCTAGGCATGGGTGCTGTTCTTGGGGATCTCACAATGTGTGCAGTGGCCACACACACCCCTGCAAGTTTCTTGACTTGTGTACAACATATTCTTATATTTTTATTTTATCCTATTTCATTAAAAATGGATTTTATGACCCATTAATAGGTTGCATCTACAGTTTGAAAAACACTGATCTAGTCAGGGAGATAGACACATAGACAATTATCATACAATATTATAAGTATAATGATAGAGGTATTCATAGGGGCCAAGGGAAGTATTCTGAACTCACATATTTTAAATATAAAAGGTCTGGTTAAGACTGATGCCAAAACAGTACATGGCTCTACTGCGAGATGCATTTTTAATGTTTTAATCACCAAAGTGACATTCATATGTGTGTAATGTGCATATGTTTAGTATATAATTTTGGGATCCCAGAATGGTGACATTTTATACAAACAAAAGCTTTGTGCTTTGAAAGACAGCTCTTCACTGGCATTTTGAAGAACGCTAGAGACAATATATCTTTCTACTATCTATTGCTGGTAACAAACTATCCCCAAACTTAGTGGCTTAAAACATTTTGCTTCCATCACATTTTGTGGGTCAGGATCTTGGGCAGGCCTTGGCTGGGTGGAGGGGGCAGTGGGAGCTCCTTGGCCTCTCTCTCTCTCTCCGCATGGCATCTCATCCTCCAGGGCCTCTCATTGTGGCTTGGGCTGCTCACAGTGTGATGATCTCAGTATATCTCTTTTGCTGTATTTTATTGGTCTAAGCAGTTACAGAACTCACCTGGATTCAAGGGAAGGGAATATAGACCCCACCTGCCACTGGGAAGAGTATCAAAGAACTAGTGGTCATCTTTAACTCATCACAGCATGGTGTAAGATTGGGGACAGAGTATCGGAATCAAGAAATCTGAAGCCGAGTTCCAGTTTTGCACATAGACCATTATCATAGAGTATTATAAGTGCAGTGAGAGAGAAGTATTCATAGGGGCCAAAGGAAGTATTCTGCACTGACATATTTCTAGATGTAGCAAACCTGCCACTAACAAACCACTTCAGCTTTTGAGACTTCTGTTTTCTTCCCTTTGAGATGAGGAAGTTGCTTCTAAAATCATGAACCTCTAATGCTACATTTGTAACTCTCTAAATGTATGTCTGATACGGTGTTCATTAGATAAAGTGTTTTGTAGGGCTCACAAATGTGAGAAGGGCATGAGAATGAAAAGCAAATGAGTTACAAAACAACAACTATTAGTTTAATCGGAAATCCTGGCCTGTGGATCTAAATTCAAGGTCAGCCGCCTCCAATTCCCACTTGTTCTTTCCACAAACACCCATTACAGACTATGAGGCAGACACATAGTACTGAGGGCTGGGTTCTGAGTGCTGAGTGCTGGGCTACAGCAGTGAGCCACATCAACAGGACCTCATCTTCATGGCTCACAGTCTATGGGGCATGACAATGGTCTAGTGCTGAGTGCTGTGGTGAGGAAGGCATAGATCTTTGGGAACTTGTCCTGAACATGGGAGAGGTTGAAGAAGAGAAAGCTGAGTCCTAAAGGCTGAAGAGGAGTTAGGTCTAGGAGGTAGAGTGTGGCATGGTCTTATCCTATGCAGAATAAATGGATTGTAAAAAAGGCCCAGTTGACAGAGAGCTGGGAGATATTAGAGAACTGAAAGTCACCCTGTGTGGAGGGAGTGTAGAAAGGAGACGTAGTGGGGAGTGAGGAGAGAGGGTGCTGAGAGGAAGTAGTGATAAGGGTGGAGAGGATGAGACTGGAGAGATAAGCAAGGGACAGATCATGGGGAGCCTCTAAGCCTTGAAAGAGAGTTTGGATTCTATCCTGAGGCTCAGTGAAACATTGAAGGATTCGGAATTGGACAGTGGCCCGTCAGATTTGAGTGTAAAAAATCACCAAGGTTAGCAGTGGACTGCTGAGATCGGACTGGTTGGGGTGGGACAGGTTAGGCTAGAAGTAAAGACTGGTAAGAGTTGGTGGTTTGTAGTCCAGGTAACAAATCATGGTGACTGCACTAGAGCGGAGGAAGTGGAGATGGAGTGAAATGGACAGATAAGAGATTTAGTAGAATTGACAAGACTTGCACTGAGTGAGGGTAGGAGAAGAGAGAAGGGAGTTCGCAAAGATGACGTCCAAGTTTCTGGCTTGAGTAACAGGGTGGGTGGTGGTGTCATTTACTAAGAGAGAAAGACCATGAGAAGAATAGTTTTATGGTAGGAGAGCAGAGGGATCAAGGGTTTGGTTTTGGATGTACAGTTGACTCTTGAACAATATAGATTTGAACTGTGTGGGTCCACTTATTTGCAGATTCTTTTCAATAAATACTGTAGATATATTTTCTTTTTCTTATGATTTTCTTAATAAAATTTTTCTTTCCTCTAGTTTACTTTATTGTAAGGATACAGTATATAATGCATATAATGTGCAAAATACGTGTTAATTGACTTTATGTTATTGGTAAGGCTTCCAGTTAACACCAGACTATTAGTAGTTAAGTTTTTGTTTGTTTGTTTGTTTTTTTAAGCAAGGCAACCAACCCTTGGTTGACCTCACAGATTGCAAGGACCTTGTCATCTTACAATCCCTTATTTTTTAAGCCTACAGCACCTGGTCTTCCTAGGCGGTCTCCCATCTAAGTACTAACCAGGCCCGACCCTGCTTAGCTTCCGAGATCAGATGGGATCGAGCTTGTTCAGGGTAGCATGGCTGTAGACAGTAGTTAAGGTTTTGAGGAGTCAAAAGTTATACTTGAATTTTTGGGGGTCGGTGCCTCTGGCCCATGTGTTGTTCAAGGTTCAGTTGTATTTAGCTTGAGATGGCCATAAGATTTCCAGGTATAGATATTCAATAGACAGTTGGGTTATGAATATTCAAGTCAAGAGAGAACTGGAGGTCGTTGTGGGGTTAGGGGAGGGGTTTTACTTTGACCTGGGAGTGACAGCTTGTTTGCACAATGAAGTGAATGACAGGAGAGGGACAGGTAGGAAGACAGAGAGACATCAATGTGAATAGTCAATGAATCAAAGCTCTCTAGGGCTGGGAAGAGATGAGTCAGAACAGGACCAGGGATTTGTCTTATAGAGGAGAGCCTAGGAGTTAAGAGTTCAGACTCTAGAGTCAGACTGTCTGGGTTGGAACACTTGGTTCTATCACCTTCTAGCTGTGAGACCTTGGGCAAGTCACTTACTCTCCCTGAGTCTCAGTTTCCTAGACTATAAAACAAGGAAATTATGAGAACCTATCTAAGTTTGATCTGATGAGTAGAAAAGAGTTAATGCACATAATATGATTACCATAATGCCTGGCAGATAATTAACACTGCATAATTGGTACCTGCTGTTATTATAACAGGAGCAAAGAAGGGAAAAAATGGGTGCATATGCAGGTCAATTCATCCTTTTGGTTGCAGGAAGTTAACCAAATTCTTTTTAGTTGCTTTCTATCTTTAGATGAACTAGAAAGTGATGTTATCTACTGGGGGGCTACCTGCTAATGCCTCTGGGAGGAGAAAAGCCACTCATTCGGCATTGATTTAGCATTGATTAGGAGACAGGACAGTCACTGCCAACGGAGAGTCGGTCAACAAACAGCCACTTAAATCACTAAGACTTGCTTTTATTTTTTGTTCATTTATTTTTTAACATTTTAAAAATTAAGTTTATTGGGGAAACATTGGTTAATACAATTATATAGTTTTCAGGTGTACATTGTAATTTGACATCTATATATTCTATTGTGTGATTACCACCCAGAGTCCAGTTTCTTTCAGCTACCATATATTTGATCCCCTTTACCCACTTCACCCTCTCCGAATCCCCCTATATTTGACCCCCTT
>NW_006430057.1:234955-239088 GCF_000325575.1 Pteropus alecto
TTGATTAGACATTTATATAACTAAATGCCCATTATTCTTATGTTTCCTCTCCTGATGGTATCAGCTAGTTCTTATATTTCTCTTTCATTATTTTTAATTCTTTGTTTTTTCTCTTCTTCCTTCTGATTTATTTCTAGATTTCTGTCTTTGATTTCACCGATCCTTTCCTCCATTTGGTCGACTCTATTTCCCAAGCCTGCTATTTCATTTTTCAACTCTTGCAGTGTGTTCTTTATCCCCAGAAGGTCTATTCAGTTCTTTTCAAGGGTTTCAATCTCCTTGCTAAAGAACTCATTCTGCTGATCTAGTTGTTTTTTCAATTCTTGAAATTTTTGATATGACTCGTTTTGATCTTGTTGAGTTTTTCAGAAGTACCATCCTGAATTCTCTGTCATTTAAGTTGCATATTGCTATGTCTGTAAGCTTATTTTTTGGAGATTTTTCTCCTTCTTTCTGAGATGCCTTGTCACCTTGGTTGTTCACGGTGTTTAATGGACTATTTCTCTGCCTGGCTATTAATGGAAGTGTATCCTGTTGTTTTTCCAGAAAGAAGATTTATTATATAAAGGTCTCTCTTTAGCCTGATGCAAAGAAGACGATTTTCTTTTGGTTTCCTGTAGGTGGCATCTAAGCCTCTTGGATCCCTGCTTTATATAAAGCCTAAATGTCTTTTTTATTTTCTTGTAGATATTTAATCACACTTGCTAATCTCAGTTTCAGTCCCTGTCACTGTTAGCAATAGCTTTGGTAGCATTTGCTCAGATTCCCCTAGGGCTCCGTGGTGACCAGTCTCAGAGGGTATGGGGCAGGGGCCCTCTGGGTTGGGAGTTGGGTGCTGCAGCTCATCCTCAGTTTTGGGTATTGCAACCAGGGCCAGTAAAAATCAATTGTTGCTTTAGTTTTTTTGTCCTCCCTCTCCTTGCTTTCTGCTTTGAAGACTGGACCCTGCCACCGGCTGTGTGGAACTCACAGCTTTTTCAGGCAAGGCCGTTCAGGGAACTCGCCGCTCCTTCTCCCCTCCCCCTCCTCCTACAGGGAGCTCTGGCTGTGAGAGGCAGCTTCTTTGTTTCTCCCAGTCCACCGCCCAACTCCTGGGGTTCTGACCTGTGGTAGCTCTTATTCATAGATACCACGCTCAGAAGTGCTGGTGTGCACTTTGGGTGTTTTTTGTTGTATTTTAGATGTTCAGCTTATTGTTGTTTCAAGGGGAGAGATCTGAGGACGTGTCTCACTCCGCCATGTTTTTTCCAAAAAACTGATGAGGACTTGCTTCTAAATTAAAGTAGAAATGGAAGCAGTGGAATGACTCCCAATTTTGTAGCCTATTACTGCAACTTATACAGAATTCATATTCAGAAGTACTCGTTCATCTATTTTTTCCTGATCTAGTTTTTTTTAATAGACTTTATTTTCTTAGAACAGTTTTAGATTTATAGAAAAATGAGAAGATAATACAGAGAATTAAAGTTCATAGTTTTTTCAAATTTCCTTAGTTTTTACCTAATATCTTTTTTTCTGTTCTAGGATCCCATTCAGGATACCATATTGCATATCATCATTATGTCTCCATGGACTCCTATTGGCTGTGATAGTGTCTCAGACTTTCCTTTTTTTTTCTAGAAATATTTTAATAAAAATTGGCCATTTCCAAGAAACACCCACTGTATGTCCATCAATAAAAGAGACCATAAGAAAATAGAAAATTTAAAATATGGCCATGACTTAAAAAAACGAGCAGATACTCAAACACATCAGCAAAGTCCAATATTGTAATCACATTCCTTCTCAGGCTATGATTAGGATTCTGAACAGATAGCAAAATAAAACTGAATATAAATGCTGAACTATTTAGGTCAAAGGACCTCTGCAGAAGCATCTGTCCTCAAAGGCATTCCAGTCTGAGACTCAGTTTCAGAATAAGGCATAACAAATGAACAGAAGACATACCAACTTAAAGAGGGCTTCTACAATTCCCAACATACTCTGAACCTGAAAAAACAAATTGAGACTTTTTAAAAATTATTTTTCTTTAAACAATTGCCAAGACTGGAATCAAAGATAAATAGAAGGCACAACAGTCTTGCTCTGGTTTTGTGTTATTTGGATTGTGTTTTTTCTTTATAAATACAAATTAAATGTGAAAAAAAACTCTTCTTAAAAAAACCTTAACATTTCAAGAAAAACGTATCAGTCGTATTCTAGATATTTAAAATCTATTTCACAATTAAAATTTCAGTGGTAAAAACAGTTTTAGAATTGTTTTGTGATCACATATCAAAAGAAAAACAAAAACAAAAACCTCTAACACCTTTTATTGTTTTTAACCAGCTAAAATCAAAATTGTCCATTTTTCCAGTAGTAGTTTGTCCACATCGGGAGGTAGTCATGGTTTTCAAAGAAAAAACAATTTGGGTTTTTCATGCCTTCAAAATGTTTGTCAAATCCTATATTTCTCAATGGCTTTTGAAACATGTAGAAAATAAGTAAGATCTATATACCAAATGTCAGTAATAGGAGAGACACATTCTTTTGGGGAAATGGCTGTTAAAAAAAAATCCAGTCTGTATATGCAATGTAAAAAAGGACATTCAGTCTTTTTTTTTAATCCATTTTTCCTAAAATATCATTCCACAACATTGAAATGAAGGACTGAAAGGTGAGGAGGGGAAAGGGAGGGGGAAGGAACACACACCATTAATACAAAAAGTAAAATTGTACAAACTTAAGCAGTTTGTAAGAGACCAGGGTCATACTGCAAGATACCAAAGAGTGGTTCAAGAGGCTCAACATTCTGCAGGAGCCCAGGTTTGCACCACTGCATGAAGATGAGTAAAGACCAATTCACTGCTTTGGAGCAATTCCCCTTCCCACTCCAAATCCTGATTTCTGCAGCATGCCTTTATGCAGAGGGCCTCATTACACCACCCAGCCCATTTCAAGGGCCTCTGGGTCCCCACAGGCAGTTATCTATCCAGTCTTCTTCTCAGGCAGCTCAAGTCTTCTTTTTCACATTCAGATGGATCTCACCTCTGAACATAGGCTATTGCTAAGGGCCTTCTGAACAGGCTAAGAACCATCAATTTCCCACCATTGTCAATGTGTAGTTCAACCACATTCCCACATTTTTTAAAGAAATCTTTAAGCTCTGATTCGTCCACCTCATGAGGCAGATTGCCATTGAAGAGTTGGTGACTGTCAGGGTGTCTCACAATTTTGGGGGGTTCAACATCACCTTGCTCACCAGCCTCACAGATTGGTCTATGTCCCCTCTGGGGAGGAATATTTATTTGTTGTTCTCACACTCTTTGATTCCTCTGATGCCTCTGTGGTGGAATCTGAGATTCAGGGTTAGACTTCTGGCGAGGCTGTGAAGCTGGTACTTTAACAACATGAGGTGGTATCCCAGTAACTGGAAGAGCTGCAGTGGGTGGAAGGTTCTTACTGGTTACAGATGCCCAGGAAAATGTCCTCAAGTCTTCCTGCACTGTCCAAGCTGTGTCTATAGGTGCTGGAGAAGAATACTTCTGAACATCCTTAGGAGAAATTTCTTCTAAAACTGGCTCAGACTTATGTTGGATTTCAGATACAGGTTCTTGCTCCAGTTCTGGTTCAGGACCAGGCTCTGGTTCAGCAACAATTTCCTCTAAATGTTCTTTCAAGTTATTGCTGATAGTCTGATCATAAAAGTTCCAGAATCATCAAGTGCCATCTCAAATATCTGTTGTCTTTCTTCAGGTTCCTCTACTTCTTCCTCAGATTCCTCCTGAGGCTCAGTGGCAGAGCCACCAAAGACCTCATCTTGGTATCTGAAGATGTCATTGTGAAAGTAGAACTTATTTGCAACAGAGCCCTCAGGAGCAAGGACAAATGTCTGCATGAATCTCCTTAAAGTCTGGTTGTTATGAGGGAGCAACTCCATCACTTAGACCAGCACACCATCATTCAGAGTGGTATGAGCAACAACATGGCGAATCTTAGTGTGGCAATTGGTGAAGCTTTGTGATATCACTTTCCTATAGATTTTTTTTCTGTCTGTAGACTGGATCTGCTGGCTTTCCATTTGACTACAATCCCCCATGGACATAAGAAGAGTTCTTTCCATAAAATCTGTGTGGCATGTCTGGGGCCTGGTT
>NW_006430057.1:239181-246988 GCF_000325575.1 Pteropus alecto
TTCAGCAGTGTGTAATACTATCTTACAAATTCCCACCTGACCAGCAGGAAACTAGGTTTGTCCATAATCATTGCTTCGGTCAATAGTTATGCCTCTGACCATGTCACTCCACCTCTGGGCCTCCGAGTCCACTGTAAAATGAGGAAAATCATTATACCTACCTCATCACATTGTTGTGGGAGTAAATGAGAGGCACATGAGTTGCTCAGCACAGTGCCTGTGTGGCTGAGCAGGAGAGGAACAAGATTTGTTCCACAGAATAGCAGAAGGCAAAAACCCCTCATGCAACTGCTTCTGCCACATTTTCCTTATTTTTAATAATCTTGACAGTTTTGAGGAATACTGGTCAAATATTTTGTAGGGTGTCCCTCTACTGGATTTTGTTTGATGTTTTCTCTTGTGATTAAACTGAGGTTATAAGTTTTGGGGAGGAAGGTTACAGAGGTAAAATGCCATTCTTATCAGATCATATCAAGGGTACATACTATCAATATGACTTATCAGCTCTGATATTGACCTTGATCAAATGGCTGATGTAGTATTGGTCAGGTTTTTCCACTGTAACATTACTCATTCTTCTCTCTTCCCAACTGTACTCTTTGGAAGGAAATTACAATATGTAGCTCTTCCTTAAAGAGTGGGGAGTTACACTCCCCCTCTTTAATGGAGGAGTATCTCCATAAATTATTTGGAATTTTTCTGCATGAAAAATTTGTCTCTTCTTCCCTGTTTATTTGTTTGTTTATCCTATCATTTTTTATCAAAATGGACTTATGGATATTTATTTTACACTTTCTGTTATAATTTACTACTTCTCCAGCCCTAGAATCAGCCATTTCTCCAACGAACCAAGGAAAACCATGGTTCTTTTTATTGGAGAATGATATTAGGAACCAAGATCTGGGTGCTAGGTGTGTTCCATCTGAATAAACTTTAGTCTGATCACAAACTTATTATCTTGTAGTAACATGGTTGTTTCTTGTATGTGTTAGGGTTCAACCAGAGAGGCAGGACCAATAGGATATATATATTAAAAGATTTATTGCAAGGAATTGGCTTCTGTGATGTTGCGTACAGATGAGGGAAATTGAGAATTCATAGGGCAGGCCTTCAAGAAGGGCAGACAGGTCCTCACAGGCATGGGCTATCCACAGGTGAGACTGTAGTCTAGCCAAGCTGACATATTTTTTGTTACTTATGTATTGAGGTCAAATATATGATTCCATTGCCAACCAATACCTATTTATTGAGCACCTTTCATCTACCAGGAACTAGGAATACTGTGGTGAATAAGACAGACTTGGTTCCCACCCTCATGGAATTTAAGTCAAGTGGAACCAGGGGAGATATTAATCTAATAACCACTTGAATAATATCTCAAGTGTGATAAGGACTATGAAAAGGAGCAGAACAGGTGATCTGCTAACCTAGCCTGAGGGGCAAGGAAGGCTTCCCCCAAGGAGGTGATATTTAAACTGACATCTGAAGGATGAATGGGAGTAGGCCTGGTGAAGGGGGACAAGGAATAGAGGGAAGAGTGTTTCTGAAGAGGGAACAGCATGTAGGAATCCCAGAGTTAAGAATAACATGGCTCTTTCAAGGAACAGCAAGGAGGACTGTGTGGCTGGAGCAGAGTGTGGAAGGGTGAGTAGGGAAGCGATGAAATGACTCAGGGAGAGAATGTAGAGTGAAGAGAAAAGTTTCTGGGACTTCGGCCTGGTAAACACCAGCAGTTAATGCTGTAGGAGTTCATGGAAGACTAGAGAAGAGAATTTCAAGGAGGAAGAAGAAGCCAACATTGGCCAGCGAGGTCAAGAAGTGAATTAAGATAAGGACTTGTGTTTGGCAGATGGGAGGTTATCATGGGAGGCCTTTGAGGAAGCAGTTACTCTGGGATGATGGAGGCAGAAACCAGAATGCAGAGAGTTGAGGACTAGTGATGAAGAAGTGAGGAAGTGGAAGCTGAGGAAAGAGGGGCGGAGATCTCTCCGAGAAGCTTGGCAATGAAGAGAAGAGAGTCACAAGATTGGGCTAGAAGGCTGAGAGAAACTTGAGCCTGTTTGTCACCCAAAGAGCCTGGCTCTTAGTAGGCACTCAATAAATGTTACTGCGTTGAACTAAACTGCGGGTGAGCTTGAAGACACAGGAGAGGGACAATTGATGGAATAAAGCCCTGGGAGGAGATGGGGTTGAAAGCATGAGTTACAGTTTGAAAAAAAGACAGGCATGCTCCTTAGTTAAAATGAATGGAAAGAGAGAAGACAAGGAGGCTGGCTGTGGATTGTATGGTAAGTTCTCATGGATGGGAGGAAGGCATTTCCATAGACAATAGGGTCAGGAGATAAAGGACTTGTATGCTTTTATTCTCTTCAAAGGATTTCAGGTTTAACTCTGACTCCAGTTTATGATTTTATCTGAAAATGTTATCTAACCTATTTAATATTTGATAGGCACTTACTTATTAAGTTGCCACTTTTACTTCTTCTTTGGGCTGAGAACAAGGTAACGCAGCTTGTTACAATTATGTCTAAAGTAAAAGAATGTAGGTTGTGAAGAACATCAGCAGAGGAACCGTCCCCTTTGAGGAATGGTCACTCATCTGGCACAGAGATAAAATAACTTGCAATCAATGTGGACACAATTTTAGAGATGGGGTAATATAGGTAATCACAAGATTCCTCCTCCTGGACTAGGACAGCAGATAAAATAATTTCACCACAAGAGCCTGCTGAGCACCCTTCAATTTTTCCAAACAGCTGTCACTTCCTATTTCCTGTGTGTCCCGCAGTGTGCTAGATGTTGCACATATATTATCTCCAATCCTCAGGAAAACACTGTATTGTTTCCATTTTGCTTATGAGGAAACTGCAACTCAGAACTGAGTGATTTGCTTAAGGTCAGGATTTGAGCCCAGGTCAGTTTGAGAGTTTTCCATTATAGCGGTCGTTTTGAATTTTGCTTCAGGGCTCATCCTGTGCAACTGTTTGTCTAAGACAGAGGCAGGGGGAAGGGAGGTCATAACCCAGCTTTAACCTGAACAATTCCATATCTGTTAGTTTTACACATGGTAAACACATGGTAATGAGGTAAGCTTCATTAGAGCAAATGCTATGGAGAAGAAAAAATGTTTGAAAGCCACTGCCCTCCATTGGGATCTTTGAACTTCTCAGCTGAAGTATGACTTTTCTTGAAGCATTTCTCCAGAAGCACTTTGCTCGTGTGATGTGTTTTTCCCCAGTTGTCTCCCCTGACACATCCACCCTCCACATGACTGGCAGAGTGGTCTTTCTAAAATCTCATCGTGTTATTTCCTCTGCTTGGAAACTTTCTATGACTCCCAGCTACCTTTAGGTGAAAATCAATGTTCCTCTTTAAGACTGACCTATGAGACCCTTATTGATCTGGACTCCCACCCACTTCTCCAACTTTACCATTAATTACTCCCTAGCGCCCACCTTCCCACCAAACCAGCTGACTTACATTTCCCGATGTTTGCTGTACTCACCCAGGCATACTCCAGTGGCTCTGCCAGGATGCCCCTCCCCCTTCTCCACTGACCATGTCTCACTCACCCCATGCCTCAGATCAGGAATTACCTTCCTTCCTGAAAGCCTTTCCTGTACCTTTCAGACTGGGTCAGGCCCTGCACTCTGCGCAGCACCCCCTCCCTCCATGTTTACCTGTCACAGACCTGCTCCTGTCTCCTTTTCTTGTCCGCATGCCCTGCTAGAATGCAGATTTGTATTATTTGCTTAACTCTGTTTTGTTCCCCTGGAAAGCAGTTTCTCAGGGAATTCGTTCTTTCTCTTGATGTAAGCATACCAGTTTTGCCTTGAAAAGCATACCAGAAATGCCAATGGCATGGAGAGTTTTCAGCATGGGAGTTTGTCTCCTGCAGCCAAACCTCAATTTTACATGGAGGAGGTAGGCTAGGCAATATCACATGATGAGAAAAATCTGTGGGGAAGAATAGCTGACTGAAGGAAAAACTGTAGAAAGCCACTTTCGAATCCTCCAGCTGACTTGGTTTCAACGTGGAAAGAGAAAGGTGGATGCTGGTCTCAGGTCTCCAAATCTAATAGTTAAGATGCTTAGATTAAAATTAAAACTTTGCCTATGAAGAGAAGACTATTGTTATATGTGTCCTTTGAATGTTGGGCAAAGGCACATGCCAATCTTCCCTCCAAACCAGAAGCCTGCAGACTTAGCCATGTGCCAGGAAGGTCCTGCCCTGACAGCCTTCACCAAGCCCCACCTGCCAGGTAGCTGTCAAGGGGGAGGCTGTGTAGTAGAAACTACACATCCTGCATTAGTTAGCCAATCTGCATCTATAAAATGGGCACAAAAGGTTGCAGGGGGTTATGCCAGCTGCCAATGCCAAATGCCAGAAGCCAGGAACTGCTCACTCTCCCCACTTCAAACATCAAAGAAGTTCATTTACAAGAAAAAGGAAATGCTACATTACACTGTGTAAATATGTTTAAGGTGTAGTTCCTAGAGACATGGGACAGGCTGAAAACATCAATAGGAAGAATTTGGATCATTCCATGGGTGAGAAGAATCGAATGGGTTAAGGGAAGGTGGGATCATTTAGGGGTGCAGAGGGGATAATAAAAGAGGGCAAACAGGCCAGCCAACCAGAGACAGAAATCTGGATGGATGGGCTCAGGGTGATGTTTCTGTTGTTCTGTGATGACTCAGTTTCTCCTTGGTGTTCAAGGATTGGGATGGGCGGGCTGGGGACCCAACAAACAGTCCACTGCAAGGGCTACTCAAGCCTCCAGGGATACAGCACTATTTTTAAAATATACTGTTCTCTAAGGTAGCATGGAGATCTAGCCTCTAACTGCTTTTCCCTCCTTTCAGTTTGAGTCAATCCCCCTGTATTCTACTCAATTCATAATGCTTCTAAATGGGAACGGTTTTGCAAACTACAACTTATATATTAAATGTAACTTTTAAAAAACAATGCTGATGATTAAAGCCCTATCTTGGAAAAAAGTGCCAGTGGGTGTGTCTCACTGGAGGGCAGAAGTCCAGGTAAATGACATGACTCACCACAAAATATCAGAAACATACATTTGGAGGCTTTTCCTTTTGGCCATCCCTCTGCCTCCCGTAGACAACTCCTCTAGGAGGAGATTTGTGCCAGAGGCCAGACCTAAATGCTCAAGAGCCCAGTAGACAGGTAAACTGTGGGTCTCTACTGAGAGCCAAGGTGAAAGTAAACCTTCAGTACACAGCTTGGTCATTTGCTCTGAGTATGAGGTCCAGAGCCTGTCCTGGATCAGCAGCTGGTAGCCCCTGTGAAGGTAGAAATCTTCCCCCGCGGTGGTTAATGAAAAAAAAAAGTGACGCAAAGGACAGCTTTGTCATGTGAAAGGAAAAGAGAATTCCACTTTAATATGCTTAAGAAGTCATCCGTGTTACATTAGAAAATATACCAGTAAGGCCTGTTTGTCTCAGGAACAGGGTGCCAGGGTCTGACTCTGGTGGCACAAAGTGACCCGTTAATAGGCAAGTCAAGCCTGCAGTTAGGCTCTTCCTCTGCACCAGTGGTTTACAGTCTTAACTTATTCTTCTAGCAAATGTTCTCCTAATAAACTCAGAGCTTCTGCCTGCTCAGAAATTACTATTGTAAGCTTAACTATCCCTCTTTTAAGCGGGACCACAGCTCCAGCTCCAACCTCCTTCTGGGATTCAGAGCCAGAACAGCTTGGCCTTTGCTCTCTATCGGTTAGGGGCGCCCTGGTCCCCAGGCCTCCGGGCCGGTGGCTGCAGGAGACCTGTGTCAGGGACCTGAGACAGACCCAGAGATGGTCTGTGTAGGCCCAGCACACTGGGTCCCGTTCGAGGCACCGCCCCTTTGGTGGGACCAGGAACAACCCACCACTGAGACCTCGCCGCAGGGTTGCAGTCCCTCCTCGCTCTCCAGTCTATGTCACCCTCAACGGTCCTTGAAAAAGAGGAACATTTGGCGAAAAAAATTTTGAATTCGCGCTACCCGGCTGTCCTTCTCCTTGCCGGGCGACGCCGTAGCTCTCGCCGTTGTCTCCACTGCCGTCGCGCCCACTGCGTGTGGAGTCTTTCGAAGCGTCCACGCCGCAGCTCCGCTGCTGTTGTTATTGGCGTTGTTCCGTTCGCCGCCGCCCGCGGTCTCCCACTCCTCGGCCCCCGACAGCTCCCGAAGGCTCTGGGGCGCGTCGGGCCGCAGGTAGTAGCAGGCCCGGTGGCCGCTGTGGTCGCGGCGTGTGGGGTCAGCCCCCAAGGCGCCCACTAGCACCTTGATGACCAGGTCGTGGCCCTGCAGGGCCGCCAGGTGAAGGGGCGTGAGGCCGCCGCTCCCCGGGGCGCTCACTTCGAGCTGCAATCCCCGGCGCTGGGCGAAGTCGTGCACCAGGATGAGCTCCTCGTGGCGCCCGTGCTTGGCCAGCCAATGCAGTAGAGAGTAGCCGGTGATCGGGTCGCCTCGCAGCAGCAACCCAGGCTCGGCTTCCAGCAGCTCCCGCAGCGCCTCAAAGCGGCCCTCGGCGGCCGCCAGTATCCACGCGTGCTCTCGAGGCTCCAGGCACAGCCTGCTGCCGCCTGTAACATTCGATCCGCCCGCGGGCTGCTCCTCGGCGCGCTCCTCAGACAGCCGCCCAGCGGAAGCTGCTCCCTGCAGCCCCAGCAGCTCCCTCAGCGCTCCCCGTCGGCGCACCGCGCCGGTTCCCGAGAGCATCAGCGAGCCGTGGAAGGGGGGCTCTCGGGAGGCGGCGGCGCTGCCCGGGTACCTGCCGAGGCTGCCGGCGTCCACTCTCGAGGGGCGGGGCTGCGGGGCGCAGCGCAGGCTCTGCGCGCTGGGTGCCAGGGAGGCCCTGGGCGCCTGGGTCGCGGCTCCGCGGGACTCGGCCATGGTCCTGCAGCTCCGCCGTCGCGGTCCCCGTGTCTAGCGAGCCCCAACGGGAGAGGAACTGGCGCTGGCGTTGGGGAAGGAAGCGTCTTGAGCAATTGGGCTCAGAGGGAGGGAGGGAGGGAGCTTATGAGGGAAGTGGAGGGAGGGAGTGAGCGAGCGAGCCGGGGGAGGGCCGCGACGCGGGCGTGGGGGACGTGGTGGGAGCTCCATCCAAGTGCCAGGGCAAGACGCTCTCTGGCACCCCGGGTACCGCTGCCACCTCCGCTCCCCCGGTTGCGGGCGGCCCCGCCCCAAACAGCCAGGTGAACTGGGCAGCCCCGCCTCCCGTCCCGCGCTGGCAGCGGTGGGAAGGGCGCTGGGGAAGGCCACAAGTGGGCGCAGAGCGTCGCCCGGAACAGCTCAGCTGCCCCAGCAGCCGTTCTCGGCATCCCAGCAGCGGCTGGGGTGAAGATGCTCCATGGCGCCCCCTCCACGGAGGTCTGAGCTCGGCTGCCAGCCAAGGCCTCCAGGGCGCTCGCTCCCCGCCCCCTTCTTTCGCCGTCCCTCTTATCTCCTCAGGAGTCTCCCTGCACTTTGTCCCAGAGCCGCCTTTGTCCCGCGTTTAGCATTCACGTAGGCGGCCTGACTACTCCTTGTGACATGGACTCTCCTGCCCTGCCCTTTGTGAGGTCTGGACCTTTCCCGCAGCGCCGCGAGCTACGCGGGATTCCTGCAGAGAAACCCGGGGCAAGGACCTAGGTAGAAGCCCTTCCAGGGAACCGAGAAGGGATGTTTCTCTGTCTCCCTGAGAGTCCCTGCTCCGCCCTCTTCTCTTTAACCTCTCCCAGGTTGGCTTGAAGAAGCCGGTGCGGGTGAATTTGACTCAGCGAACACGGGAAAGCCCTGCCCTCGTCAGAGATGTTTTCCTCTTTC
>NW_006430057.1:246999-251271 GCF_000325575.1 Pteropus alecto
CTCGGGGGCCCTGATTTCTGCGAATTCAGAGCTTAGGGGCTTTAGAAAGAAGAGGATATTGTACGCGTTTACTCCTAACACTAGACTTCTCTGCTCTTTCCTTCCCTTAATAAAAGATAGCTCCTGCCTCCTGCCCTCCCCGCCCCCATGTTAGGGAGTTCAGCCAATGAGCAACCTGGAGTCATAGAAGGTTCTTGAGCCAGAGAGGGACACGGCCATGATTAAGGTGTTTTTTAGGAAGATGTTTCTGAGGGAAGCAGAGGCAGGAAGCCAGGAGGCTGGCTGTCCAACAGTCTAGGCCACAGGGGACCGGGGGCTGAGGCCAAGCCAAGCCACTGGGCGCAACAGCGATAGAAGGTATCAGAGATTTTTCCTCCTTGGCCCTCAGATATTTGGAATCAGCCCTAAATACCTTGAGCTTTCCTTCATGACGGTCTATGCATTTGTAATCCATTTTCGAACATTTAATATGTGCCAGACACTGCTAGATGCTTTATACATGTTAACACTTTTAATCTTTGCAATGACCTCAAGAGCTAAGTATCATTACTATCCTCAGTTTGCAGAGAGGTTAGGCCACTTGCCCAAGGTCACCTAGCAGGAAGTGACAGAGCAGGTCTATGTGACACTATAGCTTTTGTTCTGGCACAGAGGGACTGGCATTCAAGACAGGCTTATCGACTGCAAATCACTCACACAACTCCCAAGTTCCAGCCAAACAGATGGACTTGTCCTAACCTGAACATATCTTGAACTTGCCCTCCTCTACCTAGAATGTCCCCCCTCACAACTTCCGTCTAGTGAAGTTGTCCCTGTCCTTCAAGGTTGGCCTCAGTTTCCAACTTCTCCAGTAAGCCTCCTCCAATTACCACAGCCTAGAGCGATCCCTCTCCCTCCCCCAATTGTCTGTTTGTATTACTCCTTTGGCACCTGATACAGACTGCCTTGTGTTGTATTTCTCTCCCCTGGTTCTGACATAAACTCTAACTCTTTGATGACCATGTCATACAATCCTTGTGCACCTAGTACGTGTGCGAGAAATATTCTTTACCTTGTTTTCGTTTGGCAGTCTTGGAAAATGTGATTGTGTGTATATGTGGTGTGGGGCATTTTATGCATGTGTGTTTGGCCAGTGTCAGCAGCCAGAGCCTTGATGTCCACTCCCACATTCCTGCCTTAGACTGAATCTGCAGGACACCAAAAGCAACTAATAGATTTGGTTAATTCCTTAAAAAAATAATAGTGATCAAGTGGTTCATTCACTGAGCTGACGAGCCAAAGCCACCTCCTGATCTTTGCTGACTTCTCAAAGACCAGGCCCAGGCCCAGAGTGGGCCCCAAGCTTTCAGGCTTTCATTTTCAAAATGAACCCTGACTGACAAGCAGCTACTTCCGTTGCTCTGGAAACTCCCCTCCACAACCCCAAATCTGTAAACACCAAACCGCACACATGCACATACACTTCCAGAATATGCAAACAGCTGCAGCAATATATATATTTTAAATCGAAATGCCAGCATGGAGAATGTAGGACGGAAGAATGCTTGGACTATTAATTTTCCTCACCGCTAAGCAGGCAATTCCCTTCCCTATCAGCATTAATAAAATCTCTTGTTCCAGTTCAAAGACTGCACCTGACCAGCACCATAGACCCAGGACACACGTGCCTTTGCTTAACTTTGTTGCCGGAGACCAAAGCCACAGAGCCTCCCTAGCAGCTCATTTCATCTTTACTTGGCAAGTGCTTTATACCCTAGGTCACCAGCTACATACACATTTCCCCAGAATTCCGGCATCCATCTCTATTTCAGTAGAGACCGTCTCGGGAATTTGATACCTGGAAGTGAGGTAGAGGGAGCTGAAAGTGGAAGGGATAGCACAGACCCTCCTGAAATGAAGATGCTAATCACCTGAGGCAGCTGCTGCCCTCCAAGGGAGTGGGCAAAACCCCGTCAAGCCCTGGGAAATAGCCTCCCAAAAAGTTAGATGTAGGGTGAATGTTTGCATTTGAAATGGTGGTACCTGGTATCTTTTCCAAATAGCATCCTCTCTAATGTATTTACGGGTTTGTTTATAGACCCTGGACTATTCGAACTAGAAGAGATCTTAATGTTTTGTTGGTCATTTCTTCACTTTCCAGATGAGATTTAAGTAACTCTCAGAGAGGATGGCAAGAGGCAGAGGAACCTAAAGCTGAAGTGTTGGGCGTATACGGAAAATCAGTTTTGAAGAGAGAGCAGCTCAGAAATCTTACTGGAAGTCAGTGAGGAATATACTTGTTCTGCAAAAAAATTAATTTACACAAAGCTTTTCAGGAACATGCTCCTGGGTGGAAGCCAGAAGCTCTCAGTGGAATTTGCCAGTGGAGCTTATGGGTGCAGAAAAAAAAAAAAAAACATGGATTCAACAGGCGAGAGGGGAACATGGGAAGTAAAGTTCCCCAGGCTTCTATAACCCTTGCTGATGGAGGGAACAGAGAACATTCCTGAGGTTCCAGATATGAAATATAAATTTTCCTTCTTCCAAAGACGTGATGATAGCATCACATGATTCTCAGCGAGAGAGGAAGCCACGAAGGAGAAATCTCCTTTCCCACTGAGCAAAAGAGTGTGTGGCTGTGAGAATGTATAAATGTGGGTGTGAGAGTGTATGCTTGAGTGTGTGTGAGTGCATGCACATATAGTGCCAGACATCACTGTCTCTGGTTGTTACTTTCCCCTTTCCGAGTGCCAGGACTTTACACGAGAAGACACCTGTGAAAGTTTAACATTTTAAATACCTTTTCCTTAGACTATAGAACAAATCATATTTAGGAAACACTTTAAAAATTATTTCCTAGTACTTTGGAATTGCCTTTCCCTCCAGTCCTTCAGTAAAGTGTGATGTACTTTTTAGAAAAAAAAAAAAGTTATGATCTTACTTCGGGAGCTTGGTAAGCTTGGAATGATATAAGTGGTAGGAGCAAGTTGACATCTGTGAACCATGAGACCAGAGTTTCTCAAAATGACTAAGGAGAAAGGGGTGTACAGGGAGCGGAAAGAAATCTTCAGGCCTGAGTGCAAGCAGGAAACCTGCCAAAGATTTGAGACGCAATGTCTTAACTGGAATCCAAGTATCAAACATGGGCCCTGAAGTGTGATGAGAAAAAAAATTTCCATTACACATTTTATTGATACTGCCATGGAAAGAATGTCACCTCCTGGAAAAGACCTAAAGTATTACCATGTAGAGACACACGAGGGTGCTCTACCTAACTAGAGATCGCGAAAACCAGAAAGGTCATACAGATTTCAACCTGGGAGGAAAGAGCCACTGCAGACCCCTTGTTGATGTGAATTCAGATTTTTACTCAGGATCAGGCTCCTCGCTTTTGGCCCTTAAGTAGATGCAAGGAAAGAGGGACTAGTAGCAGGGGCTGTGGTGAGAAGGCCAGGGTGTCATCTTGAAGAGAATGTGAACAATCTAGAGAGAGAGGAAAGATGGTGAGCAGAGTGTTTTCTTACTTTATTCAAGAGGAATTAGTGTCTGTAATATGTAAGGCTTGGAATAATAATCCCTTGTGGTTTTCAAAGTGGTTTTATATTTTTAAATTATCTCTTTGACCCAGACAGCAAGCCTGTGAGGTAAGTAGAAAAGACAATATTTATATCTAATTCACACACAAGGCTGAGAGAGGTTAGGTGGCTTGCCCAGAGTAACACGGCTAGAAGGTGGTAGAGCAGAGTTTGTGCTTATGCCTCTGTGCCATGCTGCCTTATTCATCTGAATGTGGTAGGCATAGACAGCCTTTAGCAACATCGTGCAGTAAGTGAATATTGTCCATGGTACCTTCTGTCTTCCATTTCTGACATCCAGACACCCTGTGCCCTGAATCACCCAATGTCACACTCCCTGATAGTAAGGTTAATAGCTACCTGCTGGTATTGAGCATTTGGGTGCCTGGAAGGCTCTGCGCCAATCATTAAACATGCATTATCTTACATGAAAGTTCATAGCAGCTGTATTCACAATAGCCAAAAGGTAGAAGGAACCCCAATGCCAATCAACAGACAAATGAATAAACAAAATGTAGTATATCCATGCAATAGAATATTATGTGGTCATAAAAAAGAATTAAATAATGATACATGCTACAACGTAGAAGAACCTTGAAAGCATTGTGCTAAGTGGAAGAAGCCAGACACAAAAGATTGCATATTGTCTGATTCTATTTATGTGAAATGTTCAGAAGAGGCAAATCCATAGAATCATAAAGTAGGTTAGCGGTTGCCT
>NW_006430057.1:251321-252233 GCF_000325575.1 Pteropus alecto
CTTTTTGGGGTGAAAGGAAAGTATCTTTTGGTTCGAAAACATTTTTAAGGACTTTGCTACAAAATAACCAGCCAACTTCCGCTTGGTACCAAAGTAACAAAAGGATTGTCACTCCCTACCTTGTTTCAAGGTAGAGTGGTGTAAAGATTTTATTATATGTGAAAAGTCTAGTTTCTATATCATATTGATGACTCTGTAGTACTTCGTATATTTCAGGCTTTTCTATCTTTGCTGTAATGGTTTGCCAACTTTCTCAGTAGACTTACTTTGAAATCCACTCCCACATTTTGAAAAGATTCCTGTCAAAGCAGTACTTCGTAGTGTAAAAAATTGTATTTCCAGTTTTTCTATAAGACAATTAAAAAATTAAACCAGTCATTTTCTGTTCAGATTATATCTTCTTTACATCTTTCCTTTTGTAGCCACCCCCCCCCGCCACACACAAAAAAGTAGTTCTTGATGGATTTCATAATTGAAAGGGAGTCTAGGAAATACAAAGCTGAAAATGTTAGAAACATTTTATCTAGCTGTACAGGAAACCTCCCAAACTATATCATTCATTCTAATACTGCTTGTTCAAATCTTTAGTAGTTTTTTCTGGATGACTTCCAATAGTATTTGCTGACAAAGAAATGGGTTTTAGTTTGTCACCATGTTGTTTCACATGGATTTATTTTTACCATTTTTACTATGATAAGAAAATGAACTGTTTTTCCAAAGGGATCTGTAAACTTTCATTTTTTGTTATTTAGTAAGAAACTTTTTAAAAATTAATTAATTATTTTATGGTGACATTGGTTAACGAAATCCAATAAATTTCAGCTGTACACTTTAACAGTAAGGCATATACATATTTACACTATGCGTTCACCTCCCAAGGTTAGATTTCTTTCTGTCACCACATATTTGACC
>NW_006430057.1:252371-256479 GCF_000325575.1 Pteropus alecto
TAGACAGGAAAATGTACCTCCAACCCCCAAAAAGAGGGTTCCAGGTCCTAATCCCTGAAACATATAAATGTTAGTTTACATAACAAAGGGGATTTAAGGCAGCAGATGGAATTAAGACTACCAGTCAGTTAAATTTAAAATAGGGAGATTATCCTGGATTAGGAAGGTGGGCCCAATTTAATCATGAGGGTCCATAAAAGAAGACAAGGGAGCGGGAAGAGAACCAATAAAGAGGGCAGAGTGATAAGGACTAGGCTGATATTGCAGGTTTTAAAGATGGAAGAAAAGAACTAAAAGTCAATGAATCCTGGATCATATGGTAGATCAATTCTTAGTTTTTTGAGGAACCGCCATACTGTTTCCCATAGTGGCTATACCAATTTGCAGTCCCACCAGCAGTATATGAGGGTTCCTCTTTCTCCATATCCTCTCCAATATTTGTTATTACTTGTCCTGTTGATTATAGCTATTCTAACAAGTGTGAGATGGGATCTCATTGTGGTTTTGATTTGTATTTCCATACTAGTTAGCGATTTTGAGCATCTTTTCATATATTTGTTGGCCATTTGTATGCCCTCTAGGGAGAAGTGTCTATTCAGGTCCTCTGCCCATTTTTTTGATTGGATTGTTTTTTTTGTCATTGTTGTTATTGAATTGTATGAGTTCTTTGTATATTTTGGATATTAGGCCCCAGAGGTATTGCTTGCAAATATATTTTCCCATTCGGACGGTTGTCTCTTTACCTTGTTGACGATTTCTTTTGCTGAGCAGAAGCTTTTTAGTTTGATGTAGTCTCATTCATTTATTTTAGCTTAGTAAAAATCTTTAAAAGAAGCTTCTAAACATGTATCTTTACATTTAGTGAGATTTAACAAAGTATTACATTGAAAATCACATGATAAACATGGCTGAAAAAATAGTAGAGATTTATCTTTATGTTCTGAATGTTCAGTTTTTTAATGTAAACTTTAAAAAATTATGACATACATACAGAAAAGCGCAAAAATCATAAGTGTACAGCTTGACAAATTTTTACAAATGAACACACTTGTGTAACCAGCACTCAGATCAAGAAATAGAATATCACAGCACCCAGAAGTTTCCTTTGCACCCCTCCCTTTCATTACCCCTTCAGTTCCTATTGCTGTGTGACAAATCACCCCAAAAGTTAATGGTGAAAAATAAACATTTTATTATGCTGATGGATTCTGTAGGTCAGGAACTCAGTCAGGACACACGGTCATGGTCTGTTTCTTCTCCATGGTACCTGGCTCATTGGCAGGAGAGGCATGATGGCTAGGGGTGTCTGAACACCTGGGGCCTGGAATCATCTGGAGACATCTTTCCTTACATGTATGCTATCCCATAGTGGCTGTTGGCTGGGATATCAGCTGGTGCTGCTGGCTGGAACACTTATAGGTGGCCTCACTATGTGGTCTATGATCTAGCTTTGGAAGTTGGGCAGCATCACTTTCACCATACTCTGTCACTCTCTCAGATTCAATGGAAAGGTATATAGACTCGTTCTCTCGAAAGGAAGAGTGTCAAAGAATTTCCAGGCATGTTTTAAAATTATCACAAAAAGTAACCACCATCCTAATTGCTACTATAGATCATTAAGCATCCATTTTGAGGATGCTTAGATTTTAAAGATCATATTAATCATGATCACTTCATATTATTATTAGCTAATGTATCAAGGCAAAGTGCACACTTAAAGTAAGTTAATTATTAACAAAATGGATATTAATCATACTTTAAGTAGGGTTTTTTTGTATTTTCTTTTCCTTTCTTTCCTTTTTTTTTGTGGCTGATTTCTTATCAGAACCAATTTGTTCATTGTTGCTTTTACTTTTGTAATGGGGCTGATGAAAAGCTCATATAAGCAATGGGAGATGAATCAGTTCTGCCATTTTCCTATTGTCCACTTGTGCTTATATTCTTCATATTATCTTAATTCAGACTGTGGTTTATTTGTAGGAATCTTTTCAAGCCACTTTTCCACTTGCGGAGTATTGGTTTAGTTAAAACTAGATGTTATAATCTGTAAATCTATAACCAAACACAGAAATCACATAACTTTGGAATATGCTAAAAATAAAATGAAAGAGGGCTGGTGTCACCATCAACCCTTCTCTGTTGTGGAATTCCCATTCCTCCTTCAGGATGTCCATCAGTGACCATCCGACAAATAGACCAAATGAGGATGCTAGTGTCACTCCATGTCTTATATATATTATAGTTTAATTTCTTTTATGTTTTTGTTACAAAATAAATTTAAATAGAAGTTTTAATATTTGCTTCCCACACCTCAATGAATCATCTTGCACACAACACTTTAGAGACAACTGGTTCATTGCATTGGTTCCATTTTACAAATGAGACAACTGAGGTACTGATAGGTGAAGAAACTTACTCAAGGATACACTGCTAGTAAGTGATAAAGACAGTATTCAAACAGGTATGTTTGACTCCAGTGCCCATGCTTCTTCTATTACAACCAAAAGCTTCTGGCTGATTCAGAGACACAGTTTCTGGTTTTAGACACTAAAACGGGGTAAGACTGCTGAATCTTATTCTCCTAGCTGAGGGCATGTTTCTCTTCAAATAGTCTATGGCAGAGTAGGAGTTAGGATTAGAGGGAGGATGTGGACATAACTGGAATCTAACTACCAGCATTGGATACTTACTATGTGCAAGACAGACAAAGACACAGAAGTGAGCACTGTATCCTTCCCACAGCCCTGTGAGGTAGCTATGAGTGTAATCTCTACTTTACAGATGACAAAATGGAGTAAGTGGCCATGCTGGCATTCCAGTCAAAAATAGAATGACTCTTAAACCTGGGCTCTCAACCAATACATAATATTGCCTATAGTCCATCTGCCTCATAGACAATATTGTTATAGTTAGCATACAGTAAGAGTTAGCCATGTGCCAGGTGCTGTGCTAACTGCTTTCAATATATTATATCTCATTTAATTCTCACAACAGCCTTGCAAGAAAGGTACCCTTATTCACAGTTTCACCTTCTGTGGTTTCAGTTACTCGTGGTCAAACGTGGTCCAAAAATATTAAATAGAAAATTCCAGGAACAAACAATTTATTTATTTTAAATTGTGGTCCATTCTGAGTAGCGTGATGAAGTTCTTGTCATCCCATTCGGCCCTGCCCAGGACATGAATCATCCCTTTGCTCAGTGTATTTCTGTCGAGTATATGCTACTTGACCCCTAGTCACTTAGTAGTTATCTCCATTTTCAGATTAGATGTTGGAGTGAGAGAGAGAGAGAGAGAGAGAGAGAGAGAGAGAGAGAGAGAGAGAGCGAGCACACATTCATATAACTTTTATTACAATATATTGTTATAATTGTTCTAACTCATTACTAGTTATTGGTATTATTCTCTTATTATGACTAATTATAACTTTATTTTAGGTATGTACGTATAGGAAAAAAACTTTATCATAGGTATGTACATGTAGGGTTCAGTAATATCCTCAATATCAGTCATCTACTAAATGTCTTGAAATGTATCCCTCATGGATAAGGGACAACTACTGTATTAGACATTATCCTTATTTTATAGATGCAGAAACTGAAGCTCAGAAAAGTTAGGTAATTTGTCCAAGCTCACATGGCTGCTAGCAAGTGGCAGATCTTCCACCAGTCTGGCATCTCTTCCACCATTGCTTTGGGTAGGGAATGGACAGAATCTCAACAGAGCCAGCCTTTCTTAGGGAGTCCATTAACCATGCTGTCAGCATCTCCTCACTGAGCGGATGGAGTCCAGGGAGGCTCTGAGTCCAGCATGGTGCTAGTCTGTGCACTGGTGCCAGTTGAACAAGATAAGAAAATAAATTGAAAGTTTAGAAATGTTCACAGAAATTTGATATTGCTGTAGCATACAGGTGTACGATTAATTTTTTTGATTAGTTTGTTCTTTTTATTCCTTAGATTCCACATATAAGTGAAATCATATAGTGTTTATCTTTCTCTATCTGACTTAAATATCTTCTAGGTCCATCAAAGTAATATCTTTTTCCATCCCCTTCCTTTTCATATGTAGGGGTCTTGTTTTCTTATCCTTTCAGCCACTCTATCTTTTGG
>NW_006430057.1:257446-261122 GCF_000325575.1 Pteropus alecto
AGTCTCCCAGTCTTATTAGTGTGGATTTGTGAAGTAGATGTCCAGTGGCACAGTCCCGAGAGGGGTTCAGCTGCAGGCCAAATTTAGCTCAAGCCTCTCTCCCTCTGTGGCCACCTGTTAAGATTTGCAAGTAATCTACAGATGCTGTGCTTATAGTTGCCTTAAAAGGCCACACCAGAAACCGAAGCCAGCTGCCTCCAGTGTGAGTCTAGGCGCTGCTCAGCAAGGAGTACCTGACTCGCTGAGGAAGTACCTGGGTGTGGTTTGGGTGGGTCCACAAGTTGGGGGAGGCAGGGTTTCATGGAATCATCTGGGTGGGGCGACCTCTGTTATCCAGTTTGATGACATCTCGGCTGTGGCAGTGCTGTGTCTGTGCACTGGAAGCAGGGAGGGCTCAACAGAGAACAATGGATACTGCCAGCACTTCTGTATAGAGCGAGTCTCCCTTAAGCCCTCTCTCCAACAATGTCTCCCTGTAAGTCCCTAGCGCCCTCTGCGCACAGTTGAATTGGCACTGGTGCTCAGAGCCAGCAGGTCTATCAGTGTGAAAAACTGCTTGTGGATGGGGCCCCTTTAAGAGGCATAAGGAGCCTGCCGCTGCCGCTGTCACCGCTGCAGCCTTTGTCTCGCTCAGCCACTTGATACCGGGCAGCCCCACGTCCTTGCCTCATCATACCTTCTGCCGTTGCAGGGTGATTTCTTGGATTTCTCCCTACTTGTATGGCTTATTCATCTAGATCCCAGGTGATTTTTCCTTGCTGCTGCTCCTCGTTTCTGTCTCAACTTTGATTTGGTCACCAGAGGGATGAACAGAGCCTCTATCATCTATGCCATTTTTTTTCTCTCTGATTCATTTTTTAATTTTACAAAAGTAAGTCTTTATAACAGATTGGAAATTTAAAAAAGAAATAACCTACCTTTCATCATAGATAGTTTGAGAAGCACTGGTATAGACAAATCCTATCCACTATCCATGCCCATGATCTGTCATTTTGATGGCAGGATTGGTCAGCTCTAAGCCAGAGGAGTAGTGAGCTGGTTCCCAAAGGATTATGGGAATGACTTGATTCACCCCAAGTTGAACCTGATGCTGACGGCTTGTGAAAGACAATAAAGGCCTAATATTCCTCTTGAGAGGTCTCTAAGAAGAATGATGCAGTTGGTGTTAAATGATAATGATGCTGGCTTTAAAGATCCAGCATCAGTTTTATTCCTAGGACTTTCTCAGTAGTGCTCTAGCCAGCCATGCATCAACAGAAGGCATCAATGTGCCATCCTCCAGATCCAGAGATGCTACTGCTGTACTCAGTTTCAGTGGGCGTTGCTATCTTTATAGATACAGCTGGTCATGACCCAGTTAACTGCTGTGGGACAGGACAGACAGTGAGGAGTGGGAAGTGGAATTAGATTGTAAAGGGAGTTTTAGGGGACTAAGCTAAAGGTCTAGGCAGATAATCAAACTCTAGTTTTTCCATTCCAACTTCTGTCAGGGCAAATGCTACTTATCCCAGCTCTGCTTCCTCCAGGCAGCTCTGCTTGACTCCTCTAATCCTAATCACTTTCCCCTTCACAGAATCTTTATGATCTGTAACACCCAACCCAACACTTTATCATATATGGTTTCCAGATGACTATGTCTCAATTTCCCATCTAAGTTAAATGTCCCCAAATCAATCCCCAAAGCAAGTACAGGAGAAAAGGCAAGGATTTAGCAGCCAGAAGTAAGGCATGAAGGGTGACCCCAGGCAGAGTCCCAGAGTGCTGGGCTGAAGCTGCTGATGTCCCTCTGGCCTATAGCCTGGGGCAGGGCTGAGCTTCTAGCAAGAGGGTTGGCTGATCCTCAGAAAGTAGTTCTAGTCACAGAGCAGGGAGGAACAGAGTCTAGAAACCAGGCAGGACCTGAGCCTGCCTTGTTCCTTAGCCTGGCATTCAAAGCCCTTCACAATATGACCCCATCATAATGATAACAGTTAACATCTGGTGAGTACTTCCTATGTGCCAGCCATTGTATCAAGTTTACATGTATTAACTTTTTGAATCCTCAAACTAACCTTATGAGTTCCAATTCCAGTAATAAGTTCCGTATTACCTCCATTTTATAGATGAGGAAATTGAGGCATAGAGAAGTTAAGAACTTAAGTGACTCACCCAAGATTGCACAGCTAATATGTGGTGGAGTTGAGATTCAAATCCAGGCAGTGTGGCACAAAGGGGCAGATGTTTAGCCAATAGCCTATACTATGAAATATTTGCCTTGTGATAGAGGCTTTCAAAGTCTTAATCTGAAAGAGTGGCTCTAAGGGTGGAGATCTCAGACATGGGGAGTGTGATAGGGGAGAGAATTCTGTTCTTGGAAACCTTTCCTGGAGGCACACTCAGCTCTGCCATCTGAACGCTACGTTTTGTGGAGGCTCCTCTGTGAGACCATTTCTGTTTCTGATATAAAGTAAATGAGGGAAGATAGTCCCTTGCTTGGGCTTGTGGCATCTTTATTAATGACTCAAAGCCTCCAAGCCTTGGCCTCAATGTTTCAGTCGCCCTTGTATGGGTTGAGTTCACTTGAACATTGTTCTGACTCAAATAGGCAGAAGCTGGCAATATCTCAACTTGAAGCATTTTTGGTTGTATTTCATATCACACCTCACTGTAATTTGTTCTGTTTCTTGAGATCAAAATACAGGGCCTGTGTCTTTATTGGCACCAAGTCTGTCATCGTCATCTGTGCATTCTTTGGCTTTGAGGAAACCACACTCTGTCTCTGCTTTCATCAGTTAGGGCAGGCGTGGACAGTCACTCACAATTGGTCTGCTAAGAGCATGATCCCTTTGATATGCTGGGATTTTGGTCCAGGTTGGTAGAGGAGGCAAGGAGGACCTCAAGCTGGGCATATGCTTTCAAGAGAAGACACTGTCCCTGGGTCAGCTTTTCCAATGGGTGGCTAGCAGTGCCCACAAACAGCAGGGAAAGGGAGAGGGAAAGCGCATCGCAGCTGGTCCTAGTGCCACTGCTGCAGGTTGCCAACCCCTTGAAGAAAAACAGCCCTGCCTGGCCCTGCCAAGACAGTATAAAGACCAAAGTTGACTGCCTACTGGGTGCTCTAGGCCTCTGAAGTCTCAAGCTCTATATTACCTATCACAAGGTGGTTCCCATTCTTTTTGAAGTTTGGATGCTCCCTTAAGGCACAAGGAAAAATCTGCCCCAGATTGGCCACCCATTCCAGTTGGCTAGCTGGCAACGTCAGGAGTTCTGTTCTTAGGGTACCCTGGCAACCAGTTTGGGAAAAGTAGGCTGGGAAGACTAGTCACTTGTTTCTTATCTGCCAGACTCTCAGAGCTGCTGGAAATTCATGCAGGTGCAGTAACCTGACATGGCTTCATTCATCAAGGTCCATAGGGAGGGCATACGGCTTCCAAAGATAGATAGGTCCCATATACCTAGTTTAGCCAGCCGAGTAGGTTTCACACTTCTCCACAATTTTTAAAGTATAATTGTCAGGGCTGCTTCACGTATCTTCTGTGTTCATATAACACTTGTTTCTCAGGGGTTCTGGGGACTGAAGATTTTGTAAAGGAACAAAGCAGATGAAACACATATGCAAATTATTCATATTTATAAGTGAAAAAGTGAGTAAGATAAAAGATTGATGAGGCTTTGTTACTGAGATAAGAACTTGAAT
>NW_006430057.1:261132-266043 GCF_000325575.1 Pteropus alecto
CAGATCAGTGCACAGAAAAGTGAGTGAAGACACAAGGAGCCTGCTCTGTATGACAAGAATGGCCAGACTCCACCAGGACTATTGTGCTCAGGTTTTGGAGTCCATCTGTAGGAGTGACCAGGAGTGAAGGGACACTTGATGAGAAATAGTTGAGAGAATTGGGAATGTCTAACTGGAGAAGAAGATTCACAGGGAACATGACAGCTGCCTTTAAAAAACTGAAGGGCTGGCTCATGGGAGAGAGAGGGGACTCAAGGCAGAGTGGAAAGTGTGGGTTATGAACTCAAGGATTGCCAGCTGAATTCACAACTCTGCAATTTACTAGGCCTGCTCTCTTTGGTAAGTCACTTAATCTCCCTGAGTCTCAGTTTCTTCATCGGTGCAGTGGGGGAAGATAATACCTTTATGACTGTGCTGTTCTGAGGATTCAGTAAGGGGGTGGTCTCTAAAAAAGTGCTTGAAATCTGCAAAATGCTTGGCAATTTATATTACTGTGAGTCTCTGTGGAGCACAGAGCCTGGTCCAGTGAATGAAAATGACAGATTTTGACACAGTACAATTAAGAAGAGCTACCTAACAATTACAGGAGACATAAAATGCAAATAGCCGCTTTTGATGAAGGAGCCAGTTCATCATCAGTAGAGTTGTTCAAGTGAAGGCTGGACCAGAACTTTCTGGGATGCTGGCTGGGAGAATTCCTGTATATGGAAGAAAGTTGGAGTACATCACTTCTAAGGCTTTTTCCAGTCTTTAGGATTGAAGGTTCTATACTGAGTTTCTGCAAAGTCCTATTACTATAATGAACTGTCCATGCTCCACTTCTGCAGTCTACCCCATTCCCTCTCATCTACCTTGTTCCAGCAGTTTCTCCCTCTCTCCTGTATCATCATTATTTTTCTCTCCACTGAATCTTTTCTAATAGCATACAGATATGCTGTTTATTCTCCAATTGTGGAAAAAAGAAAAGTTTCCTCTAGCTATTGCCCCATTTCTCTCCTTTCCTTTTTCTAAATTGTTCAAAAGAGAGAACTGCATCTGCAGCCTCATCTTTTCCCTCTAACTCTCTCTTTTACATACTCTATTCTGGCTTTTTTCCTCACCACTCCACCAAAGTTGTTCTTAAGATCGTTGTGAGATAGTAGAAAATGTACATATTGGTCGCTGCCCCCAGTCCCTGGCACAGAGCTCTTAAAACCCTTATAATTCCCTAAGTGATAAGAGCACTAAGCACATCTTTGTTCTATTGAGGTGACTCTTGGAAGGCTCCTGGATGGCCCCTGGATGTGGGCTTGTCACCAGAAAGACCAAGCCATGATTAGAAACTTGGAATTTTCAGTCTCACCCTCAAACTCCAGAGAGGGAAGAGAGGTGGGACTGGAAATGGACTTAATAATCGATCATGCCTACGCGAGGAAGCCTCCATAAAATCCCAAAGGTCAGGGGTTTGGAGAGCTTTCAGGCAGGTGATCACATCCACACTGGGAAGATGACACACGCCAGCTCCACGGAGACAGAAGTACCTGCACTCGGGAGCCTCCCAGGACTTGCCCTATGTATCTCTTTATCTGGTTGTTCATCTTTATCCTTTATAATATCCTTTAATAAACTGGTAAACCTAAGTGAGTGTTTCCCTGAGTTCTGTGAGTCGCTCTAGCAAATTAATCGAACCCAAGGAGGAGGGTCGTTGGAACCTCTGATCTACAGCCAGTTGGCGAGAACCACAGGTAATAACCTGAGCTTGTGACAGGTGTCTGAAGTGGGGGATGTCAGTCCTGTGGGATTAAGTCCTTAACGTGTGAGATCTGATGCTGTCTCTGGGGAGATAGTGTCAGAATTGAGTTAAATTCTTGGATACCCTGCTGGTGTCCTAGAATTGTTCGTTGGTGTGGGCAAAAACTTCTACAAATTTGGTGACCAGTGTGTCAGAAAGGAAGTGTCTGCGAAGGTAAAAGAGACACGCAGGGAAGAAACACAATAGGGAAGAACTGGGTTTTTTTCCTAACATAAGAAGGAAAAAAAAAAATGAGGTTTTCCCCTATATCAACAATTTACATGGTGCCGAATCCAAGGATCAGTTTTCTCCATACTCTTCTGACTTGTCCCGTCTGCATAGTTAATAAAGTTGACCTTTCCCTTCTCCTCCAGGGCACAATACTCTCTTGGCTTTTCTCCTACCTAACTGGTTCTCAGTCTCCTTGGCGGGTTCCTCCTCATCTCCTGACTTCTAAATGGTGGAATGCCCTGGGACTGTGTCCTCAGACATCTTTTCTTTCCTAGTATTTCCTAATGGTTTCATCCAGACCTATGTCTTCAAATACATATTGGTCATGATTCTTGCCTCTATATGCTAGACAACTGCCACATTCATATCTCCAGCCAGCACCTCTATCTTGAACTCCAGTGTATAACTAATGGTCTCCTTGACATCACCACCTGGATGTTTAATTGTCACATCACATGTAACAGGGTCAACACCAAATCCCTGATGCCTTTACCAAAAATCTGCTCAGCCCACAATCTTCCTCATTTCAGAAATGGTGACTCTGAGCTTTCAGTCACTCAAGCCAAAAACCGTGAGGTCATCTCACACTCCACATTCAATTCCTCAGCAAATCCTATCAGGTCTATCTTCAATGTGTATCCAGAACCCAGCCTCTTTTCACTTCTTGGTAAAATATAAAACAAATCACACCACTTCCCTGCTGAGAACTGCACACAAAAGCAAGCTTTTGCTTTAAGATGCAGCCATTGTGTGCTTTTGCTTTAAGATGCAGCCATTGTGTGCAGTTCTCAGCAGGGAAATAGCTGACCTCCTCACTATTCCTCCAATATGCCAGCCAAGCTCCTGGCCTGGAATGCTCTTTCCCCAGATATCTGGTTGGCCTGCTCTTTCACCTCCTTCAGACCTTCTTGGTGTTAAATGGAATGCTGAAAAAACAAACGTAATTTTGACCCCACAACTAAACACTTTCAACACTGTATGCTTTACTCACTTTTTTTGTTTATTATTGACTGTCTTCCCCCATTAGAATGTAAGTTCCATGAAGGCAGTGATTTTTTTTGTAGTACACTGAGGTCTCTCCAGCTCTTAGAACAGTGCCTGGCACAGGGTAAATGTTCAATAAATGTTCATTAATCTCCCAGATGGACTGGTAAGTGACAAATGGAAGTTAAAGAACAACAAGAATTAGTGTGATCTAATTTATGTAAAAAAAAAAAAAAACACTCACAAAGCACAGCTCTGTATCTGTATATATACATGCATATGGATGTAATTGCATGCAGTAGGCTCTAGAATTAGAATCATTACACCAAAGCAATACAGTGGTTATAACTAGGGTTATTCCCACGGGACCTGAGATCGGGGAGGGGTATCAATAGATTTTAGTCATATCTGAAGTGTTTTCCTTATTTTCCCAGGAAAAAAAGTATTCCTGTATAACTTTTGTGAGATTTAAAATAAAAATGAATCAATAAAAAATTATATATTGCAAGTTTCCAGAAAGTGAACAGAAAGTTCAAAGGACTCAGTAAGTGCTAAATGCCATTCTTAGGTCTGGGGCCTGCTGACAGCCTCCAAGTCTACATCTCTCCCCCATCTCTCCCTCTACCTCCCTCTGCCTAGCACCGTGCATATCACACATGATGTTTATGTAGTGCCTACCCTTTGTCTAAGAGCTAAGACTAGATAAAGGAAGCCCTTTTTTCCACAGAGCCCCCCAGCTGCTCAGCCAGGTCTCTGTAATTTGAAGGTCTGGATTCTGCAGTTGTGGAATCCAAAACACTTTACTTCTGGTCACCAAATGTGTGGAGGTTTTTCCTTACATCAAGCCATTCTCTGGAATACCAGCTGGGTGACCTACAATTTCACTAAATTCTGACACTATCTCCCCAGAGACAGCATCAGATCCCACACGTTAAGGACTTAGTCCCACAGGACTGACATCCCCCACTTCAGACACCAGTCACAAGCTCAGGTTATTACCTGTGGTTCTCGCCAACTGGCTGTAGATCAGAGGTTCCAACGACCCCCCTCCTTGGGTTCGATTAATTTGCTAGAGCGACTCACAGAACTCAGGGAAACACTCACTTAGGTTTACCAGTTTATTAAAGGATATTATAAAGGATAAAGATTGAACAACCAGATAAAGAGATACATAGGGCAAGTCCTGGGAGGCTCCCGAGTGCAGGTACTTCTGTCTCCGTGGAGCTGGCGTGTGTCATCTTCCCAGTGTGGATGTGATCACCTGCCTGAAAGCTCTCCAAACCCCTGACCTTTGGGATTTTATGGAGGCTTCCTCGCGTAGGCATGATCGATTATTAAGTCCATTTCCAGTCCCACCTCTCTTCCCTCTCTGGAGTATGAGGGTGAGACTGAAAATTCCAAGTTTCTAATCATGGCTTGGTCTTTCTGGTGACCAGTCCCCATCCAGAAGCCCTTTGGCAATTTGCAAAAACTGGGCCCTCTGCCTCATTCTACACAAATGAGTTTCCTCATTTATAGAAGGAAGGTGATAACAGTGATAATACCTACTTTTGGGGTTGCAGTGACAATTATATGGGTTCTTTATTGCCTGTAAAAGCTCTCAAAACAATGTCTGACACATAGTTGATGCTCAATAGAAGGAAGCAGTTTACTCTTATTAGTATCATATTTTATTTCATTTAATGGTTATAACTGTCCTGCAGGGGAAAATTAACAGAATGGGCTTTGGAGTCAGACAGATATGGTTTGAATCTCAACTTGGGGATGTAACTACACGACCTTTGTAAGGCACTGCATTGCTCTGTGCCTCAGCTTTCTCATCTATAAACTGGCGTTCCTATTAATTATGCCTATCTCATAAGAGTTTCCTAAGAATTGAAGTAGCTCTTCCAAAGATAGCACATAGCGGAAAAAAAAAAAAAAAA
>NW_006430057.1:266064-289645 GCF_000325575.1 Pteropus alecto
ACAACACAATGCCTGGCATGTGGCAAGCCTTAGTTAAATGAAAGCTGGATTTAGTTTTGTTTCGTGATCCTGATTTGGCTGTGACCTCTCTGGCTGGCCTTGGGCTTCTTTATTCTCTCTCTGGAACTTGTTTCCTTTATCTGTCATTCAGAGAGCAGCATCTGATCCTCACTTCCTGCAAATGTAGCCACTCAGCCTCCTTATTCATTTTGAATCCTGCCCAGTGGGCTGTGGCAGGTGCTTCACAGGGTGGCTCCTAGCTTTGCCAATCCTCTGGCCCACTTTTTAGCATCTGAGTCACTCAGCTTTACCGGGGATGGGACTTAGAAGCTCTTGTCTTGACTTTGGTGACTAAACCAAATAGACTGATATGTCTATTTGTCATAAAATCGTTGAGATGGCACAAGTCCAGCTACCTTGCCCTGCAGCCCCAGTTCCATAGTGAGAAGGAGGCTGCACCAAAAATCATTATTGTGCCTACCTGGCCATTTCCAGGCCTGCAAGTAACATTTCTCTGATCGGTTTACTGTCACAAAGAAAAGTTCATGTGCTGTTTTCTCCAGAGCTTGGACTGCTCTCCCACCCACTCCTGCCAGTCACCCCAGCTTGTCACTACCCTTCTTCAAGCAGTACCTCAAACTGCCATCCTGATCCAGCCTCAACTTGACAGCCACTGCCCCCAGGCACTCTTCAGTCTGCCACCTTTGCCCGCCCCTGCTCAGCAGCCACATGGAGGATTCTAGTGATTCTCAAGGCAGCCTTTCCCTGTGGCCTCCTACTCTACCCCCCAGCACTATTGTCTTCTCTGGGGCAGAAACATACAGTCTGAGCTTGTGGGACCCTATGTCCCTGAGTGCCCTTCACAAGGCTCTTGGCTCCAAGTGGGTGCTCTCCATGAGCTTGACTGCCTGCCAGCTGGCCCTCTCTGAAGCTGACACTGGTGAGGGAGTCCTGGTAAGGGCTGGCTTAATCACTATTGTGAGAGAAGCAGCCAACACTCCCCATAGAGATATTGGTTTACACACTCATGAGCGGACATGCCTTACAAATTTGCTACCTCCACTCCTCGCACTTTGAAAACTGGGTAAAATGGGCAAGGAGAGAGGAAAAGACCTCACTGTGATTGGAGCCCTATGTCTGCCGGTCACCAGCTGGGTAGCCTTGGGCCATCACAACCTCTCTGAGCCTCTATTTTCTCATCTGAAAAATGAACGTGTAAGGAATTACTTTGTTGCCTCACAGGCCTTTTGTTAGGATCAAATGAGGTCATGGATGTGAACACTCTTAGTAAATATATTGGTGACCAGAAATGTTGCTGGTGCTGTTGTGTGTGGTGTGGGTGCAGCATTTCAATGAAGACACAAAACACTGACTTTTTGGGAAAAAGATTAAATGTGTCATTTACTCTCCTCTGAAGGAGTTTACTTGAGCAAGCGTCCCTTCCTACGAATGCATTTCTCACAGCCATTGGAGCACTGCCATCCTCATTCCAGCATACTGTAATGTTTCCTCTCTTTAAAAAAACTGCAACCTTCTTGACCCAATATCCCCAACTACCCACTACCCCATTTCTGTGCCCTCTTTTGCAACAAGACTTTCTGGAATTCAACTTATTTTCTTCTGGAAGTCTCTATTTCTTTAACTTCCAATGTCTCTTGAACACATTCCAATAAAGTTTACACTTCACAAAGCCTCAGAATCCACACTTGCCAAGGCAGGACCAAGTACATAATTTACAGGGTCAATGCAAAGTGAAAATGTAGGACCCCTTGTTCAAAAGTGTATTTGTTTTCTAGAGCTATCTTAACAAATTACCACAAACTGAGTTACTTAAAACAATAGAAGTTTATTTTCTCAGTTATAGAGACTGGAAGTCCAAAATCAAGGTGTCAGCAGAGTGGATTCCTTTTGGAGGCCTTGAAAGAGAATCTATTTCATGCCTCTCTCCTAACTTCTCATGGCTTCAGGCAATTCTTCACATGGCTTGTAGATGCATCTGTGGGGGGAGGAAAATAATTTTCCTTTTACCCTTCTAAGTTCTGTGGCTGGTTTAATAATCAAATTGACATGAGACAGATTAGCCGGAGAAAATGACAAAATTTATTATGTATGTACATATGGGCCTCAGTAAGAATAGAATGTGAGACCTTTGGGCAAGTCGAGCAGTTGAGGCTTATATGCCCTCTTGAGCTAAGGAGAAAAGGCAGATAGTGGTTTGGGACTTCAAAGGGCAGGAAGACAATTCACATGGAGATGGAAAAGCAAATGTTTGGTAAATAAATGTTTGCTGAGCCATCTTTAACAATGGGACACAGAGAGGACTTGGATCAAATAGGGCTTATTAGGTTCCTCCCTGTCTATTAAACTATAGTTATCTATGTTTGTAGCTTTCTTCCTGGAGCAGGTCCTCTATCTAAATTCTTTTAGGCAGTTAGGGGAAGGTCAAAGGTTTTTTGTTTGTTTGTTTGTTTGTTTTGTCCCCCCCCCAGTCTTGTTTCTTAAAAATAACCAGCTGAAAATAGTCAATATCCCATTTGAAGTGGCAAACTCTGCTTCTCTTCACATCACTTCGATCTCTGCCTCCACCTTCATATTACCTTCTCTTCGTGTCTTTCCCCACTCTTCTCTTATTAGGGCACCTGTAATTGGATTTAGGGTCCACCCTAATCTGATACGATCTCATCGAGGTCTTTATATCTTCAAAGACCGTTTTTTCCAAATTAGGTCACATTTTAAGTGAACTCTTTTTGGGAGAGGGGCCATCATCCAACCCACTACAAAAAAATTATTTAAGAATTTCAAGATGATCACAGAAGAGTATTAGATCAGCACAGGATCCTGCTGAGACCAACACCCTGTCCGATTGAATGAGCTGCATGCCCAGGAAGAGGGAATGTGCCAAGGTCATCCATTTCCTCCATTCCTGTTGTCAAATTCACTGGTGAGTTCTGAGTCCTTGCCTTACCTGGGCCTCTCAGCAGTGTTTAACATAGTTGATCACTCTGTCCTCCTTGCAACTCTTGCTTCTGGGACACCAAGCTCTGCTGGTTTTCCTATGATCTCACTAGCTAGTCAGTCAGTCCTCAGTGCTCCCTGCTGGCTCCTCCTCTCTTCAGTTTCTAGAGTATGGAGGTTAGAGAGCCACAGGGCTTGGGCTTTGAACTATGTCTATCTGTGTACTCACTCCTTCAAGTATCTCATTCTGTCTCAGATCTTTAAACACCCCCTCTGCACCGACAGCTGCTGGTCTGACCCCCTACTCTGGGTTGTAGACAGATATATCCAAATTCCTCTTTAACAGCTCTAGTCTGAGAAGTCTAATGGGACTCTCAAACTTAGCATGTCCTCCTGAGCTTCTTCCAAGTTTCCTCTGCCTCACTTAATGGCACCTCCATCCTTCCAGTTGCTTGGGAGAAAACTTTGGCATCATCCTCATACCTCACTTTCCTCTCACACCCCAACATGCAGTCTCACCAAACACTTCCCATTTTTTTTTTTAGAATGAGATCTTCACCCCTTGCTGTGACCCACATGGCCCTATATGATTGGGTCTTCCTCTACCTAACCTATCCCATCTCCTACCAACTTCATCCCCCATGCCAACCCCCACATGCTGCTCCAGTCCTCTACCACCCTGTCTACTCATTCCTTGATCATGCCAAACACATTCTCACCACAGGGGCTTTGAACAGGCAGTTCCCGCTGCCTGGCATGACCTTTCCCCATTCATTAGTAAGGGCAGCTCCCTCAATTAATTCATTACTGCTCAATTGTCACTTGATAAGGAAGGCTTTCTCTGATCACCCTGTCTAAAACCACCCTCTTCTCCCTCTCTATTCCCTTTCCTCTGTGTCGATCTCTTCAACTAGAATGTAAGCTCCATTAGTTTAGGAACTTGTTTTCTTTTTTTTCACTATTTGTAATCCCCACCACCTAGCGCAGTGCATAGCACACATATGTTAAGTCAAAGAATGAATCAATTTGATCATGTTGCTCTCCCAGCTAAAAATTTTACAATGCTCCCTCTTATCTCTGTGCCTTTGTCCATGCCATTCTCTCTGCTTGGAAGGCCCTTCTTCCTCCTAGTCTGCTGGGAAAACTATTACTCATCCTTTAAGACCCTATCCAACTGTCAACCACCTTTGTGAAGCTCCCATGCTCCCAGGTAGAGTTAGCCAGTTGTCATTTGGTGAGCCTGCAGCATCCTACACATGCCTCACTTAAGACCTGACTCTCATGTGATGTCTGTTTTCTATGGGAAAGTGTGATCTTCTTGAGGATAGATATCATGTATTTTCATCCTGTTTCCCCAATGAGTAGTCCTGTGCCTGCACAGCCTTAAGTATTTAATAATGTTTTGTTGACTGAATGAGTAAATGAACCAACAGATGAAGGAAGGAAGTAGAAAGGAGGGAAAGAAAAAACCATCTCTATCCCTGTAGATGTCCTCAGGATGGTCCTCACTAGGGAAGTTCCCCTAGTTCTCCAGACCGATCTCAACACCTTGACACCCTCATCCAAACTTTCTTGAAACAGGTGCTAAACTCTCAGCTACATTAGTTTCCAAACTCCAAAATTGGTAACAATGATCTGACAAGTTTTTCATATGTTTTAGAGACAACAAGACTGAATTTTTTTTTTTTTTTCACATGTAAGACTTATGGCTGCTCAGGTTTCTGTTAGGGTGAATGCGACCATGAATCAGGGCTTATGGACCTAATACACATTTACTAGAGAATATTTAGAAAATACTGTACAGGCAAGTGCAAAGAAAACCCATCAACAGTCTTACAACCTAGATGCTAAACGTTGTTAATATTTTGACATAATTTACTCTGATATGTATGTTATCATCAAAACACGCGTATGTGTGTATATGAAACATAATATATACCTATAAGTGCATATGTAAAATACATGCACAAAATTATGTTGTGCCTTTCATTTCATATAGTGGCATTTTCATATTGTAGCAGGTGCCTGTCCACTGTCATAATTCCATGAGTAGCTGATAGTTGCATGTCTACATCAGTAACCCTGGGAGGCCTGGTTTTGCCTAGGCCTTCTATTGTGCCCCCATCCACAAGCAGGACCCCTAGAAGGGCAAATGTGCCCAGCAGGCCAGGGTCTCTGTGGGTAAATAAAACAATGGTGGGCAGAACCAGGATGAGGGGCAGCCCTCCCTCCTATCCGCCAAATCCTTCCTGTGAAAGCCAGGAGCAGAAGAGGGACCAGCACCAGCTTTCCTGGGAGCTGAGAAGTGAGGATGGAGGAAGAAGACATTTCCACAGGGGTGGAAACTGGGAGTCTTGATTGAAGAAGTCCATCCTGAACTGACTTTTAGAACACTGTCCTCCAGTGAAGTCAGCTGCGGTGCTGCTTTTTTCCTGAAGGGAAGATAGGCTTAGGACACCATTTTGATTGGTTAAAAGACACCCGTATTTTCTTCTCTATTTAAAATAGGCCAAAAAATAACAAAGTCAACCCCAATCATCTGTTTTCTTTGCCTCTCCCAAGACGACACCTTTCCTATAGTGAAATTATTTTAAGAGAAAAGACAGATTTTTTTTTTTCAATAAAGTGTAACTGGTAGGTAAGAACTTTGGTCACAAGGGGGCAGCAAAGTCTTCCTACACTTAGAGGAAGGAAAGAAAGCCCTTGATCTCCAGCTAGTAAGGAGAATTGGTCTTAAGCCGTATAGCAATAAAGGATCAGCCACTGAATTTACAAATGACTGGCCATCATCCACTCAATGTCAATATTTGAAAAAGAAATAGGAGTTTAAATCTCAGTTCAGCCACTTAGTATATGTCCTTGGGCCAGTCGCAATGTATTTGATCCTCAAGTTCCTCATCTGTAAACTAAGGATACCTGCTTTCCAATATCACGCCTTCCTCCTATGGTTGTCTCGATAATAAAGTGACATATTAAAGTAATATGTAAACTTCTCAGCATATAGTAAGTGTTCATATGTTAAATATTCTTATTACTATAAAAAGAACCAAGGAAACTGTTGTAGAATACCTATTACATTCCAGGCACTTTGGACTCTTAGAGAAATGAAGTGAAGAATGATGAGAAATTAAATCAAAGGTTGAAAGATGGATGAAAGGTTAAATGACATGGCCAAGGCCAAATAGCTAGCAACAATAATAGCATATAATGCGTAGCAAGCACTAACAATGTGCCAGGCATTCACTGTCGTAAGCACATCATATGAATTATCTTACTTCTTATTTCTTACTATTATTATGCCCATTTGACAGAAAAGGAAACTGAGGCACAACAAGTAGCTGGCCCAAAATCCCACCATGGAGTCCAAGTGTGGAGCTGGGGTTAGAGCTGAGGTAGTCTAGCTCCCAAGCCTGAGCTCTAATTTTCATTCCAGCTGGTAGAGATGGGATTTAAACTGAGATTCAGCCAAAGCTCTTTCCACCATCCTGTGCTGCTTCTAAGCTAGCTTGCATCAAAACCTGCTCAAGATTCTCATGAAAAACAAAATAAACAATCCCTGCCTCCACCTCACCACACCCATCTCCAGCTACTGTCATTTTCCCCTCTTCCCCATCATAACCGCAATTCTTAGGTTTTCTATACAGATGGCCCCCAACTAATGGTGGTTTGATTTATGATTTTTCGAAGTTACAATGGTGTGAAAACAATACACATAATAAGCTACATGAGATATTTGTGTTAGATGTTTTTTGCCCAACTGTAGTAGGCTAATGTAAGTGTTCTGAGCAAGTTTAATGTAGGCTAGGTTAAGCTATGATGTATGGTAGGTTAGATGTATTAAATGCATTTCGACTTACGATATTTTCAATTTATGATGGGTTTATTGGTCCTGAGCATCTATTCTTCTCTCTGTACTCTTCCCTCTTTACTCTTCTCTCCGTACTGTTCCCAGCTTCAATACCATCTATGTGCCAATGACTCCCAAGTTTACATGGCTGACCCAAACATGGGTCTGAACTCCAGACCATGTATCTAGCTGTGTTTTGGACATCTCAACCTGAATGTTTCAAAGGCCTCTCCAATTCAACATGTCCTCAATACCTCTAGCCCTCCTCTTTTCAAGTATTCCATACCTTCACTCTTTTCCTTTATTCCCTCCCTATAACTCACCGCCAAGTTCTGTGGCTATGAATTTTCTTCAGGTCTCCAAAATTTGTCTACTCCCTCCATCCCCACTGTCACCACTATCCTCATCTTTCTGACTGAAATCTTGGATGATTATCTAGTTGGTTTCCATATTTCCACTGACCCTTGTCTAAAATACTTCAATGGTTTCCTTTCTTCTTAAAAAAGAGGTCACGGGTCTTGGCATGGCTTCTGAGACCCTGTGAGGTCTGGTTCCTCTCTCACCTTATCACCCATAAGCTTCCCTTGCTCTCAGGACTCTAGTTTCACTGACATGCTTTCAATTCTTCATGGATGTCCAGCGGCCTCCTTCCACAGGACATTTACACATACTGTCTTCTTTTCTTGAAACAAGACTTCCTTCTACTCTTTGCCTTGATAACACGTACTTATCTCTTTGATCTAGCAAAATGATCATAGCCTTAGAAAAGACCTGAGCATTCCTCCTATTATATATTCTCAGCTAATTCTCTTTCCTAGACCTGGCTATGGTTGTTAATTTTATATATCTGTATGTAATTCATTTTTAAAATTTTTATTTTTTAAATTAGAGTTGACATTCTATATTATTTTATATTAGTTTCAGGTGTACAGTATAAGTATAATGGTTAGACATTTATATAATTTACAGAGCGATCCCCCTAATTAGTCTAGTACCAACCTGGCATTATACATTGTTATTACAATATTATTGACTATATTCCCTATGCTGTACTTCACATTCCTGTGACTTTTTGGTAATTATCAATTTGTACTTCTTAATCCCATCTCCTTTTTCACCCAGCCCCCCACATCCCTCCTATCTGGCAATCATCAGTTTGTTCCCTATATCCGTGAGTCTGTTTCTAATTTCTTTGTTTATTTTGTTCTTTAGATTCCACATATAAGTGAAATCATATGTATTTGTCTTTCTCTGTCTGACTTACTTCACTTAGCATAAGACACTCTAGGTCCATCCATGTTAATGCAAATGGTAAGATATCATCTTTTATGGTTGAGTAGTATTTCATTGTATATATGTACCACCTCTTCTTTATCCAATAATCTATTGATGGGCACTTAGGTTGCCTCCATATCTTGGCTATTGTAAATAGTGTTGAAGTGAACATAGGGGAGAATATATTTATTCAAATTAGTGTTTTGGTTTTCTTTGGATAAATACCCAGATGGGTCATAAGGTAGTTCTATTTTTAATTTTTTGAGGAACCTCCAAACTGTTTTCCATAGTGGCTGCACCAATTTGCCATCCCACCAACAGTGCACAAGGATTCCCTTTTCTCCACAACCTCGTCAACACTTGTTTTTTAAAATTTATCAACGATAGCCATTTTCACAGTGTGAGGTGATATCTCATTGTGGTTTTAATTTGTGTTTCTCTGATGATTAGTGACATTAAGCACCTTTTCATATAACTATTAACTATCTGTATGTTCTTTTTGGAGAAATGTCTATTCAGGCCTTCTGCCCATTTTTTAAATTGAATTGTTAGATTTTTTTGATGTTGAGTTGTATGAGTTCTTTATAAATTTTTGATATTAATCCCTTGTTGGATATATCATTGGAGGATATCTTCTCCCATTGAGTAGATTGTCTTTTCATTTTGTTGATGGTTTCCCTTGCTGTGCAAAAACTTTTTTAGTTTGATGTAGTCCCATTTGTTTATTTTTTTCTTTTTTCCCCCTTTCCTGAGGACATATATCAGAAAAAAATATTACTAAGAGCATTGTCAGAGAGTTTACTGTCTATGTTTTCTTCTAGGAATTTCATGGTTTTGAGGATTACATTTAATTCTTTAATCCATTTTGAGTTTATTCTTGTATATGGTGTAAGAAAGTGGTCCAGTTTGTTTGTTTTGGTTTGTTTTTTTGCTTGTATCTGTTCAGTTTTCCCAACACCATTTATTGAATAGGTTATCTTTACCTCATTGTATATTCTTGCCTCCTTCGTCATAGATTAAATGACCATATGGCATAGGTTTATTTCTAGGCTGTCTATTCCAATCCATTGATCTATGTGTCTGTTTTTATGCCAGTATCATGCTGTTTTGATGACTATTGCCTTGTGGTGTAGTTCAACATCAGCTAGTGTGATACCTCCAATTTTGTTCTTTCTCAAGATCACTGTGGTTATTCAGTGTCTTTTATTGTTCTATATAAATTTTAGGCTTATTTGTTCTAGTTCTGTGAAAAATGGTGTTGGTGTTTTGAAAAGGATTGCACTGAATCTATAGATTGCTTTGGGTAGTATGGACATTTTAATGAAGTTAATTCTTCCTATCCATGAGCACAGTATATGCTTCCATTTATTTGTATCTTCTTCAGTTTCTTTTTTCAATGACTTGTAATTTTCCAAGTACAGGTCTTTTACCTCTTTGGTTAAATTTATTCCTAGGTATTTTATTGCTTTTGATGCAATTTTAAATGAGATTATTTTCTTAATTTTTCTTTCCGATAGTTTGTTATTGATGTATAAGAATGCAATTGATTTCTGAATATTAATTTTGTATCCTGCTGCTTTATTGAATTCATTTATCAGTTCTAACTTTTTTGTATGTATGGAATCTTTAGGGTCCTCTACATATAGTATCATGTTATCTGCAAATAATGACAATTTTACTTCTTTATTTCCAATTTGGATGGCTTTTATTTGTTTTTCTTGTCTGATTAGCTAGGGCTTCCAATACCATGTTGAATAAAAGTGGCGAAAGTGGACATCCCTGTCTCATTCCTGATCACAAGGAAAACATTTTTATCTTTTCACCATTGAGTATGATCTTAGCTGTGGGTTCGTTTTATATGGCCTTCATTATGTTGAGTATGTTCCTTCTTTTCCCACATTGCTGAGAGTTATCATAAATAGACGCTGGATCTTGTCAAACACTTTTTCTGCATCTATTGATATGATCATATGATTTTTATCCTTCATTTTGTTTATGTGGCGTATCACGGTAATTGATTCGCAGATTCAAACCAACTTGGCATCCCAGGAATAAATCCCACGTGATCATGGTGTATGATCTTTTAAATATATTGCTGAATTCGGTTTGCTAATATTTTGTTGAGGATTTTTGCATCTATGTTCATCAACAATATCGGCCTATAATTTTTTTGTAATGTCTTTGTCTGGTTTTGGAACAGGGTAAAGTTAGCCTCATTAAATGAGGTTGGGAGCCTTCTCTCCTCTTGAAATTTTTGAAATAGTTTGAGAAAGATAGGTGTTAATTCTTCTTTGAGTGTTTGGTAAAATTTACCTGTGAAACCATCTGGTCCAGGACATTTGTTTGTTGGGAGTTTTTTGATTACTTGTTTGATTTCCTTAGTAATAATCTCTCGGTCCGGACTTTCTGTTTCTTCTTGACTCAGTTTTGGGACATCGTACTTTTCTAGGAATTTATCCATTTCTTCCAGATTGTTCAATTTGTTGGCATACAATTGCTCATAATATTTTCTTATAATCTTTTGTATTTCTGTGGAATCAGTTGTCATTTCTCCTCTTTCATTTCCGATTTTACTTATTTGGGTCCACTTCCTATTTTTCTTGATGAATCTGGTTAAAGGTTTATCAATTCTAGTATCTTTTCAAAGAACCAGTTCTTAGTTTCATTGATCTTTTGTGTTTTCTTTTTAGACTGTATTTTATTTATTTCCTCTGTGATCTTTATTATTTTTTTCCTTCTACTAACTTTTGGCTTTGTTTGCTGTTCTTTTTCTAGTTCCTTTAAGTGTAAGGTTAGATTGTTTATTTGAGATTTTTCTTGTTTCTTGAGATTGGCCTGTACTGCTATGAATTTCCCCCTTAGGATTGCTTTTGCTGGATTTTGAATTTTCATTTTCATTTGTCTCAGGTATCTTTTGATTTCTTTTTTGATCTCATTGTTAAGACATTCATTATTTAGTAGCATGATATTTACCCTCCATGTGTTTCTGTGTTTTTCAGTTTTTTCCTTGTAAATGATTTCTAATTTCATACCATTGTGGTTGGAGAAGATGCTTGTTGTAGTTTCAATCTTCTTAAATTTATTGAGACCTGTCTTGTGGCCTAACACGGTCCATTTGGGAAAATGTTCCATATGCACTTGAAAGCAATGTATATTCTGCTGCTTTGGGGTAAAATACTCTAAAATTGTCAACTACATTAATCTGATCTAATGTGTCATTTAAGGCCAGCATTTCCTTGTTGATTTTTTGTTTGGAGGATCTGTCCATTCATGTTAATGGAGTGTTAAAGTCCCCTAGTACAACTGTATTCCTGTCAATCTCTCCCTTTATATTGGTTTATTTTTGTTTTATGTATTTAAGTGCACCTATGTTGGGTGCATAAATATTTACAAGGGTTATATCCTCTTGTTGGATTGATCCTTTTATCATTATGTAATGTCCTTTGTTTCTTATTATAGCTTTTGATTTAAAACCTATTTTGTCTGATATAAGTATTGTTACCTAAGATTTTTTTTTCATTTACATTTACACGAAATATCTTTTCCCATTCTTTTACTTTCAGTCTCTGTGTGTCTTTAGATCGGAAGTTTGTGTCTTGTAGTTAGCTCATATTGTGGAACTTGTTTTCTGAGCCATTCAGCTACTCTATTTCTTTTAAATGGAGCCTTTAATCTATTTACATTTAAGGTAAATTTAAATAAATATGTAGTTATTGCCACTTATTAATCATATTTATGTTCTTTTGTTTGTTTGTGTCCATACTTCTTCTTTTTAAAGAAGTCCCCTTAACATTTTTTTGCAATACTGGTTTGGTGGTGATGAATTTCTTTAGGATTTTTTTTTTGTCTTGGAAGTTCTTTATATCTCCTTTAATTTTAAATGATAGCCTTGCTGAGTAGAGTAGTCTTGATTGTAGTTCCTTACTTTTCATCATTTTGAATATTTCCTGCCAATCCCTTCTGGCCTATGGAGTTTCTGTTGAGAAATCAGCTAGAGTCTTATGGGGGCTCCCTTGTAGGTAACTGCCTTTCTCTTGCTATTTTTAAGGTTCTCTCTTTGTCTTTAACCTTTGGCATTTTAATGATGATGTGTCTTGTCGTGGACCTCTTTGGGTTCATCTTGTTTGGCACTCTCAAGGCTTCCTGGACTGTATGTCTATTTCCTTTGCCATTCAAATTTGGGGATGTTTTCAGTTATTAATATCTCAAATATGTACTCAATTTCTTGCTCTCTCTCTTCTTCTGGCACACTATAATGTGAATGTTGATATGCTTGATGCTGTCCCAGTGGGCCCTTAAACTATCCTCAATTTTTAATTTTTTTTTTCTTTTTGCTATTCTGATGGGATATTTTCTGTTACCTTCTCTTCTAAATTGCTGATTAGATTCTCTGCTTCATTCAATCTGTTGTTGATTTTTTCTAGTGTATTTTTCACTTTGGTTATTGTATTCTTCATTTCTGACTTTTTTATGGTTTCTATGTTTTTGTTTGTGTTTTGTTTTGTTTTTACACTTGCTATCTCTTTGTTGAAGTTCTCACTAAGTTTCTTAGGGATTCTTATAAATATTATTTTGAAGTCTATTTCTGGTAGACTGCTTGCCTCCATTTCATTTAGTTCTATTTTTAGAGTTTTCATCTGTTCTTTCATTTGGGATGTGTTTTTTTGTTTGTTTGCTTCCTCATTTTGACTGCCTCTCTGTGTCTGTTTCTATGTATGAGATAGATCTGCTATGTCTCCCAGTCTTGGCAGAGAGGCCTTATGTGTAGGTGTGTTATAGGACCCAGTTGTGCAGTCTCCCTGGTCGGCTGAGCCAGGTTCTCCAGGAGTGTCCTTTTGTGGGTTGTGTATACCCTCCTACTGTAGTTGAGCCTTGATTGCTGTGGGCACATCAGTGGGTGGGAATGACCCTCAGGCTGACTGGCTATGAGGATTACCCACGACCATAGAGCATGAGCTGCTGTGTAGTCGTTGATCTCATGGAGCAGGATTTGCCCTAGCAAACTCTGGTATCTGCTGTGACCACCCTTTGAATGTGCTCCTTATGGGGCTAATCAGGTGGTATTCTGTTATGGTTTGAAGCCAGCCCCTGAGCGTGCTGTTTCTGTGGTCTCTTGGAAGGGACTCCAGTGTAGGCCAAGGTCAGCTGCTGCCTGTGACTGGTCTGGGGCTACCTGGTAGTAGCTACGACGCAATCCAGTGTTGGTTACTGTCTGTGCTGGACCTGGAGGTGCGTGGGAGAGGCCACACTGTGAACAGAGCCTGGTTGTCACCAGTACTGGGCTTGGGACAGTTCAGCAAAAGGCCTAGGGAATTCCTAAACCTACCACTGCTTGCCAGCTGGCTATAAGGCTCAGCCGCTAAAAGAGCCTTTAGTGATATGGGTGGTATAGAAGTTAGGTTGGATGGGGTGTCAGGGAGTCACCAGTGTGGGGAGGGTGCTGTTCAGTGGGTTAATGAAGATTCAGATTTGTTTCCCATGCTGAGCCTGGGGCCACTCTGCAAAAGTCTCAGAGCCCACCAAAGCCAACTGCTGCCCACCTGGGGACTGTGGGTCCCCCAAGAGTTGTCCATGTAAAACTGTAGTGCAGGCCAATGCCAGCAGCAAGAAAGCCACTGGTGGTGGGCAAGTTGAGTGGGGCAGAGCCCCAGAGAGTCACTAGGGTGGAGTGACCAATGAAAATTCATATATGGCTTTGCTGGGGGAGGGCTCAACACAGGACAGGTGATGCCCATGTGCAGGCTGCACAAGAGGAGGGTTTAACACAGGGAAAATGGTGGTTTTCCCTTCAGCCCTCACTCTGAAGCCACACAACTCAGTCTCTCCCTGCTGTCTCTGGCACCTACCTAGCCACTGTCCCTCTGTCAGATCCCAGGATGAGTGCCTGGGAGTGAGATAGTCTGTGAGCAAGTCCTTTTAGACAAAGCCTGGATTTCTTGACATCTTCTGTCTCACCTAGCCAGAGAAAATTTCACAGCCAGACATTGTGGGAGCTGCTCTTTCCAGCACTGGTTCTCCAATCTGGGGAGCTTGATGTGTGGCTGGGTCCCCTTGCTGTACAGGGGGGACTTCTGCAGGTGATATATCCCTTCAATTCTTGACTGCCACACATAGGCGTGGGGCCAGCCTGTCTTGCATCTCCGTCCCTCCTACCAGTCTTGAGGCCTCTTCTTTATATTCTTAGTTATAGGACTTTTGTTCATCTAGTCTTTGGATGGTTCTCCAGGTTCCATAGCAGCTTCTTGATTAATATTTGTAGAATGAAAGGATGAAAATTAATCTTTCTATTTTCTGTACCTGTACCACTCATCTACTACCTGGAATCCAGGCAAATATCCTGGCTATTTTGAGCTGTTTCTCTCAAGAAGAAGAACCATGTTGGTAAACGGAGACACATATGGGGGTTAAGGACTAAATACCAGTTAAATGTGTTAGGTCTCCCAGGGGTGTTTGCACTAGAGGGGTGGAAGCAGTCACCTTGCAGCCATGTTGGGAGATGGGAGCTAAGTTTGAGATGAAGGACTCTCAGTTATGACTCAAATGATACCCCAAGGCTCCAGTTTACTTTAATTAGGGATAAGGTCAGAAAGCCAAACTCATATTGACACTGAGTGGCTGAGGTGTCAGACTAAATCCATACGTTTTCTCAGAGACTTGGCTAGCTTCACATTCACTAGTTCAGTTCTGTTTACTGAACGTTTGTTGAGTATGCACTGTGAGTCAGGCACTGTGCTGGCTCTAGGGATCCAGTGGTGACTAGGAGTGACATAACTCCAAGCAAGAAGTTATAGGACAACATGAGGAGTCTCTGAAAGGCATAAGAATTGGATGCCATAGGAATGCAGAGGAAGAGTCTCTGACATTATCTGTGGGTGGAGGGGAAGTGCACTTGAACCCAACTTCAAAGAATGAGTAACACCTAATCAGGTAATCAGCAGTAGGAGACTATGAAGAAAAGGTTTTCAAAGTAGAAGGAACCATATGAACAATGGTGCAGACTTATGAAACTGCATGGAGTGTGGGGGAACTAGGGGTAATTCTTTTCTGCTGGGCTAGGCTGGTATTGCCAGGAAAAGTCACTGGAAAAATGAGGCACCATTGTATGGTAATGGGGAAGTAAGGTTAGTGAGGGTTTTTTCACAGAGGAGTGGCAAGATCATGGTTTGGAAAGGTTCCTTGGATGCTGTGTTGAGAACAGACTGAAGTTGGATCCGCACGGGGTAGTATACCTCACTCAGACATTGGAGATGGGGGCAAATCAGAGGGTAGCACTTCTGAGAAGTAGTCACATATCTGGGAGATTTTTCGCTGCTTATAAACCACCGTCGCATACCCTGTCAAAAATACCTGCATTGATTAATAGATTTATCTAGAAACCTATAGTATGAAGTGGAAATTAATTCATAGCAGTAAAGAAAACTCAGGCCTCATTTGTCACAGGGCTTCCCTCCCCTTCCCAGCCAGAAATACCCACAGGAGGGAAGGATTCTCCAGAATGCAATGATCTGTTTTAAATTACTTTTTCCACTTTTTGTTTGGAAATGATTTCAAGCTTACACAAAAGCTGCAAGATTTGTACATAAAATCCCCATATAACTCCAGTTTTAAAAGTCTGTTTCCAAATGGCATCTCCATCTCCAGCCTTTCCAAGATGTTAGGCTACCCTCTTCTCTACCACCTTACGCTATCAAGATAATACACTAGGTGGCGTGGACAGCAGCCAGTCCACATGATCTGGAAGGCAGCATGAAGGTGGTGAAACTCAAGGGCAGTCCTATGTCAGGAGGTACTGCCCAGGACCGAGGTTGCCAAAGATCAACTGTCTGACTTAGCTTGGAACTGGTCTGGTTGTCATCTCATCTGAAGCGCTGAGAAACCTCTTTGTAGCTTGTTGGCAATGCTCAGCCCATCAGGGAGTGAGCCAGAGTCACCTTTACAGAGATACTTGGGGGGCATAGAGGTTTCATGAGTCCTATAGAGCAGAGGTTCCTAATCCCTGTATCAGTCTGTGGCCTGTTAGGAACCAGGCTGCACAGCAGGAGGTGAACGGTGGGCAAGCAAGCAAAGCTTCATCTGTATTTACAGCTGCTCCCCAGTGCTAGCATCACCGCCTCAGCTCCACCTCAGATCAACAGGCATTAGATTCTCATATGAGCACAAACCCTACTGTGAACTGCACATGCGAGGAATCTAGGTTGTGCACTCCTATGAGAATCTAATGCGTGATGATCTGAGGTGGAGCTGAGGCGATGATGCTAGCACTGAGGAGCAGCTGCAAATACAGATTAACATTAGCAGAGAGGTTTGACTGCACAGAGATCATAATAAATCAATTGCTTGCAGACTCATATCAAAACCCTATCAGTGAGTGGCAAGTGATAATTAAGCTGCATCTGGTAGCAGACTTTATAGTGGCAAGTGAGTTGACATACTTCAATTGTACAGCTGCATCTGGTGGCAGGCTTTAAGTCAGAATCTGACACTTATTTTAGTGCCTCTTTCCTGCACTGCACACTTGTCTCAGTCACAGTATTGAAAAGCCCACAAGCTAACCCTAGCCAAAATGAGTAAAAAACAAACATCGCTGGAGAGCTTCTTTGAAAAGGGGTAAAGACCCAATGATGAGACAGCAGAAGACTAACACTGCCGACAAAAAGAAAGCTGCATTTAAAAGAAAATACCAAGAGCCCTACTTAAATTACTAGTTCATTGCAACAGGTGATTCGCATTTTCCAAGCCTGCTTTGTATAATATGTGGTGACCAGCTATCCAACAAAGTTATAAAACCTTCAAAACCGCTTCGCCACATGAGGATCAAACACCTTGCATTAAAAAGACAAGCCTTTGGAGTTTTTTCAAAAGAAAAAAATGTGAACAAAAAGAACAGAAGCAATTATTGAAGGCCACCACTTCATCAAATGTGTCTGCACTGAGAGCATTGTTCTTAGTGGGTAATCTCATTGCTAAAGCAAAGAAGCTCTTTACTGTTGGTAAAGAGTTGATCCTACCTGCTGCTAAGGACATTTGTCGTGAACTTTTAGGAGAGGCTGCAGTTCAAAAGGTGGCACCATAACTAGATGAATTGGTGAAATAACAGAGGATACTGAGACACAATTATTAGAGAGGATTAATGAGTCACGATGGTATGCAATCCAGGTTGATGAGTCTACCATTGTTGACAATGAGGCAACAATACCTGTTTTTGTGTGGTATATTTTCAGGAGGATATGCATGAGGAAATGTCATGTGCACTTTTGTTGCTAACCAACACCACAGCTGCAGAACTATTCAAATCTTTGAATGATTACATATCAGGAAAACTGAATTGGTCATTTTGTGTCAATATATGCATGGATAGAGCAGCTGCCATGACTGGACGGCTTTCTGGTTTCACTATTCGTGTCAAGAGTTTGCTTCTAAATGTGAGTCTATGCACTGTGTCATCCATAGAGAAATGTGGGCTAACCAAAAAATGTCACCTGAACCTAATGTTTTGCAAGATGTGCTTAAAATTATCAGCCACATCAAGGTATATGCCCTTAACTCATGTCTGTTCGTGCAGCTCTGTGAGGAGATGGATGCAGAGCACACAAGTCTTCTCTTATACACAGAAGTAAGATGGCTTTCTAAAGGTAGATCACTGGCCAGAGTTTTTGAGTTATGAGAGCCACTCCAGATATTTTTTTTAGAAAAACAGTCACCGCTGGAGCACATTTCAGCGACACAGAATGGGTCGCAAAACTTGCTTACTTGTGTGTCATATTCAACCTGCTTAACCAACTCAAAATGTGTCACTTCAAGGGAGAACAACTGTGTTCTGGTCGGCAGATGAAGTGGCTGCATTCAAAGCCAAACTGGAATTATAGGAGCAATGAGTGAACATTGGGGGTTTTGACAAGTTTCAAACATTAGCAAAGATTTTGAAAGAGACTGAGCCAGGGACTTCTTTCTCCCAGCTGGTGTATGATCACATATCTCAGCTTTCGAAAGAGTTCTAGCATTACTTCCCAACCACAAAAGACCCCTGATGTGGGAAGGAATGGATCCACAACTCATTTGTGAATAAGCCGGGTGAATCAACTTCGTCCATGCTAGAAGAGGATCAACTGCTTGAGATTGCAAATGATGGTAGCCTTAAAAGTATGTTTGAGACAACTTCAAATCTCCATACATTCTGGACTAAAGTCAAGGCAGAATATCCTGAGATTGCCACAAAAGCACAGAAAAGCCTGCTTCCATTTCCAACATCCTATCTTTGGGGAGCAGGATTTTCTACACTGACAGCAACAAAACTGAAATTAAAGGAGTAGACTGGACATAAGTAACACACTTCAAGTGTCACTGTCTCCCACCACCCCCAGATGGGACTGTCTAGGTGCAGGAAAACAAGCTCAAGGCTCCCATTGATTCTGCATTATGGTGAGTTGTATAATTCTTTCATTATATATCACAATGCAATAATACTAGAAATAAAGTACACAATAAATGTAATGTGCTTGAATCATCCTGAAACTATTCTCCACCCCATCCCAGTCCATGGAAAATTTGTCTTCCACAAAACCGGTCCCTGGTGCCAAAAAGGTTGGGGACCGCTGCTATAGAGGCCTCATAGCCTGTCAGCTGAAATGGATGCTCTCTAGGCCTGGGACAGAGAAGGGACTGCAATTGTCCTTGGTCCACTATAGGAGTTAATGTAGTACTTTGAAAATGTTTTTGAATGTGACCCACACTGCAAAATGCATTTTTCATCACGACCTAGTATACACACACTCATACACATAGACACACATTATTGTAAAATTTTCAAAATGATACCCTTACTTAGCCATAATGCCCTCTGATATTTTCTCTTCTCTTCATTTCTATTTAATGAAAAAGAAAATGCTTGATTTCAAAAGCCACTAATGGGTTGCCACTTACAGTTTGAAACATACTGAACTAGGACTCTCAGGTTGTAGGTAAGAAAAACTCACTAGAGCTAGTAAAAAACACATGTTTATCTATGGTGCTAGAGAGATCAGAGCAGTGGTTGGGGAGACTGACTGAGAGGGGTCAGGAGGGAGACTTCTGGGGCACCGGAAATGCCATACATCATAAATTGGATATGTAGCCATACATACACACAGGTGTATGTAAAAATTCATTGCTCTATATACACTTAGGATGCACATACCTTATTATAATGCCACAGGGACGTGTCCTGAAATTCAAGGAGAAGAATGTATGTGGGTCTTAGGATGGCATTAGTGCCAGGACAGTAATCTAGTATGAGCACTGGAAATATAGGATTATGAATCCAGGCAGATTTGAAACTTTGCTCACTATTTCATAGCTGGGTGACTTTGGGCAAACAATTTACCTTTTCTGAACCTCACTTTTCTCATCTTTACAATGAGGATAACATACATTAAGATAATCCAAGGAGCTAATGGATATGAAGCAGTTGCCCAGCACCTTGCATAGCATCGGTAAATGGGAATTGCATAAACTATTAGTGCTTTTTCTCCTCTACTCTTAAATATTTCAAACCCCACAAACTTGCTTTCTCTGTTTTTGTGGTCCACAAAGTGAAAAACAGTGCTTGTTTGCTCACAGTTCACTTTGCACAATTCTAACCACATCTGGAGACTATATGTTTTTCACTCCAAAATTCAAATTCCTGACAGAAAAAACCTGCTTGATTCAACTTGGATCATCCTAGTCCAATCAGCCATGGTGGAGAGAGAAGGAAGGGTGGACAAATCTAAACATGGGGGCTGTCATGGACTGAATCGTGTCCCTCCCCAAAAGATATGTTGAAATACTAACCTCCAATACTTCAGAATGTAACCTTATTTGGAAACAGGGTCTTGAAAGAAGTGATCAGGTTAAAATGAAGTCAATATAGTGGACCTAATCCAATAGGACTGGTGTCCTTATATAAAGAGAAAATTTGGATATAGAGATAGACATGCTCAGAGGGAAAACAATGTGAAGACATGCAGGGAGAATGGCATGTAAAGATGGAAGATTGGAGTGATGCACCTCTCCAAACAAAGGAACACCAAAGATTGCCAGCAAACTACCAGAAGCTAGCTAGAAGCAAGGAAGAATTCCCCTATAGGTTTCAGAAGAAGCATGGCCCTAATGACACTTTTTTTTTTAATGACACCTTTAATTTAGAGTTTTAGTCTACAGAACTGTGAGACAATATATGTCTGTTATTTTAAGTCACTTAGTTTGTGGTACTTTGTTACAGCAGCCCTAGAAAACCTATGCAAGGCCTATCCTGTTGATGGACATGAGTGTGGCTAGAGAAGGAAAGTGATGGCTCCACCAAAAAGTGACCATTTTCATCTACATCCTCTGCAGTCACTCTCTTCGCAGAACTTTTCAATAGGGTTTGGTGACATGGCATTTCCAGCAAGGAGTCCTCAAGTAGACTTAGGATAGAATAGAATAGAATGTTGCTGCTTCTAAAATTCCATGGCCACTTGGAATCTACCTCAAGTGTATATGTAGCACATCCAGCTTCTCGCTTCTTCCCTAGGCTTGGAGATCGCAGACAAGGGAGTGTGGGTGCATGGGAGACATTAAGTTGAGGGTCAGGATTTACAAGCGAAACATCAACAATTCAAATATGAACTTACCTCAAATAGGGCCTACTTTTACATAAAGTTGGCCCTGTCTTCTTGATCTCCAATTCCCAAGTATACCCTTATCAAATAATCATCAACAAACATTTATAGTATGCCAATTATTTACAAGACACTGTGTTACTCACAGTGAAGACTTGTACTGTTACTGAGGGACATAAAAGAAGACCTGAATATTTAGAGAGACATACTATGTTTAAGAATGGAAAGATAATATCATAAAGATGTTATTTGGGGCATATAGAACTCAAAGTTGTGAGATAATAGAAATTATATATATTGGTCTCTGCCCCTAGTTGCTGACAAAAAGTTCTTGAAACCCTTGTAATTTCTTGGGTAATAGGTGTGTCTTTTGCTCTAATTAAAAGATGCTTGATGGGCTCCTGGATGGCTCCTGTATGAGGGCTGGTCACCAGGAAGGGCAAGCCATAATTAGAAGCTTGGAATTTTCAGCCCTGCCCCCTATTCTTTTGAGAAAGAAAGGGATCTGAAAATAGAATTAATAATCCATTATGCTTATGTGGTGAAGCCTTCATAAAGTCGCAAAAGTATGAGGTTCAGAGAGCTTCTAGGTTGTTGAACAGTTGTAGCCGTGGGCAAAGTGGTGTGCCTGGAAGAGGGCATGGAAGCTTTGCTCCCATTTCCACATACTTGGCCCTATACATCTCGTCTTTCTGGATGTTCATCTATATATTATTATATCTTTTAATAAATGGGTAAATGTATTTCTCTGAATTGTACGAGCCACTATAGCAAATTAATTGAACCTGAGGATAGCGTTATGGGAACCTCTGATTTATAGCTGATTGGTCAGAAGCACAGGTAGCAACCTGGACTTGTGATGAACATCTGAAGTGGCGGGGGGCGGCAGTCTTGTGAGACAGAATCCTTAACCTGTGGGATCTGACACTATAGTATCAGAACTGAGTTGAATTCTCAGTCATTCTTCTGGTGTCTGAGAATGACTTGTTGGTGTGGGGAAGCCCGTTCCCCATGGGAACTGTGTTCAGAACTGAAATAATAGTTCATGAGGGTTTAAAAAATTGTGGTGCCAGAATATAAATACTGTTTTGCAATATTTATTCATTTAACAATATATCTTTGAGTTCACTCCATGTCAGTGCACATATAAATGTACATTTAGAGGAAGTGCTTTAGAAGGATGAATATCAAACAGCGATTACCTCTAGAGAAGTGATTAGGTTTGGAGATGGCTGATGAAAGGGAACTTTATTCTTACTTTTTTTTTTATAAGAATGGATTCATATATTATTTCTGCAGTTAATAATAAATATATATCTTAACTCTAAAAGACGGAACTTTGGAAGACTGTTTTATTCAATGTGCCCACTCTATTGTCCATATATCTTTTGCATCTGCTTTCATTCAATTCATTCTTTCATTCAGTTATTATTGAGTACCTGTTACATATATAGTGTTATGGTAAACACTAACAGTATATGAGAAATTTAATACATAGTTTGGTGTCTGTTGATTAGCAGCTTTAAATTTGTGTAGACTTGCAGAACAATTCCTTCCTCAGAGTAATAAAATTAGCATATGATGGATAGGATAAGATCAGGTATTAAAAAAATAATTTAGGGGCAATATATTTTCTAGGCCTCAAAAAAGAAGAGTAAGAAATTGATTGTAGAGAACCGGGCAAAATGGCATAGATGATAGAAGCTTCGCTCATCCCCTCTTGTGACCACATCAAAGTTGAGCTGGAAATATGGAGCAAACAGCAAGCATAGTCACCTGGGGTCTGGAAGAAAAGAAGCACTACAACTAGCGAGAGAAATAAGAAATGACCCTGCAATGGTAGATGTAAGAGGAGGTGGAGATGCGAGGCTGCCCGGTCCCTAGTGGCTGAGTGGAAAAGAGGCTACAACAAAGGCAGCCCATATCTGCAGATGCTTCTTAAAGGGGCTGTGTCCACCAGAGACTTTCACGGTGACAGACCTGCTCACTCTCAGCATCAACACCAGGATGCTTGCTCGGGGATCACCAGGGACTTACAGGGACAATGAATTGTTGGAGCAAGGGACAGAGGTGAGCCTTTCTCCTGTGCAGAAGTGCCAGCGGTATCCATTGTTGCTCTGTTGAGCCCTCCCGCTTCCCAGTGTGTGGACGCGGCACCACCGCAGCTGAGATGTCATCGAACTGGATGACAGAGGTCACTCAGCCCAGAGGATTCTCTGAAACTCCGCCTCCCCCAACTCACAGCTCTACCCAAGCCACATTCAGTTGCTTCCTTGGCGAGTCCTGTGCCACATGCTGAGCAGTGCCAAGACACACTGGTGACAGCTGACCTCAGTTTCTGGCATGGCTTCTTGACACCGCAGCTGATGTCATCGAACTGGATGACAGAGGTCACTCAGCCCAGAGGATTCTCTGAAACTCCGCCTCCCCCAACTCACAGCTCTACCCAAGCCACATTCAGTTGCTTCCTTGGCGAGTCCTGTGCCACATGCTGAGAACAAGAAAACATATGAGAGTGCAGAACAGAGATTCAGGAATAATGGAGTTAAACAATCTAACAGATGTAGAGTTCAAAACACTGGTTATAAAAATGCTCAATGAACTTAAGGGAATTATAGATGAATTGAATTCAGTGTTTAACAAAGAGATTAAAAAAACATAAAAATGGAAATGGAAATTATAAAAGAGAACCAGTCGGAAATGAAGACCACATTATCTGAAATGAAATGAATATTAGAGGGAATCGACAGAGTGGAGGAAGAAGAGGATCAAACCACCAATATGGAGGATGTGGAAGCCAAGGACACCTGATCAGAACATCAAAAAAAGAGTAACCAAGAATATAATAATTTAAGGAGTCTATGGGACAAAATTAAAGGGAAGAACA
>NW_006430057.1:290032-292942 GCF_000325575.1 Pteropus alecto
TATAACCAAGAATAGTGTATCCAGCAAAGCTATCACTTAGAGTAGAAGGACAGATAAAGAGCTTCCCAGACAAAAATAAGCTAAAGGAATTCATTAACGCCAAACCAGTATTACAGGAATTATAGGAGAGATGTCTTTAAGAAGAAAAAAAATGTATCAAAAACATGAATAAAGAATGATGATAACTACATATTTATCAACAAGTACCTCAAATGGAAAAGAGTTAAGTGCTCCAACCAAAAGACAGGGAATGTATAAGAATGTATAAGAAATGTATAAGAATGAATGTATAAGAAAACAAGACCCCTACATGTGATGCCTACAAGAGACTCACTTCAGATTAAAAGACACACACACAGACTAAAAGGAAGAAGATGGAAAAAGTTATTGCCTTGATGGACCTAGAGGGTATTGTGCTGAATGAAGTAAGTCAGATAGAGGAAGACAAATACCACATGATTTCACATACATGCGAAATCTAAAGAACAAAATAAACGACAACAACAAAACCACAAACACACTTGTAGATACGCAGAATATTTTGAGGGCTACTAGATGGGAGGGGTGTTTGGGGACGGTGAAAAAGGGCAAAGGGATTAAGAAGTACAAATGGATAGATACAAAATAGTCATGGAGATATAAAGTGTAGTGTAAGGAAAATAGTCAACAATGTTGTAAAAAATATGTAAGGGGAAGAATGGTACCTGATTTAGTGGGGTGATCACTTTTTGAGTTATATAGCTCACTAATCACTAGGCTGTACAACCGAAACTAATATATTATTATATGCCAACTATAATTGGAAAAAAACTCATTGAATGCACAATGTAAATATGAACAATTAATTGTCTATCATACTTCAATAAAGCTGGGGAAAAAGAAATTAATTGTAATTTAATGGAGAGTTAAAGTTGTCCCCACTTATTCATGGTTTTGCTTTCTGTGGTTTTAGATACCCACAACAACCATTGTCTGAAAACATAAAATGGAAAATTACAGAAATAATCAATCCATAATTTCTAAATTGTGCACTGTTCTGAGTATCATGATGAAATATCACACTGTCCTGTTTTGTCACGATTGGGACATGTATCATCCCTTTGTTTCCGCGCTGTACGTACTCCCCACCCATTAGTCACTTAGTAGCCATCTCATTATCAGACTGGTTATCAGAGAGAGAGACCACATTCACATAACTTTTATTACGATATATTATAATTTTTCTATTTTATTGTAGTTATTGTTGTTAATCTCTTACCATGCCTAATTATAAATTAAACTTTATCATAAATATATATGCATAGGAAAAAGCATAGTATATATTGGCTTTGGTACTGTCTGCTGTTTCAGGCATCCGCTAGGTGTCTTGGAACATATCACTTGAGAATAAGGGGAAACTACTGTATCAGTTAAAGAAAGGATGTGTCGGTTGGAGGGAGAGTAGTCAACATTAGGCACAGAGAAAAAGGAATTAGAGAGAAAAAGAGTTGGAGGGGCCCACCCAGTGCTATCAAGTCTGAAGGCCTCAATCAGCTTATTGAAATGTCTAGGGCACTTGTCAGCAATATGTCTGAATACCTACACCAGAAGAAATACAGGGAGAGGCAGGGCCCTACTGAGGCTGTGCAGCTAGAGAAGCTTAGCAGGAAGAGTCAAGGAACAAATTCAAACTGAAATCCATTTGGTGAGGCTACAAATTACACCTCAAGGAGGATTCTGGGAAACATGGCTGAGTGAGAGATGTCCTCAGATCTCTCCCTTTGAAACAAAAATAAGCTAAACATCTAAAACTGAACAAAAAACACCCAAACTGCACACCAGCACGTCTGAGCGTGGGATCTGCGCATAAGAACTACCACAGGTCAGAACCCCGGGTGTCGGGCGGTGGACTGGGAGAAATAAAGAAGCTGCCTTTCGCAGTATCTGGAGCTCCCTGCAGGAGGAAGGGTAGGGGAGAAGGTGCAGTGACTTCCCTGTACAAACCTGCCTAGAAGTGCTGGGACTTTTACACAACCGACAGCAGGGCCCAGTCATCAAGGCAGAAAGCAGAGAAGCGGGACAGGACCATAGAGAAACAATAGCTGATTTTTACCAGCCCCAGTAGCAAAACCGAGGCTGAGCCGCAGCCCCCAACTTCCAACCCAGAGGGCCCATCCTCCGATACTCTCTGATACTGAACACCATGGAACCCCAGGAGAATCTGAGCAAACGCTACCAAAACTGTCACTGACAGGGATTGAAACCGAGGGTAGCGAACATGATTAAATATCTACAAGAAAATAAAAAAGGCGTTATTTAAGCTTTATATAAAGCAGAGATCCAGGAGGCTTGGACGCCACCTACTGGAAACCAAAAGAAAAATGCCTTCTTTGCAGCAATCTAAAGAGAGACCTTTATATAATAAATCTTTCTGGAAAGCAACAGAATGCACTTCTATCAAAGCTCAGGTGGAGAAATAGTCCAATAAACACCATGAACGACCAAGGTGATAAGACATCTCAGAATGAAAGAGAAAAATCTCCAGAAAATAAGCTTACAGACACAGAAATATGCGACTTAAATGACAGAGAATTCAGGATGGTACTTCTGAAAAAATTCAATGCGATGCAAAACAACTCAAATCAACAATTTCAGAAATTGAAAAACAACTAGATGAGCAAAGCAAGGAGATTGAAATCCTCAAACAAACAAACAAACAAACAAATAGAACTTCTAGAGATGAAGACACATCTCAGCTCCAAAGACAAATATAGACTCAAAGTGAAAGGGTGGAAAATGATACTTCAAGCAAATGGCATTCAGAGAAAAGTGGGAGTAGTGTTACTAATATCAGATGAAATAGAGTTCAAATAAAAAATGTACAGAAATATGCGAAGGGACACTTAATAATGATAAAGGGAATCATGCACC
>NW_006430057.1:294829-297511 GCF_000325575.1 Pteropus alecto
GCAATATCTCTCAAGAACACAGATACAAAAATCCTAAATAAGATACCAGTGAATCTAATATAGTAACATATTAAAAGGATTATACACTACGATCAAGTGGGCTTCATCCCAGGGGTACAGGGATGATTCACTATATGCAAATCAATTAATGTGATATACCACATAAACAAATTAAAAATAAGAATCATGTGATCATATCAATAGATGCAGAAAAAGCCTTCGACAAGATACAGCATTTATTTATGATCAAACACTTAACAAAATTGATATAGAAGGAAAGTACCTTAACATAATAAAGGCCATCTATGACGAACCTTCAGCCAACATTATACTTAATGGTCAAAAACTAAAAACCTTCCCTCTAAGATCAGTAACAAGACAAGTCTGTCCACCAGCACCATGGTTATCTAATATAACATTGGAGGTCCTAGCAAGTGCAATCAGAGAAGAGAAAGATATAAAAGGCATCCAAATAGGAAACGAAGAAGTCAAACTGTCACTATTTGCAGCTGACATGATTCTCTATATAGAAAATCCTAAAGACTCTATGAGAGCACTACTATAAACAATAAGCAAATACAGTAAAGTCTCTGGATAAAAAATCCACATTCAAAATTCCATAGCGTTCCTATACTCTAATAATGAAGCGTCAGAAAAAGAAGTGGAAAAATAATTCCTTTTGCAATTGCAACAAAAAGAATAAAATACCTAGGAATAAATTTAAAGAATTATGTGAAGGACGTATATAATAAAAACTACAAGACCCTTAACAGAAATAGGGATGTAGTTCCATAGTGTAGCGGTTAGTATGTTGGCTTTACACGCAGCAGATCCTGGGTTCACGCACTAGTGGAGCCATGGTGCATGGTCTACGGCCATGCCACCCTGACCAAGCCCGATGTCTGATCTCGGAAGCTAAGCAGGGTCGGGCCTGGTTAGTACTTGGATGGGAGACCACCTAGGAAGACCAGGTGCTGTAGGCTTAAATAATAATAAATAATAAAAAATTGAATAAGATACAAAGAAATGGAAAGATATTCCATGTTCTTGGATTGGAAGAAGAAACATAGTTAAAATGATCATATTACCTAAAGCATTATACAGATTTAATGCAATCCCCATCAAAAACCTATTGGCATTTTTTAAATAAATAGAACAAAAAATTATCAGATTTGTATGGAATCACAAAAGAACCCGAATTGCCAAAGCCATCTGGAGAAAAAAAGAATGAGACTGGGGGCATCACTCTGCCTGACTTCAAATTATACTACAAAGTGACAATAATCAAAACGGCATGGTATTGGCAGCAAAACAGACACATGGACCAGTGGAACAGAACCAAGAGTCCAGAAGTAAACCCATATTTATATGGGCAAATAATTTTTGACAAAAAAAAGTAAAAAACATACAGTGGAGAAAGGAAAGCCTCTTCAGTAAATGGTGCTGGGAAAACTGAAATGCCACCTGCAAAAGAATGAAACTAGACTGTTGTCTATCACCACGCACCAAAATTAAGTCGAAATGGATTAAGGACCCCAATATAAGACCTGAAACAGTAATGTGCATAGAAGAAAACATAGGAACTAAACTCATGGACCTCCGACTTAAAAAAGATTTTATGAATTTGACATCAAAGGCAAGGGACGTAAAAGCTAAAATAAATGAATGGGACTACACATCAACAAGTAAAAAGACAACCATCCAAATGGGAAAATATATTTGCAAGCAATGCCTCTGATAAGGGCCTAATATTAAAAAATATACAAAGAACTCATACAACTGAATAACAATAAAAAAAAATCCAATTAAAAACTGAGCAGAGGGCTTGAACAGACATTTCTCCCAAGAAGACATACGAATGGCCAAAAAATATATGAAAATTCAACATAGCTAGCTATTAGGGAAATGCAAATCAAAACCACAGTGAGATACCATCTCACACCTGTTAGAATAGCAATTATCAACAGGACAAGTAATAACAAATGTTGGAGAGGATGCAGAGGGAAAGGAACCATCATACACTGCTGGTGAGATTACAAAATTGTTACAACCACTATGGAATATATTATGGAGGTTTCCCAAAAAACTGAGATTTGTCCATATGATTCAGCAATCCTTCCGGGCATTTACTCAAATGACTTGAAAACATTTATTTGAAAAGATATATGCACATCTATATTTATAGTAGCATTATTCATAGTGGCCAGGACATGGAAGCATACGAAATGTCCTATAATAGACGATTGGATAAAAATGTGGTACATATATACAATGGACTATTACTCAGCTATAAGAAGAGATGAACTACTGCCATTTGCGACAACATGATTGGATCTTGAATAATCATGCTAAGCAGAAGCCAGACAAAATGTTGAAAACCACCTGATATCACTTATATGTGGATATAAACATAAAAGCAACAAACGAACATGACAAACAAACAGAGACTCATGGACGTGGGCAGTGGAGTAGTGGTTACCTGATGGAAGGTGAGAGGAGGGAAGATAGAAGAGGTCAAATATGTCCCGACAGATAGAATCTTAACTATGGTCTGTGAACACAAGATGCAACATATATATGATTTACTGTTGAATTGTACACTTGAAACTGATTGGATTTTGTTAATCGATGTCACCATTAAAAAAAAAAAACTCTGCGAGAAGGTTTACCTTGAATTTTTCT
>NW_006430057.1:297537-316316 GCF_000325575.1 Pteropus alecto
TTATTAAAAAATAATAAAGTGATTGTTAGTAAATATGTAGTTATTATCATTTTATTTTTCATATTTTTATCTTTTTCTTAAAGAAGTCCCTTGAACATTTTTGTAATACTACTTTTGATGTTCATGAACTTCTTTAGCTTTTTTTTGCTGGGAAGCTTTGTCTGTCCTTTGATTTTAAATGATAGCTCTGTTAGATAGAGAAATCTGGATTGTAGGTCATTTCCTTTCAAGATTTTGAATATTTTGTGCCAATCCCTCTGGTTTGCAAAATTTCATTTGAGAGATCAGCTGACAATCTTATGGGAGCTTCCCTGTAGGTAACTAATTGCTTATCTCTTGCTGCTTTTAAAATTCCGTCTTTGTCTTTAACCTTTGGCTTTTTAATTATGATGTGTCTTAGTGTGAGTCTCTTGGGCTCATCTTCTCTAGGACTCTCTGCACTTCCTGATCTTGTATGTCTGTCTATTTCCTTCACCAGGTTAAGGAAGTTTTCCATCATTATTTCTTGAAGTAGATTTTCAGGTCCTTGCCTTCTCTCTTCTTCTGGTATCCCAATGATGTGAATATTGGTATGCTTGATGTCTCAGAGGCCCCTTAAAATATGTTTTTTTTTGCATTATTTTTTATTTTTGCCATTTTAATTGGGTGTTTTCTGCTACCTTATCTTATAAATTGCTGATTTGATTCTCTGCTTTTTCTATTTTACTGTTGATTCCTTCTAATGTATTCTTCATTTCCGTTATTGTATTCTTTTCTGATTAGTTCTTTTTTATGCTTTCTATCTCCATTTTTATGTTTTTTATCTCTTTGTTGAAGTTCTCATTGACTTCATCTACTCTTCCACTAAGTTCATTGAACATCCTTATAAGCAGTATTTTGAACTCTACATTTGTTAGATTGCTTGCCTACATTTTGTTCAGTTCTTTTTCTGGAACTTTGTTCTGTTCTTTCATGTAGGACATGTTTCTTTATCTCTCCACTTTGGCTGCCTACTTGTGTTTGTTTCTGTGTGTTAAGTAGAGCTGTTATGTCTCCCAATCTTAGGAGAGTGGTGTTATGTAGTAGGTGTCCTGTAGGGCCCAGTGGCGTAATCTTCCTGGTCACTTGAACTGGATGCTCCAGTTATGTCCCTTGTATGAGTTGTGTGTGCCTTTCTGTTGTAGTCAAGCCTTGGTTGCTGTTTTTACATCAATGGGAGGGAATAACTCAGGGACTTATTGGTTGGAAGGACTTGCTGGTGACTAAAGTAGAAGAGCTGACCATATGGAGCAGGATTTGCTTTGACAGGTATCTGCCCAGTCTGTCCTTTGGGTTTGTCATCCTTGGATGCATACCCAGGTGGTACTCCCGCTGTTTATAAAGCTGGCCACAGGGCTCACCTGCTTGGGGCCTCCTAGGAGGGGCCTCACCAGAGGCCCAGTTCAGTCACAGCCTGTGCCCTTTCGGGGGTCACCCAGCATGAGCCACCAAGCAATCTACAGATGGCCACCACCTATGCTGGGTTTGGAGATATCTTGAGAGTCCAAGCTGTGAACCAAAGCCAGCTTTGGGGCTATTCAGGAAGAGGTTTGAGGCATGCCAATTCCAGATGCTACTTGTTTGGGTTTTGTGAACCTTTGAGAGATTTTACGAAAGTTTGCAGCATGAGCCAAGACAGGCCATTTATATGGAAAAGCCATTGGGAGTGGCTTGGGTGGACCTGCAAGTTGGGTGGGGCAAGGTTTTAGGGAAACAGTGGGTTGGGGGGGGGCGACCAGTGTTAGCCAGGTTGATGGAAAATCATATGTACACTCGTGCCTGCAGACTGGAAAGGGGAGGGCTCAACAAAGGAACAATGGCTTCTGCCAACTCTTCTCTCTGGGAGAAAGCTGCCCCTCCAGTCCTCACCCTGAAGCTAGACGAGTCAGTTCTTCTCCATATGTTCCTGGCACATCCCCCCGCCCAAGCTGCTGCCCCACTGCTGGTGCTCAGAGCAAGTGAGTCCATCAGTGAGTAAATCCATGCATGGGCCCCCCCAAGAGGAACGTTTGGAACTCCAGCTGCCCTTGTCTCACTTAACCACAATCCTAGCTGGTTTTCACAACCAGAAGTTGTGGAGACTTGTCTTCTTGGCACTGGACCCCTGGGCTGTGGAGCCTGGTGTGGGGTTCGGACCCCTTGCTCCTCCAGTGGGGGACTTCTGCAGCCAAGATATCTGTCCCAATTTTTAACTGTCACAGATGCATATGGGTCCAGCCTGTTCAGTGTCTCCATGCCTGCTACCAATCTCAAGGTGGCTTCTTCTGTATATTTTTAGTTGCAGGACTTCTGCTCATCTAGACTTCGGGCAACTCTCAATGATGGTTGTTCTGTAGTTTAGTTGTAATTTTGATGTGGTTGTGAGAGGAGGCAAGCATAGCATTTACCTACTCTGCCATCTTGACTGAAAATCCTGTTCTAAGTATTTTACATATTTAAACATATTTAATCCTCATAGCAACGTTATGACATAGGTACTCTTATTATCATTATCTGAATTGTAGAGGGAAAGAACAAACTGAGGTACAGAGAGGTTAAACATTTTGCTCAAGGTCACATAGCTAGCAAGAGGCATACTGAGATTTAAAACCTAAGGGGTCTGGCTCCAAAGTTCGTGCTTTTTTACACCAACTCATGTGAATTAGGAGTTTCTGATCAGCTCAAAGTAAAGAATTTAAAAAGTTCTAAACACTGATAAGTTCACTTGCTATGCACGAAGCATCTGCTTTGAAAGGCAAACAGGATTTAAATAACGTATTCAAGCCAAGAGAAATTTGGTAGGCCCAGCTGTCATTGCCTCATGCTTCATGCTATGAATTTTGCCTTATGCCTTGAATTTTGCAAGTCCAGTTCACCACATGATGTGATGCAGAAAGCAATGAAGAATTTTCTCTGTGCTCATGCCTTTAATCATAAGCAGTTTATGATCTATTTAGAAGATATTGACCCCAAGTATGGAAATTTACTGAGCTGCCATCCCCAATCAAGGACTTTTTGCAGTAAGAGTCCTCAAATCCAATTTGTTAGACCTCCAGTGATTCACAGGATTATATTTTCTTAGGGATGTGACAAGACAGCTGAACACATTGAACTGGAAACTGCAGGGGACAAACAAAAACTCAATTGACTTGTTCAAGGAAATCCAGACTCCAACTGGACATGTGGATTGGGCAGATGGTAACTGGAAACCACTCATTTTCCATTGCTGAGCTGTCTTGAGTTTAATGCATTCATAGATTTTGAAAAATGCTACATCGTCTTTGGTGGAAAATAGTTACAATTGTGTGAGGATTCCCTTCCCTGAATGCAGGGGGAGGGGTACAGAGAGAGTTTAGACCACAGGATCCCAAGAGCCCAGGACTGGAGGAGGGAGTCTCTTACCTTAGGCCAAACATACAGAGCCAGGAATCTGTAAGCCAAAAAGACTAGGGTAACAACAGCAGTATCAGAGCCAGCTTCTAGGCCTGGGCCATGCTTGACGGGTGCCAGGCATGGTTGATTGTCCTGCATTGTGTGTACCAGCCACAGTAAGGTAGAGAGGGCCCAACTGAGTTTAAGTTTTGATGATGGGATGGTAGGAGATGTGGATAGGATTTGTTTTTCCTAATATAACAATTTTATTAAGATATAATTCACATACCATACAATTCATCTGTTTCATAGGTTGTGATGAGTATGGACAGTACTTTATTTTCATAAACAAACAAAATATAATTTAAAAGACATTTAATGATTGCCTTGGGAGTATAGATATTAGGTTGTCTTTTATTTATTTATACTCTACCTATGACTGAATTATCAAACCTACTAGTAGTGTGTGTCAACATTCAGCTCAGAGAACTGTATCCACCAAGAATTTTTCAGGTAAACATTACCCCAACCTCTTAGGTGGGATGGCCAAGCTCTAGAAAAGGTTAAGGTCTTCCTGATGTAGCTGAAAGTGTGTTTTCTTTCTTAAAATTGCCAAAATTGAAGTCCCATTAAGGGTCTGTCTCTGGAGTCAGCATGAGACGGGCCCAGACTGAATAGCCCTCACTGTTCCAGTTTATTTTGTTAAATATCAGTGTTCTACTTTTATTATTGTTATCAATCAAAGTTGGTCAATGATCAACAATAGATCTATAAGTATGCATTTTTGAGTAAATACAGTTGATTAAACTTTTTTGGATGCTTTTGTATTACTGTTTCTACAACACATATTATTGAATAGCCAACAAGCCATATTTCACTATTATTATCAATTTATGTGTCCTGTACATATCTGCACCTTTTGTTATGTGACCTACAATGGAAAAAATGTGGACGCCCCACCTTAAACTTTCCTAAAATTTCAGTTTTCTTGTCTAGATTTTTCATCAGAACTACATAGCAGGTCATTAAAACCTGCAATCTCCTATAAGGGCTTAAAGAGCTAGTATTTTATCTCTATTGTTTATCGAGGGCTAATCTATTTATTTTGGAAACCATTAGAAGAGGTGATTGGTGTATATTCTGTTCTGAAAGTTGAGAAACTTGACCTCTGGTCTCACCTAAATAGAAGGTCATAGGACCTCTAGAGGTAGGCCATGAAATGACTTAGAGCGAAGCCCAGATCTTCCTCAGGAAGCAGTTTTGGTTATTAGCCAACATGTCAAAAACAACTCTACTGAGTTCCTGAGTTCCACAACATGGAGCATAGCATTAACCAAGAACGTGATATAGTCCTAAAAAAAAACCCTCAATAATATTCCAGCTCAGCAAAGACTACATAGGCCTTTCAAAGATTGGAGGTGGGGCATACCATTGGAAAGCAAGATTCAATAAAGGGTGTTGGTCCTTTCTGACAAGCTCTTGAGGCATGGTTATTTCAGCTTTGCTTACTTTAGAGACCTCTTCAAAGTCCACATATTTCATGTATCCTCAGGGAGAACTAAGGGTTCTTAATTCTGGAACCTGCCCCCACCCCCATATACACATCCATCCATGCTCACTCTGAGTTTTTGACTCCAATTTAACATAATAGACTCATACCATTGGAACCCACCCCTGAGCCTTTGTTGACCATCTGGCATTTCTCAACTTATTTCTTGTTACCAGTGTGTTACTCTCAGATCTCATCCTGGTAATTTCTTTTGTCTTGTTCACCCATCTAACCCCTACTACCATTCAGGCCTCAACTTAGTTATCACCACCTCTGGAAAATCTTACTTAATTACCTGAGTCTGAATTAGGTACCCATCCCCTCTGAGGGTCTCAGAGCATTCCAGTGTTCTCTTTATAACTCTTTAGTATAATAAACTGTATGTCTTTCTCTCCCTCCACTCCCACCTAGAATGTAAGTTTCCTAATAGTATTTGTTCACTGCCATAGTTCCAGTGTTATGTACAGTGTCCAGCAGTGCTTCACAAAACTTTGTTGAGTAAATAAATAAGTTAATTCATTCTATTGGCTTATCTACCCTTTATATCCTGACTATGCCCTCCACTTGATCCTTTAGCTGGAGATTGACACCATGGAATGCCTAATTTTAAGTAATATCACTTCCCCATGTTTTGGCTTTGTCGAATTAACTGCAAGCCAATATGATTTCAGGTGATAGAACATAATTTATAAAGTTATTTAATATTGATCAATTGAGTACAGAAAATACATTACAATTTTATCTTAATTCCTTCCATCAACAAAAATTCCCAAGGAGGTGGGGGAAAGGAGAAACTTTATTCAGGCGAACAGTTTGTAAACTGCTGAAACACAGTATGGGTGGATACTGAAAGTGCACTACACCAAAACAAAGGGGAGGCCGTGTTTTATAAAGTTCCCATTCATGTTCCCAATTGGTCTAATTTTTATGCAAATGAGGTTTCTAAATTCATATAGTTCTGATTGGTCCAAATCATTCCGTTCTGATTGGTCAGTATTGTGCGTTCTGATTGGCCATTATACAGCAGTTCTGATTGGTTGGTTTAGATGCAAATGAGGATATGATTGTGCCATTCTGATTGGATAGGGCAAGTCTCAGTTCATTGGTTTAAAGCGGAAACCAGGAACTCCCTTATAATAGTTGACTCAGACTTGAAAGAGCATAGTGCAAGAGGTTGAAAGCTCAGTCTGTGGCTTTCTCTCTGAAATGTAGTAGGCATAAGAGGCATCTGCCAGCAATGGCTGCTAGTCTCTGGTTATGAATTTGGGCCCAGTTAACCACAAGAAATCCTACTTGGCAGATATTTTTATTTTCAGGGTTCACATTTCTAATAGCAAAATACCAAGACAGATTATCTTTTGAAATCCCCCTTGTCAGTTGATAGTGGAATCATGTCAAGCAGCTTACAAAAGGTTCCTAAATGTCTATTTGTCATGGTAGGGGGACTATCTGTTCAGGTGATCGAAGAACAGATTTAAATTATTAGAGCAGAAATTTAAAAAGAGGGGGGCAGATTCTTGGCAAATGTTTTTTGTCCTACTATGAATTTCAATAATTAATTGAAAAGGTGAGGTTAGGTGTGTTACCGGGCCACCAAGAGAACTCACAAAATGGTAGTACCTTGGTGAATTTACTAAGATGCATAGTCTGTTCTTCACCTTTGGAATTTAAAACACCTCAGTGTCAGGAATAGCTAATTCATCATATTAAAATTCACATTAATCAAAGTGGAGTGCCAATTTACTAATTTACCAAGAAATGCAGAACACCAAGGAAAAAATCATAAAGGGAAATACTGATAAATTTTGTATAAATATTTTTAACTTCCTTACACAAAAATCTACCATAAATAAAATTAATGATAAAGGATTAATATCCACACTATATAAAGAACTGATATGAATTAATAAGAAAAAAAGTATTTCAATATAAAAATGGGCAAAAGACATATACAGGAAATTCATAAAAGAAAAAAACACAATTGGCTGATAACTGAATATTTCAATCTTTTTTGCTCATGCCAGTGGTATGCTGGAGCCTACATGAGACCGCATATTGATAGCTTTGAAGTTAAAGTCATGATGAGAATATTTACATCATGGAACTCAACAGAAGCTGCATATCAGGTTTTTTTTTTTTCTTCTTGGAGTGCTAGTTGCTAAACTTTTACCAGTATACTACTGTGTACATTCAGTCACTCTCTTTCACCTGGATCTTTTTCAACTACATTTAAAAATTCTCAAGTCTTCTTTGCCATCTTTAAAGAAACTCCAACCTCTACATTCTTTTCCAGCTACCATACCACCTCTGTTTTCCTTCACAACCAAACTTTTCCAAAGAATTGACTATATTTGCTGAATCCGTTTACTCATTTCTCAATCATCCTTCAACACACTTAAGCCACACATTTTTCCCACCATCACTCTCCTGAAACAGCTCTTGCTGAGCTCAATGACCTCTGTGAACTCTAGATTCTATGGACAGTTTTTCTTTACTTTCCTTGACCTCTTGGCACACTATCCAATTCTGTTGACCATTACCTTCTTGAAATGCTCTTGCCTTTGGGCTTCATGATTCGGGTTTTCCTTCAATCTCTCTAGCTTCTCCTTTCCAGTTCCCTTCTCAGGTTCTTCTTGTCATTTCATTTCCCATCTCTAAATGTTGGTGCTTTCCAGGGAATAGTCTTGAGTCCTTTTCTCTTCTCTGTTCTCTCCATAGGTAACTTTATTCATTCCCATAGCTTTATTTATTTTATTTATTTTTATTTAAATAATTTTTTTCTCTGTTTATTTTTTTATTTTTTATTTTTATTTTTTATTTTTTAGGCAAGGTAACCTTTGGTTGACCTGACAGATTGCAAGGACCTTGTCAGCTTACAATCCCTTATTATTATTATTATTTTATTTTTTATGCCTGCAGCACCTGGTCTTCCTAGGTGGTCTCCCATCCAAATACTAACCAGGTCTGATCCTGCTTAGTTTTCGAGATCAGACGGGATCGAGCTTGTTCAGGGTGGCATGGCCGTAGACTCACTCCCATGGCTTTAAACACTACCTATACATCAACGACTTCTAGATTTGGATCTTCAGCCTTGTCCTTTACTCTGAGCTCCAATTTCCTGCTTGACATCCTCCCAATCAATGTCTCAAAAGCATGTCAAAGTCAACATTTCCAAAACTGGAGCCAAAGACTTTCTCTCCCTTCCTCAAACCAGGGGTTCTCTAGTCTTTCCCATCTCAGTGAAATGCACCACCATATAAGACAGAAACTTAGGACTAACCTTTGGCATCTCTGTCCTCCTCATCTCTCATATCACCAAGTCTGGGTTGTCTTTACCTTCTAAGTATTTCCCAAATAAGTTCTCTTCTCTCCATCTCCACTTCCACCACCCTAGTACAAGCCTCCATGATCTTTCATCTGGACTACTGCAATAGTCTCCTAGTTGGTATTCTTGCCTCCACTTTCTTCTTTTCAATACACTCCATACTGAAGCCAAAGGAACTTTTCAAAACAGGAGTCTGATAATGTCATACTCCTGTCTTAAACCCTTTTGTGGTTTCCAGTTGCTTAGGATACAAACAAACAAACAAAAACAACAAAAAACTCCTAACAATGGCCTAGGGACCTATATTATCTGGTTCTATGCTCATGTCTTCAGCTTCATTTCATACCACTCCAGTCCCTCTGTTCTCCAGGCACACCAACTTTCTTACTGTTTCTTCCTTTCGCCTAGAATGCTCTTCCTTCTCCACCCTCCATTCACCTTGCTGACTCCTATTTTATCTTTAGATCTCAGTTCAAACATCACTTCCTCAATGAAGCTTCCTATACTGACATGCTAGACTAAGTCAGATCTTTACCCTACCACCCCAACATTATATGTTCTCAGGGCATGATAAATATCTGCCCTTATTACAGGTATGATTTTGCATGTATGTTTGTAATTATTTATTATTTGTCTTCTCTACTAGACCATATGTTCCATGAAGCCAAGGACCAAGTCTGTTTTTTGCTCACCACTGATCTCCAGCACCTAGTTTTGGCACATAGTAGGTACTCAATATTTGTGAGATTAATAAATTACTTAATAATCCTTGTGTATAGGAAATACACTAAAGTAGGCCAACTAGTATTTTTCCTTTTGTTATGTCTTCCAGGAAGCTAAGAATCATATTTAAAGCTTTATCACAATTATATCAATCAACCAAAAAGCACATTTGACTTCTCTTTTGATTATGATATTCTATTCCTCGCTTATTGACCCATAAAATATTTTTTTGAATAAAATGCTGTGTGTTCACACACTCACACGTGTGTGTGTGTGTGTGTGCATGCGTGAACATGTACATTCATATGCACATTTGTATGAGTATAAAGATAAATCGGTATATAAATGCATAGTGTTGAGAGATTGATACAAAGGACCTCCCCTTATTCAATGATTAACAGTGGTGATGGTGAAGCCAGTATCTCACCAAAGTGTCATTATCATTTTTTCTCCATCCGTGTCTTATTTCAACCCTTTCACAGGGCTTGGGTTTCATCTGTGGAGGACTACAAGGTCACTGAGAAGAGACCTTGTTTCTCTAGATTCTGTACCATGTCTATGGGCTGTTGATTAATGTCCTTCGACTCATAGAACTTATTATTGTCTATTTTAAAATTCCTTTGTCTTGCAAAATGTAACACACATCCAGAAAAGTTACCAACGCATAAAGATATACAGGTTATTATGCTGAGCGAAATAAGTCAGACAAAGGTAAATACCATATGATTTCACTTATGTGTGGAACCTAAGAAGCAAAAAGAACAAACTAATTGAAAACAGATTCACGAATACAAAGAACAATCTGGTGACTGCCATAGGAGAGGATGTTGCGGGGGGAACTGGGATAAAGGGGAGAAGGGGTTACAGAAGTACAAATTAGTAATTGAGAGATGGTCACAAGGATGGGGAGAAAAGCATAGGGAATGTAGTCAGCAGTAATCTAATGGCTATGTGTAGAGCCAGATGGGTGATAGAGTAAATGGGAGGATTATTTTATAAACTACATAAATATACTGTATACTTGAAACTAATAATAAAACAAACTGCTTTAAAAAAAAGATTTATAAAACAAACACCCATGTGACCACCACCAGTTAAGAAATAGAGCACTGGTATTTGTTGTGCATACTGTATGTTGGATATTGCCTTATGACACATCTGGTATTTACTACTTGACTTTCAGTGCTTATATATCTAGTCTCCCCACTTAGTTAGTTTCTTGAGAGTAGAAGCCATGCCTTGTATTTCTTAATATCTCCCTCGGTGCCCAGTGCAGTGCCCCAGGTGCGGTAAGTGAGCAATGTATTTTACATGATTATACATCTTAGACTAACTCTGTAACTCTGAGAAGACCTCTGAGGACTAAATCTGGCAAACAAGAATTGTTTGAGGAAATAAAAAATTGTATAATTTGTCTAAATCACTGTGTACTAATCAAAGGATAAGGATAATTAGTATATCACGATGCAGGAGGTAAGCCCAGCCATCTCTTGGGTTCTGCCTCTTGCCAATGTATATAGCCAGCATAGGACTATCACAGCAGCATCCTAACTGGTCTCCCTGTCTCTAGTTTTCTTTTTCCCCTAGCTTTGTTGAAGTATGATAGACAATTAATTGTTCATATTTACATTGTGCATTCAATGAGTTTTTTTCCAATTATAGTCGGCATATAATAATATATTAGTTTCGGTTGTACAGCCTAGTGATTAGTGAGCTATATAACTCAAAAAGTGGTCACCCCACTAAATCAGGTACCATTCTTCCCCTTACATATTTTTTTAAAACATCGTTGACTATTTTCCTTACACTACACTTTATATCTCCATGACTATTTTGTATCTATCCATTTGTACTTCTTAATCCCTTTGCCCTTTTTCACCGTCCCCAAACACCCCTCCCATCTAGTAGCCCTCAAAATATTCTGTGTATCTACAAGTGTGTTTGTGGTTTTGTTGTTGTCGTTTATTTTGTTCTTTAGATTTCGCATGTATGTGAAATCATGTGGTATTTGTCTTCCTCTATCTGACTTACTTCATTCAGCACAATACCCTCTAGGTCCATCAAGGCAATAACTTTTTCCATCTTCTTCCTTTTAGTCTGTGTGTGTGTCCTTTAATCTGAAGTGAGTCTCTTGTAGGCATCACATGTAGGGGTCTTGTTTTCTTATACATTCATTCTTATACATTTCTTATACATTCTTATACGTTCCCTGTCTTTTGGTTGGAGCACTTAACTCTTTTCCATTTGAGGTACTTGTTGATAAATATGTAGTTATCATCATTCTTTATTCATGTTTTTGATACATTTTTTTTCTTCTTAAAGACATCTCTCCTATAATTCCTGTAATACTGGTTTGGCGTTAATGAATTCTTTTAGCTTATTTTTGTCTGGGAAGCTCTTTATCTGTCCTTCTACTCTAAGTGATAGCTTTGCTGGATAAACTATTCTTGGTTATAGATCCTGGGTTTTCAATACTTTGAATATTTCGTGCCAAACCCTTCTGTCCTGCAAAGTTTCTTTTGAGAAATCGGCTGCCAGTCTTATGGGAGCTCCCTTGTAGCTAACTGATTGCTTTTCTCTTGCTGCTTTTAAGATTCTCTCTTTGTGTTTAACCTTTGGCATTTTAATTATGATGTATCTTGGTGTGAGCCTCTTTGCGTTCATTTTTTGGGGGACTCTCTGAGCTTCCTGGGATTGCATGTCTATTTCCTTCACCAGATCAGGGAAGTCTTCTACATTATTTCTTCAAATGTATATTCAACTTCGTGTTCTCTCTCTTCAGGTACCTCTATGACACGGATGTTCTTACCTTTAATTTTGTCCCATAGACTCCTTAAATTATTATATTCTTGGTTACTCTTTTTTTGATGTTCTGATCAGGTGTCCTTGGCTTCCACATCCTCCATATTGGTGGTTTGATCCTCTTCTTCCTCCACTCTGTCGATTCCCTCTAATATACTCTTCATTTCAGATAATGTGGTCTTCATTTCCGACTGGTTCTCTTTTATAATTTCCATTTCCATTTTTATGTTTTTTTAATCTCTTTGTTAAAGTTTTCACTGAATTCATCTACATGTCCCTTAATTTCATTGAGCATCTTTATAACCAGTGTTTTGAACTCTGCATCTGTTAGACTGCTTGACTCCACTATTCCTGGATCTCTGTTCTGTTTTCTCATATGGTTTCTGCTTCTTTGTCCTCCCATTTTGGCTGCCTTTCTGTGTCTATTTCTATGCAATAAGCAACACTCCTATATCTCCCGGTCTTATTAGCTCCTAGTCTTATTAGTGGCTTTGTGTAGTAGGTGTCCAGTGGCACAGTTCTGAGAGGGATTCAGCTGCAGGCCAAGTTTAGCCCCAGCCTGTGCCCCTCTGGGGCCACCTGTTAAGTTCAGCAAGCAATCACAGATGCTGTGCTTAGATTTGCCTCAAGAAGCCACGCCAGAAACTGAGGTCAGCTGTCACCAGCGTGAGTCTTGGCGCTGCTCAGCATGTGGCACAAGACTCGCCAAGGAAGCAACTGAATGTGGCTTGGGTAGAGCTGTGAGTTGGGGGAGGCGGAGTTTCAGGGAATCCTCTGGGCTGAGTGACCTCTGTCATCCAGTTCGATGACATCTCAGCTGCGGTGGTGCCGCGTCTGCACACTGGGAGTGGTGAGGGCTCAACAGAGGAACAATGGATACCACTGGTACTTCTGCTCGAGAGAAAGCCTCACCTCTGCCCCTCATGCCAACAACTCAGTGTCTCCTGTAAATCCCTGGTGACCCCCAAGCAGCCAAACTGACGCTGGTGTTCAGAGCGAGCAAGTTTGTCAATGCGAAAGTCCATGGGCGGACATGGCCCCTTTAAGAGGCATCTGCATCTACTGTAGCCTCTGTCCTACTCTGCTGCTCGGGACCAGGCAGCCTGGTGTCTTTTCCTGTTTCCACCTCCAACCGTTGCTGGGTGATTATTTATTTCCCTCCCTAGTTGTAGTGCTTCTGTTCATCTAGCCCCTCAGGCATCTTTGCTTGCTGCTTGCTCCATGTTTTATATTCAACTTTGATGTGGTTGCAGGAGGGGATGTGCGAAGCTTCTATCATCTACACCATTTTGCCCAGTTGTCTGCCTGTCTCTAGTTTTGTTCTCATTCGATCAGTTCTTTGTGTGATGACTTAAGTAATCTGTGTAAACATAGATCTTGCTGTGAAATGCCATCGTTCAAAAACCATTCATGCAGTGGTTCTCCAGCTGTGATGTACCTTGGAACCTTCTGGAAAGCTTGTTACAAACCCATACTTCTTCCATACAAGAAGTTCTGATTCAGCAGATCCAAGGTGAGGTCTAGGCCTGTACATCTATAAGAAGCACTTTGGGTGATTCCGTTGCAGTTGATTCAGGTACCATCTATTAAGAAACATGGCTTCGAACATTCTTTATTCTCTAAAGGTTGAAACTTCAGCATCCTTAGTATGGCACACTAGGTCCTTAATAGTCGTCTTTTTTAATGCTGACTCTGTTCCCTCCATGCCCCTCCACTCCCATGTCACTGTTACCATCATTTTTAGTCTGAACTGCTACAACAGTGTTCGACTTCTGAGTCTTAACTGCTTTCGTTGCTCTCTGCTTCAGTCTTTTCCCCAATCTCAAGCCAGAGTGACCTTTCACAACTGCAAAAATGTTCATATTACTCCCCTGCTCAAAACCGTTCAGCGGCTCCTCACCATCTAAGGGATAGTTTCTCCAACTGGCTCAGGTGGTACAGCATCTGGATGTTGTGGTGTTCTTTCCAGAATGCCATGAAATAATCGATCTATTAAATAGCACCATATGAAATAAAACACTTTTCAAAAGAACACTTCTGCTAGCAAAAATTATGTCTACATTATGTATGTGTGCAATATAAAATGATAACCATAAGCACAGATGTCCATGGAAAATATAAACTGTTGAATTAAGCATGATCAGTACTGGGATTATCTGTTTAATATTTATTTGCTACTTGTTCATTCATTTTGTTGCTTGCTAGCAGATAAGCAGGAGCATCTGTTGAAAATTTAGTAAAAATTTATGGTTAAAAAAGTTAAAATAGAGAAATTTCTACTCATTAACTATATTTTTTTGACACAGTGAACATCTATCTGATTTGTACCAAGCATGGTTCCAGACTGAACAGGCATTGTCCCCGGAGAGCACAGCTTGGGAACCCCTACTCAGGGATGTAAAGTCTAAGCTCTTTGGCATGACCAAGACCCTTCCTGATCTGACCCCATTTTATCCTCCAGCCTCGTTTACAGCCACTGCCCCTCCTCTACCACTCCCTCCAGCTAGCTAAGACATGGAATTCTCTAAATGTTCTCTGTCCTTTTTTCTGTGATTTTATACATGCTGGTCATCTACTGACCCCTACTCCCAACCCGCTGCTGGCCAGATAAACTACTACTCATCCTTCAAAACTCAATCCAAATGACTGTTCTTTGAAGTGCCTTTCCTCACCTCTCTGGGTCCCTACCTCCTCAAGGTCCTGCTCCTGACTGATGATATAACTTATTACATTACTTATTGTTTGTGAATCTATCTGGCAACTGGCCTAGGAGCTCCCTCAGGTCATGGTAGGAGTTCTTGTCACCCATTTTTTCTTGAGTCCTCTGGCACTTACCACAGTGGCTGATGTGCAGTGAGGACACAGTGCATATTTGTGGAAGGAATGAGTAAAATTGCAAAGGAAACAAAGTTTACCTTGAGAACTCCACAGCTCCCTACAGGAGTCTCTTCTTTTAAAAAAAAAATATTTATTTAAATTAGTTTCAAGTATACAGTACATTGGTTAGACATCTCCATAGTTCATAAAATGATCCCCCCAATTGCTTCCTCCGTCCCCTGGCCTTCCACTTAGCCATCATATTAGTGCTAACTGCATTCTCTCTGCCGTGCTCCCCATCTGCATGCTCAACTATTAACTACTAATTAATACTTCTTTAACCCTGCACCCCACTTTCCAGCCCCCCAACTCCCCTCCCCTCTGTCCGTCACTGAATTGTCCACTATATTTGTGAGTCTATTTTTGATTAGTTCTTTTTGTTCCTTAGATTCCGCATGTAAGTGAAATCATATGGTATTTATCTTTCTCTGTCTGACTTATTTCACTCAGCATAATAACCTCTAGGTTCATCCACGTCTTTGCAAATGGTAGGATTTCATTTTTTTAATGGCTAATAATATTCTGTTGTATATATGAGCATTTAGGGCATTGATGGGCATTTAGGTTGCCAAGAGTCCTTCTTTACCTTTTCCAGCACCCCTTCCCCAACTAGAGGCACTCCATATCCTTACGTTGCCTACTGTAGAAATCCACCAGGACTTGCCATTATTGCTAAAGCCCAGGCTTTAAACTTCTCCCTTGCTATCCTACCAAACCTTACCAGTCCTGCGTTTCATCACTCCATGGCTAGATTTCAGATAAAACAGTGGTTCTCAAACCTTAACATAAATTAGAATACCCTGGGAGCCTTCTTCAAACACAGATTGCTGGGTCCCAGTCCTGGAGGTTCTGATGTAGTAGGTCTGAGGTGGGGCCTGAGAATTTGCATTTCTAATAACTTTCCAGGTGTTGCTGCTGCTGATCCAAAGACCACATTTTGAGAACCACTGGAATAAGCAAATGTAAAAGCAGGGACAGCAGGTAAATAGTGCACAAAGGAATCCTTAGTTCATCTTGACTCAGCCCTTTAACTGAGTTTGGGATTCTATCAGCACTGTCTGGATTTAGTTAATCTCAGATCATGGTAGGGGTTCTTGTCACCTCTGCTTCACCTAGTCCTACTCCTCCCACTTTCTGATCTTTTCAGATTGTTCTCAGAGCTTCTTCACTTTAGACCAACTCTACCATCCTTCTCTTCCTTCCATAATACCATGGTTTCAGGACAAAGCCCTTTCCTGAGCTCTGAGCTCCATTTCACTGCCCTCTTCCCCCTCCCTGTTCTCCCAATCCAGTCTTAATACCCCTACTTCAGCAGTCAGAGTGACCTTCCTAAAGCTTGGCTCCAATTAGGGCCTACTGCTATCTAGTAGGAGTGGCCATTTCCTCTCCCTGGGGTATCTGGTTCTACAAACAATATTAGCGTGCTAATGACAGTCACCTGCTGGCTCTAGGAAGTCACTGTTTGCTCCAGCTTCCTTAAGGACAGTGGAAACACAGAAAACACATTTACATGCTTCTGTGCATTTATTCACCCAACAAACTTTGATTAAGCACCTGCCAGACACTGTGTTGGGCCCAAGGGACCCTGCCAGGACACATAGAACATGAACACATGTTCATGGCAGTGCCTGAAAGCCCACAATGCCTCTTCATGAAGGGGATCTTTTGGCCCCATTCATCAATGAGGATAGACATTGAAGGAAGAAACAGACTACGCATGAGCCCTCTTGCCTTAGCCTGCCTGTCTGCCCAGGACCAAAGACTGGGAAACACAAACCCAGTGAGTTTCTAAATCTCTTTGTTGAAATAAGCATTATAATCCACACCTCTCAGTTACTGGCCCACTGCATTGAGTGAGGTAAAGTATGTGAAGCCCAGAACGTAGTGAGCTAAAACTTCTCTACATATACCCACACCTACTCTGACACACACACAGCGAAACATATCACAATACACACACTGACACGCACATACCGACACACACACACCAACATACAATACTGGCATACACACTTGTACATACACATACTTACCAACACACACTGAAAATACACATTGACACACACTGACACACACACTGAAACGCACATACACTGGCAGACATGAACCAACAAATACTAACACAGGAGTAAACACATTCCAATACACACACACATTGACACATACTGAAACACAGACACATGGCAAATATGCACACTGACATACAAATGTACATTTACTCACACATCAACACTAACCCACACCCCACGGAAACTGCGAGGCCCAGCCCCCAGGGGGCCTTGTAGGCAAAGGCAGCAGGTCATGGAGAAACCAAAGGGCAGCAGGAGACTTGAATTACACACTTGGTTCCAGGCTGAGAGGTCCAGCGTTTTGAAGGAGGAAGCCTTCTCGGGGTTCTCAGAGTCCCTAGGGACAGGCAGGTGGAGTGGGGCACACGGGCGGAGCACCAAAGATTCCGTGTTAAGGTGCTGAGCTGAAATGTCCGGAGGTCAGCGCCGGAGCACTAAGCCGGGAAGCAGTGAACCACGAGGCAAGCAGGATTCCCCAGATTCCTGCGCTCCGCCCGCGCAGCTCTGCAGGCCCTCCCCTCTCTGGGTATCAGCTCTCATCTCTGGTTTCCAAACGTAAGCTTCCTATCCCACCACCACTCAAGTCCCTTGTCCAGATCAGAGCTAGTGACCTCAGGCCCTTCCCAGGACACCATGCCCCCGCCTTTGCCAGGGAAGACCTGTCTCCCTCCGAGATAGCAAGCCTGGAAGCGTCCAGTCACCTCTGACCTCTCGCCTCCAATCAGTCCGGGCCCAGTCTTACAGCGGTTCCTCAAATACAGCCTCTTTGTATCTCTTCTTTCCTTTATTACCAGCCCCCACACCCCGCTTCTCGCACACACATCCAAATCCTCTGTACTCCTGTTCCGGACACACTCGATTGGTTGCTTCCTGAATGCCAGGCCCCGAGCTAGGCACTGGGGATGCATTGTGCAGAGTCCTTGTCCTTCAGGTGCACCCTGCACGTAAGGAGCTCCCAAGACAGAAATGAGAAGCACTGTCCCGGAAGGTGGAATCAAGTGACAGAAAAGTGCTTCATGTAGCAAGCCCATTTCTCTGCCTTACCTCTTTCTCCCCAAGCCGGGGCCTCTGGATCGGGTACCTTCTCCCGCTCTCTCCCTGATTCCTGTTTTTCTGCTTTCCTCCCTCCTGCCTACCCCTCAGCCGCTCCCACCTTGGGCTGCTGTGGGGCCATTTCCTGCATCCCCTCATCCCGGACCCCCTGCGAACCCAGTTTTTGCACATAGACTTGCCTCCGCCCCCAGCCCCCGAGGTCCCAGGTGCCACTGGAGGGTCTAGGTCCCTCTTTGAGACCAAGGCACCTGCACTTTTGAGGAGTGGGTTGGAGTGTCCTGCCCGCTCTGGCCTCGGGGACGCCAAATATGCCAGGATTCGCCAGTCCCAGGGAACTAGCAGGGGCCACTCTGGGCGGAGGGGTGGGGGCTTCAGAGGTGGAGAGGTGGAGAGGTGCCGAGGGCAAGGGAGGGGACCCGCGGCGGCAGCTGGCCAGGAGGAAAAGGAAAGCAGACAGTCATAACCTCTGCCTTCCGAGATTCTCTCTTCTGTTCACCGCCGGCTGCCTAGTCCCGGGCTCACCCGAGATTAAGAGGCAATTGGGAGGCGGGACAGAGCCACCAGGGGCCAGTCCCCGTCACTCCCCACTACCTCACTCGACAGAGCTAGGGGTCTTCATCTACAAGCCCCTCCTCTGACTCTCCAGCGGTCCAGGCAAGAGGGGGGTTGGGAGGTCTGAGCCATGGCTATCACGCTGAGCGTCTGGGGCTGGGTGGGGAGAGGAAGTGTGGGGCTCGTCTGTATTAAGTACCCAACAGTGATGGTTCGGGTCTACGAAATTACAGCCCACGGCACCCGAGACTTAGAAACCCCAGGGCCAAAGGGGCATCTTGTCTCAGGACCGCTGACCTCGGACTCCGCATGTTACAGCTCAGTCTCGGGGCCGCAGTGCGGCTCCCCCCGCCCCCTTTCTAAGCTCTACGGAGGAGCGGCAGGTGCCACAGCTGCCCACCCCGCTCAGCCGCACTCCGGGTCCATGGGAGTGTGTGTGTGTGGCGGGGGTGGGGAGGGG
>NW_006430057.1:316515-322418 GCF_000325575.1 Pteropus alecto
TCCCAGCGCCCTCATATCTCGGTGGAGAGGAAGAGAGGGCCCAGGGGGCCGAGGGGAGGGAGAGGAGGACTGCAGAGCTCAGTCGCCGAGCTGTGCGCGGGAGAAGGAGAGGCGAGGGCTCCTTTCCAGCCTCCGGGGGTCTGGGGACTCAGAGATGTGAGGCGAGAGCAGGGGGGTGTGACAATTCAGCAGAGGTCGGGACGTACCACGAAGCCCAGTGGCGGGGGGGGGGGCAGAATGGGGTCACTGAGGGGAGCCCCCGCCCCCCCTTCGCAAGGGCTAACAACGGAGGTTGCAGGGAGAACTGGAAGCGCGCTGGTAGGGGGAAGCTGCGCGTTAAATCCGCCCCCATCCCAGACCGCACTTCCGAGGGGGTGGGCGATAGAGGGGAGGTTGGGGTTGGAGCAGCAGCGAAGGGGCCCCTCCCTTGCACCTCCCCCCACCGGACTTGGTCGCGCCCGAAGTGTAACACTTTCTCTTTGTCGGAGGAGCTTGGCTGTTTCCTGTGCTGGAGCTCCGGTTGCGGTGGTCCCCGTGGCAGCCCTGGCAGACACAGGAGCGATGGCAGCGACCGATATAGCTCGCCAGGTGGTGAGTGCAGGACTTGGGTCCAGCGCCGGGGCCGGGGGCCTGGGAAGGGCCGAGGAGACCTGGCTGCCAGCGCCGCCACCGCCACCGCGAGGTGGGCAGTGGGCAGCACTTAGGAGCCAAGGCACGGCGGGACTTATGCTCTCAGGGTCAGCGGCTCAGAACCCTAACCTGTCCCCGAGAATGGCGACAGTGACGGGTTGGTGGAGGGCCTGGCCAAAGCTGAGGGCCAGCGGCTGAACTTGAATTGCCCAAGATCTGCAGTAAGCGGCGCCGCTTCCCTCGCTGCAACAGCTGGGGCGTTGCCGAATGAATGGCCACAGGAGCCGCCAAGCTCTCTGTGTCCCAGGCACCCTGGCCTGGCTTCCTCGACCGCCGGACCGCGCCCGTGCGCCCAGCTGCCGGCTGGGACCGGGCCTCCTTAGGAAAGGGGACGCGGGACTGGCGTTAGCCAGGGGCAGGAGGCGGTGAGAAGTGAGAGGGGCGGAGAGGTCCCTGGCTGGGGGAGGGGCTCTCCATATGCATTACATATGTGACTGCGTCTGTGAGTGTAGCACTGTGAGCGTCTGAGTGCACGCGCGCGCACCCGTGCCTCCCGGCGGGCGGCAACACCCCGCTGCTCTGTGACCCTAAATGAGTCTTCCAGTTTCTATGAGTGTGCTCACTTGCAGAGTGTGTGCCCATGCGTCCAGACGCCTTTCTGCTTGTGCTGCGTGCCTCTGGGTCCCATCTGTAGCTCTTTGTGGGGTGCAGTCCGATGGGCCTGGAGGTGGCTGGCTGCGTATTTTGCAGGTTTCTGAGCACCTGACCCGGCTTGTGCGGCCCTCCTAGGGTCTATCGTGGTACGTGTTCAGTGTAGCTGGGCTTGTGTGCCCAAACCTGTGGAGCTGGCTTCTTTCTTTGGAGACTCAGGAAAATTACTGTGAGGTTTGCAAAAATGGTGCCGTCTCTCTTTTTGTTGGCAACTGACTCTGGAAAAAAAAAATCTTCATTTAAAGAACTGAAGTTTTCCAGCCTGAAACGTTCAGAGAAATCATATTGAAGTGACCTGAGGCTCCATGTTTGTTTTTTTAGACCAGAAGTTAGGTTGCAAAGGGAGGAGTTGATTCCATTTAGGGGAACAGCCTATCCTTTCTGTTCATCCATGGGTTTGTGGGATTTTCAGCCCACAATTACCAACACCCTGAGGAGAGTGAAGTAAGCGTAGGTCAAATCCCATAACATCAAACACTACTTGATGAAAATTTCTGAAACACACACACACACACACAGAAATGTTTTAAAACCTTGTGGTTTACTTATTAAGAGAAATAGCCCATGCAATGAAATTCTAGTGCAAAATGATGATAATAATAATAACCTCTAGGTATTTGGTGTAATTGAAATTGATTTGTTTTCAAAATCTGAATGCGGAATCCGAGTATTTTCTCTACAGGATATGTGTGAATTTATTCCACCCTTTTGTCTCTGTTTGGAAGGGGCAGGGTGATTTCTTTGGAACCTTCCCCACCCCCTGCAGACTCCAGAATGGAGCTCTTTATGTAGTCACAATGTGGAAGGACTCTGAGTAAATAGATGACAATGTGCTGGGATAATGGAATTTCAGAGAATTCGGTTCTCCTCAAGATTGGCACTATAATATTTATTACTTTAGTGTTTTGAGGGTTCCCAGAGTGCTTTTCTGCTCCTCGTTACCTGCGTTTTAGAGATGTCATGGCTTAAAGAGAGGAATTAGTCTCCTGGATTACATTTGCTAATCCTTAGTGACCAAAAAGGACGCTAATGATTTTTCTTGTCAGCTAATTAATTTGCATCGACCTGTCCCTACTCATACTAGTCCCCTTGCCCGGATTAGGATTGCAAGACAGATGTTGTAAAGGGGAACATTCCAGAAGGTTGTGTTTCACCTCAGGCACAACTCTAGCAATCCAGAGATCCCTTTGTTCTGCAGATAGGGGTGGGGGTAATTTGGGTCACTTGGTTTGCTTTGCATGGTTCCAGTTTGCTCTGGCTGGCTTTGCCATACTGTATGATGAACATAATTGTATGCCAGATTCTTAAGCTCCAAGAGCAGCCTGAGCACTTGAGACCTTGTTATCGTGATAAATGGGTTTCTGGGAAAACTGACGTCACTCTTCATGCCCCCCTCCCCCAGCTAGTGAAGCTCTTGTTTAATGTGTCATTTGTCTCTCTGCTCTCCTTTGTGTCTGCAAGAAGTTATAATTCACCAGGGGAAGATAGAATTAACTCAGGAGACCTTCGAAGTCTGGTTGCAGCTTGTTTCTTTCAGGAAATGTGTATCCACGGTTTGGGAAGAGAAGACTGGAGAATAAAGTATGTCTGGCTTAAGAGTTCTTTTTAATGAGCTTTGACACATGGTGCCATTCAAGTAGTCCTCTGGTGTGTGGGGGAAAGGGAAGAGTCCTTTCCAGAGTCAATTGAGGGTCACTCTGGTTAGTAAGGTAACATGGTTAGTGACTAAAACAGGCCCTAGAGTTGTTGGGTAGGACCCTTATTTGGGCATGCATGCAACTTGGAAGTTCAGCTCTTGTGTACCTAATACAATCCTATCCTGTTTGAATGAACACCACAAAGATTCTGTATGACAAAATGATTTCTCTATTGTGACCACAAGTGTTTATTTGATTAACTACTAAATGTCTGGCACGATGACTAGTCCTGGTCAACTATACAAAAAAATAGTAAACATTGTTCTTTGCTTTTAAGCTCACAGTCTAGTTGAAGACACAAATTGTGGACATAATAATTAGAGAACTATAGCAGATTCTTGGGATGTTTTCATCCCCAACCCCTGCTTATGAAATGGCTTGGCTGCTATTAATATATACATACTCTGAGAGGTTACATGATTAGCCAGGTACAGTTCAGGCTCCAGAGGCTGCATTTCCTGGTTCTTGTATTGAGCTATTTCTTTCAATGTTGTGTTTTAGGGTACAGATCATAACTACTGGCCTATATAAAGAATGGCTTATTGATTCTGGCTTTAAATACTCCAACAATGTGGGCAATGTTGCTTTCCTCCAACAGCACCCAGATAATGGCCTTTCTCCCTAATGAAAGAGCTTGCAGGGGCTGGCCTTTGCCCTAGCTGGGGTTGGTCTGGGGCAACTGTCCCAGAGCAACTACCTACTTCCCCTTGATTCCACTTTAGGCTCCCTGCCTCAGCCATCTCCACCATCTCACACTAAAAGTAATATTATACCCTAAACGGGGAGATTAAAACCCCAATATTCACCCATACCTCTACAGGGGATATAGCACTGAAGAAAATTTACATGGCCCCAAATATTAAAACTTCTCGAATCTAAGCCCAGGGTACATAGATGATCATTGTACTATTTTCCAACTTTTATGTGTTTGAGACTTTTCAAAATAAGAAATCGGGGGAGTTTACAATCTGGTAGTGGAGGCAGACGCCAGTAACTATTATCATGTGGCAAGTGCTGCACAGGAAAACTACCTCCTATAAGAATTCAATACGAGGGGACCTAATCCTGCAGTGGCTGGGGGTGTGGGTGACAGGAAAGGCTTCCTGAGAGCTTCAACTAGGAAAAGGGTAGGTGTGAAGATGGGTGAGATCTCACTTCCTCTACTGGGCTAGGAACATTTACATTTCCTTTGTTAATTCACACACTTTTGTTTTCATTCATTTCTTCAAAATGTGTTTATTGGGCAGTGACTCTGCCAGGCCCTGTGCCAGGTGCTGGGGATCTAGGCAAATAGGACTCTGCCCTCTCAGAGCTTCCAGATGAGAGGCAGGAGTAAGTCCCATTTCCTTTTCCTATCTTAAATTCAGGAAATGTGTATTAGTGATGTTTTTATTCCAAAACTGCATTACATCTGAGTGATCTGTCTGTACAGTATAATGAAATTTTGATTGGCAGTCGTGTGCATATAACATTTACTTTGTGGAGTCTCTGCTGTAAATTTTCTATTAATTGCTGGCTTTGTTACCCAGCACAGCCCCCTCCCTTTGTGTGGTGTAAGGGAGAGAACCTGTTATATTAGCCTAAGCAAAGCTAATTAGGAAGCTAAGTCCCCTGGAAAAAGGTTTTCCAGAATTAAGTAGGACTGATCTCTGGACTTTCCTGGGTTCCTGGATTATCAGAGCTGTAGTTTCGTATTAGCATAAACAATTGAGAAGGGCTTCTAGTTGCATGTATATTATAACCACATTTAAGAAAAAAAGAGAAAAGAAAGAAAACAAACAGCATGGATAAGTGTAACATGTTTCTGTCAATGATCTCAAAATGTTTCCGTCTGTATGATTTTATTTTCCCCAGCAGCTTCCTGGACAAGTATTATTCTCTTCATTTTCTGGGTACAGGAAGATCAAATGACTTAGTCCAAAGTGTTATTGCTGGTCAGTGGATCAAACAATGAAACACCTACCAGATGACACGGATACATTTAAAAACAAACACTCTGGCTTTTTCATGATGTTTCTAAGAAATAAAAATCTTGCCACGTCCCCTCTTCTCCCTGTCTTCATTGCGCTCCCTTCACGGCACACTCATGGAGATTAGAGGAGAATATACGTGGGTACTTTGAAGATTCTGATGTTACAGAGATTCGCAGCTTGAATCCAGATAGCACAGTCATGGGTTATGTGTGGGTTTTCTTTCTTTTTTTTTTTTCCCCATATTGCTTTAAATAAAAATCCTGGAGCCACCAGTCATGTAATGATGGATTATTTTAAGTAACAACTGGAGGGGGTACAGAATAAATTAGAAACACAGACCCTTCCTCCTTGGTTTGGCAGGAGGAGGCTTCTGCTGCTGCAATTTGGGATTTGAAACCGTGGGTTTCTTTGCTGCATGCACAGAGGAAGGAGGCCACATGCTCAGGAGGGTGAGACATAATGTTATCCTCTCCTTCATTGTCTTCTCATTAGAGGCAGCCATCTGCTGAATTATGCAGCATGCTCTCAATTGGCCCTGGAGTTGGGTCATCCCTTCCAGTCACTTAAAGGCGACTGGGGAAAAGATTTGCAGGCCTTCTGAGGGACAGGACTCAGGGCTCAGGTTTCTCCTGCCATAGCCCTCTCTGACCCCTAATGGATGCCCTGGGGTAACAGGAGCAGAACTCTACTTTCATGGCCCTGATGAGGTGTGAGGTAGTACTGGGTTTCCTTTCACAGCAAAGGCCCCCAGCTCTGAGCACTGGCGCTGAAGCAGGAACTGGGTTTTTTCAGATCTCCTTTAAATGAGACCAGATGGAGGCAGAGGCAAATTCAGGCTCCCCAGAGGACAGTTGGGCATTCATCCAGAGGCCTGTGAGTAAACCTCTTTTTT
>NW_006430057.1:323793-357323 GCF_000325575.1 Pteropus alecto
TTTTTTTAACATTGGCGATAACAATGGCCAGAACACCTAGAAAACTCTGTTTAAATAGCCTGGCTTGAAGAGAATTTGTCTGGCTTTTGTGGAAAAGTTGATCCACCCTGAACAGCGAGTTGCCCCTGGCCTGAGGTGGAGATATTTTACCTAGAATTTGGCTTGTTGGGTTAGGTAGCCCTGGAGCTTTTGAGCAGAGCTAGGCAGCTGAGGTATAGGTTGGAACCAGGAGAGAGAGAGAGAGAAATGAGGGAAAGAATGCAGAAGAGGAGCAAAAGCCCCTCTATGACATCCACTGCCTAGGTTGCTTTCTGTGGGCCAGAGCCACCTTGGTGAGCCCAGAGGCTTCCGGGTCATGTTCCATGACCCTTTTCCCTCCAACTAACATCAAGTCACAAAACCAGTGTCCTGAAATTTTAGCAGCATAAAGAACTGTATCTGCCACTTGAGGCAGTTTTTCCATTTGAGAGTGGCTGTCTGCTTGACAAAGCCCTGGATTCTAGCACCACTCTGCTGCTAAATCACATCGTGACTCGGGACAAGTCACTTCCTCTCTCTGAGTCTCTGTTTCCCCTTTTGTAAAACCAGCAGTTTGGAGTAGGCGATATTTAAGAGCATTTCCAGTTCGAACATTGTATGGTTATGGTTTCTTGTTCTCCAGCCTAATTTCTTTGAGGTCCTTGCCTGCTTCTGCTTCTGTATGAGGTGGTAGAATGTAACTCCACCCCTTCCCTTCTTGGACTCCTTGAGCTGGGTGTGGGGAGAGAGTTGGAGAGAGGGAAAGTCTGAAGTCAGGGCTTTTAGCTCAGCAGGGTCTCTGTAAGTGGAATACAAACAACCTTTCAGATATTGTCTGTCCATGTAGATATATATAGCCTTTGTCTTCCTGTAAAGGTACATGACAGCTAAAATTTTGTCTATTGAGTCCCATTTTAAATGCACTAGGAGAACTGGTTATTTAAAGGAATTCTGCTGTGGATCCTTTTATAGGATGAAAAAGATACTCTGGAATTGATCTGGTGAATTAAAATCCAGAGTTTCATTTATCGGATTTACCAAAAGTGGGCCTTCTCCTTGTATGATGAAGATGGTTTCCTTAGTGTGTCCCCAGGGTCCCCTAAGCTGCTTCCTCATTAAGGGGTGCGGGCTTTATTTCTCCTTGGCAAGGCGCCCAAATTTCTCTCTTCCAGTTCAGAGTATTGCGACTATTGTCAGTTTCCTCTTAGCTTGGTTTAATCAGCACAAGGGAAATCCTGACATTTGATGTGTGAGGCACATTGGAGGATGTTTTTTTTTTGACCTCTGGGAACTTATCAGTGCTTTTGTGGTTCTTATGGCTGATAATACAATGGCATCCATGCCCTTGACAACACTGGTGGCAGCAGATAGGGCTGTCACCCACCTGATTGTTTCAAGACTTTTTGGTACATTTCAGGATATATCATTTGACTTCTGGTTCACATGATTCTTTATAATAATGAGTTATACTGTATAATAATAAGTTATGTATATGTCATAGTAATAATGTTATAACATGAGGAATAATATGGTTTTATTATATTATTAGTAAAATAAATGTTTTATGTACAATAAAACTTCCTGAAAGCTGAATACTCAACTGAATTTTTGATTATCTGTATTTAAAGCACCTTTTTGGTTGTAGTTGAAGATTTTGCTGTAATATCTGAGGCCACTTTCCTGCCTAGGAAAATATCATCTTAGAATCTTTTTAAAGAAAAACAACATTTTAATTCTGATTATAAAAGTGAAATATGCCTATTGTAGAAAGTTTGCAAAACACAGAAAACCAACAACAGCTACATCCTCTCCACAACCATTGTCACCATCTTGGTGTGTTCTTCGAAGTTTTTAAAAATGCGTATATACTTTCCCCCATGGTTGGGATGATCCTGTACATACAGGATTTTGTTTTGTTTTGTTTTGTTTTGCATGACAGTATTTGGTGGTCATTTCCCCATGTCATTAAATATTCTTAGAAAATATTTTTATCAGCTGCTTAACATTCTATTGTGCATCATTGATTTATTCATTGATCTTCATTGTCCTGAAGATTTGCAGGGTCTATCAGAGGTTGGTCTTCAGGGCTGGGAATGGAGAGAGAGAAAGGGAAGGTGTAAGAGATCAGGCTCATCAGTAAGTGACACATGGGGAGAATCCTATTTCAGTATTTCTGTCCTTTCTTAGCATCCACATGAAAAGGCCAAGGGACAAAGTTTAGGGAAAGCAAGTCATCTGCAAGAGCTCCGAACTTTTTGCTTTGGTCTCATCCTTCAGAATGACAGCTATCAACTTAACCACCCCAGTATTAAACAGAGGCAGAAAATTCTCTGTTGATACAGATGCACACTAAGTTCCCAGAGGCCTCAAATACCGATTGCTTACTAGACCACAAAGGTCGGAATAGGGGCAGGGAGTCCAGGGAGACAGGGTTGCCCACTGGGTGCCTATGGGACTCTTTATTTTCAGAATAACATCAATGGGAAAAAGATGCACAGCTGGAATTGCCATAATTTGTTCTTTATAACATTAACCTTCGACTATTCAATTAAAAAACAAAATTGGTGAGTCTTCGGGGGAGGAGGTGGAAAAGAAAGAGAATGGTGTTTCTGCCTGCGCTATGCTATGAATGTGGTATAACGTATTTCAAAAACCGCAGGTGACTGCAGATGAGGAGAAAACAGGAAATGTGATTGGGGAGGGGAGTGGGGATCTCCCAGTTCTCAGGAGCACTCTTTATCATTTTGTATTCCTTTTAGCTCCTCTCACTCAGACTCTGCCTCCTAATTGCCCCTGCTGCAAAGCTGATAGAGAACTCTCATTTCTTGTATTAAAAATGTTTTTAAATTACATAGGTAATACGTGAATACATTCATGCTGTAAAAGACTTAAACAATACGGAAGCATACTGACGATCCCGCCTGAGGAAGCCCCTGTTTCCATTCCCCTCCCCTGAGGTGGCCATAGTTCTTAGTTTGGTGTGTGTCTTTTCAGTCCCTTTTCTATGCAATCACATACATTTATGCGCAAATGCACATATGTAGGTTTTTGTTGTTGTTGTCGTTGTTGTTTTACATATATGGGCTCATACTGCGCGTATTGTTCTGGAACTTCTTTTAACTACATAATGATGTCTTGGAGATACTCACATCAGGACCTTAATGGCTGTAGAATATTCCAGAGTAGGCATGTACCCTATTTTAGTTAAATATTTGCCTATTGTCAGACATTTGGTTTTTTTTTTCTAATTTTTCGATATTATAAACAGTGCTGTAATGAATTTTCTTGTAGTAAATGGATCTTTGTTCAGACATGTGATTTTCTGTAGAATAGATCCCAAGGGGAGATTGCAGGATTACAAGAGACGGGCCATATAACATTTTGGTGATTGTGATCTTGCTAGCATCTCAGTTCAAGCCTTGAACATGGTACCACCTGCTACTCAAAATGGCTTGAGGTTTCAGTGCCACGCATGCTGGGCCAAGTTGCCAGTTCCATCTCCTCTTGTGCACATTGTAATCCAGAGAACGTTCAATTAACTGCAATCAAAGTAATCAGGACTTCAATTAGTCAGGCCACCTTACAGAATAAGAAGAAAGAGATATCTAAAATTTACTGAGGAACGGGGGAAGAAACTTCCAGGGGCTGTCCTGGACTCAGTGTACATTCAGTCCAGTGTCCTGTCTTTTTTACCTCCACATAATTAGCTCTGAACAATGAGGACTAATATTCATAATAATGACCTTGACATCAAAGCAAGAGTGAATGGTGCTTGCTAGACAGGATTTCCTAAAGCAGGAAATATATATACACACACTACAATTTTGAAGCTTTCTCAGTTACAACGAGCATTGAGACAAAAAGTTTGTTACTTAAATCTTGGTTAGCAAGAAAAACACATTAACTAGATCTCATGACCCTTAGTCCCCAAAACTGCCAGTTAATTTGGATGTATTGAACGCTAGGTGAAAAGATATGGAAGAAATAAAGATTCTAAATGTCACCAGTCAGTGACCACCAAATCGAGATCAATTGTTATTTCTCTGTATTTCTTCCTGACTTCAATCTTGGCCTTTGGTGATAGAAAACTATTGGGTCATCTCTTACTTTTCTGATCATTTCTTCCTCTTAGAAGAATCCTCTTCATGTTCCCATTCCTTACTTGTGGGCATTTCCTATATTCAATCTTTAACTCTTTTCTCCCTGTACTATCTCTTGGAGAACACATCCAGCTTCATCTCTCTCACTCCTAAATTTATATCCCAGTCCTGAATTCTCCTTGAGCCTACAATACCATATTGTTAAGTACTTATTGGATTTCTTTTCCTGGGTATCTCACTTTTAAAATAAAAACTATCTTATTTTCCTTAAGATATAAAACACTTTTACAAATCCAGAAGAGAAAGACAAACACCTATTATTTAAAAAATGGACAAGGATATGAATAGGCAGCTCACATATATGTATACATACACACAATACACATATATAGTTGAACAATAAAATAAGTTCACCTTCGCCAGTAAAATGAAAATTAAGTGACATGATGCCATTTTTCAGTGATTCAATTCATAACGGTTAAAAATGTTCAGAAAATCAATGTTGTCCATATATGGAAAAATGGACACTCTTGTATATTGGTGGTAGAAATAGACATTTGTACTATTCTCTGTCGAATGATTCTCAATGTGTACCAGTCTTTCAAATGTGTATGCCCTTGGACCCAGTGGGCTTCAATTCTAGGAATTTGACTTAAGGAAATAACCAGATATATATGCCGATCTATAAGGACAAAAATTATCATTTATATTGTTGAAAACTTGGAAGCATGCTAAATGTCTAGCAGTGGAAGATTGGTTAAGAAAATCCGGTAAATTTCTTTAATGGAATGTGGCCAGTAAAAGTAATGTTTTAAAGGTATACTTAATTACTCAAGAAAACATCTATACTGCATTAAGTGTCAAGTTATTAAGTCAGGTTATGAAAAAGGAATATACAGAATTATCCCAATTTTGTCAGAAGAAAAGATATACAGACTGGAGAGACATACATATAAATTAACAGTGATTATTTCTGAAGAGTGATATGGATGACTGAGATTGTCTCCTTTATAATTTTCTATATTCTAAAATTTCTACAGTGAACATTGATTACTTTTATAAAATAAAAAGCTTGATAAATGTAATTTCTTTTAATAATAGCTTATTTAAAACCAGACTCCTTGATTTCCCCATTAAACAATCCCCCTTTCTTGGTTTCTCTCTTTCTGGCCATGGTGCCATCAATCTAAGTTCCCAGGCTTAGAACATTGCAGCCTTAGAGCTTTGATTGCTCCTTCAATCCCTCTGCCCAGTCGCTCATTGAGTCTCATCGCTTCTTTAGGACGTCTCTAAAATTTGTTCCTCCCTTCTGAGTCCCAAGTCATCAGTTCACTTTAACCAGCGTGTATTGTCACAATACCTGGATGTCACTCTGCCAGTTCAAAATTATTAGAGTCATCTACTGATATGTCTTCCTGCTTCTACTCTCTCTCCTCCAATCAATGAGGCACCTTGCCGCTGGAATGATCTTTCAAAAACACTAGTTGTATCATGGCCCTCCCTGCTCAAAACACTCAAAATGCCCCCAAACCCCATGGCCTAGGGAATAAAGCCCATACTCTTTCTTCTGCTGTTCAGGGCTCTTTCCAGCACTGTGCTAGGTGGGAGGTAATGGCGGGCACATGAGAAGTCTTTGACAATGAAGTCAATCTTTAAGAATGAGATGTGGAGTTCTCACCACTGTCTTCAGTCTGAAATTTCCCTTTCCTTACCTTTTGGCACTTAGACCAGAGGTCTTGGAGCACTTAAAATTTCATGGTGCTGCATTTGGAGGCAGGAAGAGACAGCCAGGGGTGATAAAATATGGCTCAGGAAACCTCAACTCTGAGTCCCTCCCAATTTCCGATGCCTGTTATGTAGGAGGCTCCATCGAGAAAGCATATATTAGCTCTGAAGTCTCTGTCTCCCTGCAGTATTGAGGACCAAGAACGAACAGTATGAATCTTACATCTTTTTTGTTCATTTTAATAAAAAGAATAAGGAGAAAGTGGTGAGGAGATGAGGAAAGGGGCGAATGTGGAATAAGCCAATGAATGACGTAGGCCACACATGAAGCCCGACTGTCTTCAGGTACCCCTCTGGGACCCAGAATACTCCAATCAAGACTGAATGATGGCAGATGGTTATGTTTCAAGAATTCTCCACTGGGAGTGTGTGTGGGGTGACATGTGGGAGGGTAGTGAATTTACCAGGTGGCAGTCACTGGCACCTAGCCCTGTCTCTCACTCTTGGAGGATCCGATAGCACCAATGGGAATGGGATCCCAAGCTGGATGAAAGAACTATCTGGAAACCAGTTCTGACAATGTCAGCTGCTGTGAGGCTCCCCCACCAACGCAGCCCATTCTTCTCAGTGTAAAAGTATACCCTTATGGACCTAGTCTAAAAACAGGTCCAGTCCAGGCTAAGAGCTGCCTGCTAACAGCCTAGGATGCTGGCTCAGGCCCCTTGGCACTTACCATGCTCTTCTTATATTGCTCTCAGCACCTTTCTGGTTTTGGAAATCATAGTCGAGCCCTACCTAGCAGAAACTCTGCTTACCTAGGCCACCCTTCTTGTCTAGCTTAGCTGTCTCCAGCTTTCCTTCTCTTCCCTTCTCCTCTCCCCCATGGCCATCGGCAGTTAGCACAATTTTTGAGTACATACAGGCCCCCTTTGTCCTTCCCCCTGGATCCTTGGAAGCTTGCCCCAGTTTGAGGTTCTCCCTGTTTTGTGAAACCATTAGCAGTAAGAAGCTTTGGGACTTGCAGGTGAAGCAAAGGCCCTCTGCTTTCCAGGGCTGAAAATGTCTTGGCTGACACCCATGGAGACAAGGGGACTGGAGGAAGCAAAGAAACAGCTTTCTCTAGCTGGAGGGAGCACAGCAAGTGTGCCATAGCATCATATGTAATTTGGGAAGTCCAAGTGGAAGGATAACTTCACAGTGTAATAAGAGCAGCAGCCACTGTTGATGGAATGCTCGCCACATGCTTGGCACCATGCTCAGTTCTAGGGGGAGTATTATCTAATTCTCACACCAATCTTACGGGGTAGTAACTACGAGTTCTCGATTTTACAGATGGGGACACTTTGAGAAGTTAAGTAACTTGTCTGAGGTCAGAAGGTAGAGGAAGTGGGACTCTAAGTTACACCTGCCTGATTTCAAAGCCTAGTCTCTTAACCTCTATGTGGTGCCACCTTTGTAGAGCCCCAAAATGCCTTAGAGAGAGGAGTAGTTGAAGTCTCTTTGTCATATTTACTGAACACTTATGCATGTGCCAGGCATTGTGCTACGTTCGTTACATGTATGAATACATTTGAGCCTCCCAATCGCCTGTAAGATAAGTAATATTATCTCATATGACAGACGGGGGAAGAAATGGAGTCTCCAAGAGGTTATCCAGCTTGTAAGTGATTTGAGTTGAGAGTTAACCCAAGTCTGTGAACCTCTGGCACCAGAGGTCTCATCCCCTGACTCCACCTTCCTGTCCCTTATAAACCCCTCTTGTAGTTTGCTTTGCCTAGAGCTATGGTGACATTCATTATGGATCCTGGATGGGTGTTACTTCCTAGCATGGAGATTATTTGGATGCATAAGTGAGGCTCAGATTGCTTGTAAGCACATTTTCATTTTCTCCCCTCCTTCCCCTTCCAAATTAGGGTGAAGGTTGCCGAACCGTCCCCCTGGCTGGACATGTGGGGTTTGACAGCTTGCCTGACCAGCTGGTGAATAAGTCAGTCAGCCAGGGCTTCTGCTTCAACATCCTGTGCGTGGGTGAGTATTTCCATAGCAGGAAATTCTATTACAGAATATGGATCTTTAATGGCTGGATGTGGCTTTGCAGGTAATTAGGTTAAATAGTGTGTCATCCTGATCTACTTACAAGAGTGTCCCCTCATCTTTCTTCTTTTATCCCTTTGCTTGTTTTGTAAACAGCTGGCTATAATGACATTTTTTTCTCTGGTCAGGCCAGAATATGGGGCCATACCTTGGGGGAAATTGAGCTGTGTGACACCCAGTGGAAATTTTGCAGGGGAGCTGGCTGGCTCAGCTATTGCTGTCAGGTTCATTTTGACTGCAGAAAACAGGAGCCAGGGCAGAACTTGGAGGGAGGTAATGGCTGCGAAAAGATCCCTGCCCACAAGCTATGGGCAGTGGGTTGGGTCTGTGTGTTTCCTTTGCAGCCCTGATATGCTTGGTATAGTTTGAGCTCAAATGCGGGGACCACACAGCTGTGTGCAAAGTTCTTTTATCCCCTTTAAGTATATCTCTGCCTAGATCTTTAGTCTCAAGTGTGGGAACCACATCTTAGTCACCTCTAATGTGCTAATCACAGCACGAGAGTTTAATAATATTTGTGAAATGAATGAATGAGTTAACCCCACAGGAGCCACTCATTATGCTTCTCAAACACTTTACCATATTAGCAATTTGGGTCCTTACCAGGGTTTTGTGAAGTGAGCAGAGTGAGTAACATTCACATCCTCATTGAACAGATGGAGACACAGAAACTTGGGGAGGATAAGGGACTCACTTGAGGCAACATAGAATAAGTGGCAGAGCCATTACAAAGACCCAGGTCTGCCTGATCCTTTGTCCGTCCCTCTGCTTCTCTAACTGCTGCCAGCAACATCTCTTGAGAACACAAAAGCATTTTGCAAATTGCCAAGCACCAACCAAATATGAGGAATAAGTTTCTTGATATTCTTTAAGAATCTCTCCTGAGACCTTAAAAAAATTCCAAATTAACAAACGTGATCATAGCATATAATTTTCACTATAAAGTACAGTAAAGCATACTTGCATATTTTCAGTGACCTACTTCCAAACTCTTATGATCATATAATACCATAATAAAGCCAGTTTTCACCCTGGTTGGAGCACTCAGACACTTCAGCTAATTGCTTTTTCTTATTTTTTGCTTAGAGCGTATTGGGGACTCATTCATGTTGAGGATCTAAGCCACTGCCAAATCGGATATTTTATTCTTTATGTTGTCTAAAGTTCTGTTTTCTAATTAAGGTCATTGATTTTTTTTGACTCTATTTTTTCTGCTCCTGCACTCCCAGTACTCTTTTCCAGATCATTTTCTATAGGAAAATGACTGCACACTCAAGGGCAAGTAGAGAACAAAAGAGTCACTTCTAAATATGGATGGCGGGCAGTCAGCTAGGCTCACTCACTAGCTAAATGATTCACTCCCACACATGAGCTTTGGACCTATGAAATGAAAATATGAACTTCACAGAATTTCATATCATGGACCTTAGAGTCCAAATCTAGGTTGTTAATTCTTCAAATGCCAGAAGTCCACTAATGGTTATGATTAGTTGTTATTAGGAGAGGGATACAAAATAAATAGAAGTCATGGTGATTGACATCAAGATCAAATGCTATCACTATTCAATATTAGCACTGCCAAATCTCACCAATCTTTGGCTGATGGCCAATTTATTTTACATAATATTCGATTACCAAAAATTTCCATGCAAACATACTGGATTCTCTTGGCATTCCTCCCAGAGCTCTGTATGACCTGTACTAGAGCTGAGGAAATGAGAAGTGAAATGACAGACCCACCCTAAGCAACCTTTCAACCAACCGGGTGGTCTAGCAAAGCTTTAGGAGGGAGGCCATGTAAATCAGAATGGCTCTCTGAGGGTAAACGTGTAGGGTAATTGGACACATGGGCCATGAGCTCCCCTCGGGCCCAGAGGAAGAGACAGCCAAGTTCATGGCAAAGTGAGAAATAATAAACCCCTATCCTCCAGTTCCCACCCAGGCATTGTACAGGTACAGCTGCTTCAGCGTGTACCTGCTGCAATGGACTTGCCCAACTGCCTGGGACAGACCCTCCAAGAATAGGATAGGGGAGACTCTCAAGCTGTCACCCCTTCTCCTTATTTCCCCTCATGTTGGGTTTCAGGTAATGGCTTTCCTAATAGATCCTATCCTCTCTTAGCCCTACAAGTGCAGCAATTAGATGCACCAGCCTGGACTGGGTTAATTTCATTCTTCATCCCTGATCCAAAAAAAGCTTACAACTCATGCATCTTGCTCTCTGGTTGTGCTCATGATCCTGTCATTGCTCAGAGAACCCACATTTTGGGCTGGTCCTGTCACTGACTTGGCAAAGGGTCCATAGCTTGGCTGCTAAAGGTGATCTTCTCTCTCACAGATCAGAGACCATACTTTCATGCCTACCTACTGCCTGTGCATAACTGTCAGGTTTAATCCCTTAATGGCTATTTGGGCATGGAATATGTTCCCCCAGGGGATTTTCTTTTATTTTCTGATAGGGTGTTTTAAGTGTAAAATTATGGTAGCGCTAGCCTCCATTATTAACAGAGACCAAGGCTATTTTTAGCACAGTATTGTTTATCTTAGTACTGGGCTGCTGATCATAGGCCCAAGCCCAGCAGAGTAGGTGCCCTACGTGCATATGTGCATGTGTGCATTTGTGTGCTTGTGTATACTGGGATAGGGGAGAGAATTTTTATGACTCCAGAGCCCAATTTATATGTCAGGGTACCAATAAATGACACCTACAGTGTTTCTTTTTAGAGGGCTAAGCACATGGGTGTGAGCATATCATGAGTCCTCTTCAACAAATTCTGGAGGGTTGACAATAATTACCAAATGGGATACAGTTCTTCCCTCCCCCCATAAAAACATCTACTATTCCCTTCACTTTGGAAATCGCTAGGATCCCATGGTCTTATAGTACAGCAGGCATCAGAGGAGCCTCCAGAGCCAACAGTACAAATGTTCTGCTGGGAAAGAGCCCCAAAGAAACTCAGCCCTCTGAATGTGCCAGCAACAGTAATGCCTGTGAGGAGCACAAAGGGTCATAATGATAATATTTACTTTGAAGCTGCTCAGGATTCCAGACGCAACTGGGCTCTGTTGAATTTGGAAAAAACATACAGGAGAAGCAGGATTGAGGGTCACTGAAGGAGGACAAGAAGGGCAGCTAACAAGGTCAAGAGTCGATTGGGAAAGGCAGCTACTCATCTGTCTAAGACAGGCTGCCAGCAGTTGTGTTCTGGTCAGTGTCTCAGAATCTGATCTCAGGAGAAAAATCACATGGTTTGCAGCATTTGCCAATTTCTGTGGTGTTGTTACTCCTACCATAGCTGGTATTTAGCTGCCAACCTGATGCTGGACAGGGCAAGGTCACAGAGCCAGGCATGACCTTGCCCTTGTCCATAGGCTCCCTTGGCCAACTGGAGTTCCTAAAGAGTTTCCTTTTGGACACCTTCCTGTTGAACTCAGAGACATTTCTCTTGGTTTATTCCAACATTCGGAGCTGGGAGAGACTTTAAGTCATGTGACTGTGAGCTCTATGTGAACAAGGATTAGGGCTGTCTCGTTCATTGCTGTATCCATGGCCCCTAAAACTGTGCCTGGCTCCTATTAGATGCTTTGTAAATATTTGTTGAATGATTGAATGAACCAACATATCATGCCTTAGAGATGCGCTAGAGCATATTGGTTATAAGCATGGCTCCTATGTCAGACGGCCTCAATTCACATGCTGGCTCTGCCACTTACTGCTTTGTGACCCTACACCAGTTACTTCATCCACATTTTATAAATAGGGAAGGCAAGGTGCAGAGAGTTTGAGAACTGAGGCAAATTCACAGAACTAAGAAGTAGCTTGGTTAACCCATCTGTGAATGAAAGACAAATAGTAGTATCTACCGCATAGTCTTGTTTGGGGGAATAAAAAAGGAAATATGAAGTATTTATAGCAGTTCCTGGCACAGAGTAAGTGCTCCATAAATGATAGCTATTATTATTACTACCCTAACCTGCTCCTTTTAAGGAAAAGGAGACTAGAGTCCAGAGAGGGGAAAGGGCTCGGCTCAGGTCACACAGTCATTTAGTGATAACTTGGCTGGGACTTTGCATTTCATCACTGGCAAGGATTTAATTGCACAAAGTGCCAGAGGATACAGATATTAACAGCAGATGAGGAAAATGATTAAGCCTTTCTTTATAACAGTGGTTTTTAACTCAGGGTACAGAGGTCAACATTGGACTATCCCAGGGAATATAGTTTAAAAAAGCATATTATATGGTATGTGTTTTAAATCAAGATTCTTTTTTAAAAAATCTAGTATTTCCAGAATACTATCTACACTAAGCACAGTGAGATGAAATATTCTTGGCTGGTGGCAATGACTTACAAAGGGTTAAGAAACCTGCTGTCCATTTTGAGGAGGGAGGAGGAGATAGAAATTGACCCTTTGGGACTACTCAGGTTTCCTGCTGGAATCTAATTGCCAAGCCCCAACCTTCCTGCAGGGTGGGTATGGAATCTGCTGACCTGATCTGGGTTAGGCCACATGTGCAACACCCCCACCCCACCCCAACACACACGCACACTCAGTACTGGGCCCAGGGCAGTGTAGGAAGGGACAGCATCTTAGGCTCAGGCTGAGCCTGTGCCAGCCATTGAGAGAGAGGCCCCGCCCTACCCAGCCCCCGTTGGGCTCCACACTGATGGAAAGCTGGAATGGGAGCACTCAGTAGCCAAGGGACAAGCTCGCTTGATTTTCTGCCCTCTTCTCATGTAGCGTTTATCACAATTCCCTAGACACTCACAGGTTCTTTTCTTCCAGACATTCGTCATTGAACATCTAATAATTTCCACAGCCCTTTTGTGCTGGTAGGCATTCAGGTGGTCATTTTCCCTGCTGTCCCTCCCTGCTGCCCTGCCCTGCCTGCTGGCCTCCATTTCTCCAGCTGTGTAAACAGGGTGGGCCCCTCCCTTTGTAGTTCTGTTCCTGAGGCTGGAGTGAGCCTCACACTGAGCACTCTCTGGAGTTCAGGAAGCTGGCCCCTCCTCTGTCCTCTGAGAATTCTTAGGATCAGCAAGCCAGGTAACCAGCTCTGGGTGCTGGGGAGGCAGAGCCCACCACTCTCTAGGAGCTATTGGGCATTCAGCAAAGAGCTCACGGAACAGAAGAGCGGGTGGAGGTGGAGGTGGAGATGTACATAGAAAATTCATTCTGCGTGTATACAAAGACAGGCTACAGTGTAGCTTGAACCTCAGCGCCCAGAGGGAAGGCAAGTTGGGATGAGGGAGCCACTCTTGTGTTCCCACCTCAGAGATGCTTGGCCCCATTTGCAGTTAGCTGCACCTTCACCTTGGGCAGGGAGGGGGTGATACATTCAGTGGCTTGGCCAGGTCTGTCACCTCCTGTTGTAGAGGCCTCAACTCACCAAATTTTTCTTGGGACCCAAATACTTCCTGTTCCTTTAGAGAGGAACAAAGGGACCTCTTCTTGGAGAATCTTTGCTGCTAATAGGTATAGCAGACCCTGGCTGGAAACATGATCTGTGTGAGGAACTGTTTCCCTGCATCCTGGCAATCGACCCCGTTAGTCAGACCTGGCTATGAAACTGGGCTGAAGGGCTGGGTAGCTAGGCTGAGTTGAATGGTCTCCTTGTTCTCTCTCTCTCTTGCCAGTCTCTCCACACACAGAAGATCTCATCATCAACAGATATTTTAAAAAGCACCTCCTGCATTCGTAGCTCATTTCTTGGAAGAAACGATGCATGGAAGATCAAAAGCTAGACACACTCAGAAGGTGGAGGGGAAATGGACTATTTGCAGTTATGTATTGTGCAGCTCTAACCCTAGTCCTGCACCACTTTGCGGATATGTGCTGTCATGGGGAGGGGATGGAATTTGCCAAGCCAGGATTTGTCCAGTGCAAACCCACTGTTGACTGTGAAGACAGCCAATGCTCACATCTCACAGGTTGAGATGAGGGAGGGGAGAAGAGGGGTGATGACAGCAGAATGGCAAGGTAGTCTAGATATTCAAAGGGAAGTTTAAGGTAATTAACTACTGAATCTTGTATTCTTGAATCATTTGGGATGGGGTGGGGGCCCAAATACAGTCTAGATCCACAGAGATTATAAGCAGCTGTAGTGCCTAGTCCAGCTTGTGGCTTCACGTCAGATGCCTAACTCCTATGCCACCAGTTTCCTTCCAATGTCCTCATTCCCTGAAGACTCCTTGGCTCATGGCAGTGCCTTAACATCCCTTGGGTCTTCCAGGAATAACCTTCCAGGAAAAACCTTCACTAGTCCCCCAGAGCCCTTCCCCACTTGTCTCCTTGGTATGAAAATTAAGAATTTTGAAATTCCAATAGCTTCATTTATTAGTATCCTGCAGCCTGTTAGTTAAACAAACAAATGACTTTTGTTTGAAATTTAAGAGGAAGAATAATTTGTGGTCTGCTAAATTCCCTATCAGCTAAAAATGGTCTCACTGACAGCTCAAACCTCTGGGAGGAAATGCTGAAAGCTGCACAGTCTCTCCACTGGGAAACACATCCGGGCATCTGCAGAGCCCTATGTAGGCCTGGCAGGGAGGTGATGTGGGGCTGAGAAGATATTTGATGGGGGAGTGCTGTCCCTTTGTTTTAAAATTTAAAATAAGCTTTTAATTTTTATTACAAAAGTTATACATGCTCCTTGTAGAAAATTTGAGAAATACAGAAAAGCATAAAGCAAGAAGTGAAAACCACATATAACCCCACTACCCAGACATAACCATTGGTAAGAGTATATTGTATTTCTTTCCAGTCTTTTTCTAGGCATAACTCTGCATCTCCATAACTGCTTATAACGGTTTCTTTTTCTAACTATAAAAGCAATGTATACTCAATTTTCAAATAACAAAAAAATATGAGGAATAAAAGAAAAATTACCCCAATTCCACTATCCTGAGACGACTACGGCTAATATATCGGTGCAGTTCCTTTCACTCTTTTTCACTTAACTGAGATCAAATAGTCCATGTAGTTCTATATGCACTTCACTTAGTGTCTTATTGCGTACACTTTCCCACATCAATGATTATGCATCCAAAACATGATACGGAATGGTTTCACGATCACTGTGTGAATGGACCATAATTTATCCTTTTGCTTTTCAGGGGAGACAGGTTTGGGCAAGTCCACCCTCATGGACACCCTGTTCAACACCAAGTTTGAGGGGGAGCCAGCCACCCACACACAGCCAGGTGTTCAGCTTCGGTCCAATACCTATGACCTCCAAGAGAGCAATGTGGGCCTAAAGCTCACAATTGTTAGCACAGTGGGCTTTGGGGACCAGATCAACAAGGAGGACAGGTAAGGAAGGGGGTGTGATGGGGAGGCTGGTGGGAGGCCATGGGGAAGAGCTCACCACAAGGGTCTTGGAGAGACCACAGATGACATGGTCTTGCCTGGACTTCCTCTCAGAATGGTGTGGGTGGGTAGCAGATACCTCACAAGCGCCACCTCTACCCAGGGTTCCTGTCTAGATCAACTATTCTACTCCACATGCTTTGCCAAAAGAAGGATGTCTTTACAGTATGCATGGATGAGGTCTCCATTCCATTTGGCATATATTTATTGACCTACGACCTTGTGTTAGGTACTGCAGTGCTCTGACAATCTGAAAAGAAATGACTTTGTCTCTGCCCTTGAGGCATTCATGGGGGAGACTGGTTTTAAACAAATTAGTTTAAAACCAGTCTTCCCCATCGAGTATCAAATATCAAATCGAGTATGATATGTTCTGTCAAGGACAGGGTACAAAGAGGTAAAGGACAAATTACAATGCGAACATGAAGGAGAGAACAGTCAGTTCCATAAAGGGGGGTGGGGTCAGGGAAGCCTTCACAGAGGTTTCCCTGAGCTGGCCCTTGAAGAATGGACTATTTTTCCAGACAGACCCAAGGGCATAGAGGGAAGGGTATTCTGGGCAAAGGTAACTGCTCATGCAAAGACAAAGAGATGTGAAAGATTATGACATATTCCAGGAAACTGCAACTTGCTCTGTTTGGTCAGACCAGAGGCAGAGTTACTATGAAGCTAATGAAACTTAAGCTTCCCCCACCTACACAGGCCCCTTCCATGGCCCTGTAACTAAATTTTAGTCGTAATGTTATATTATCTTTTTTGGAGACCCCTTCAAATAATATAAGCTTAAGGCTCCACAAAACTTGGGTCTGCCCCTGAGCTAGTGCTTGGAGTGACCTGGGGGAGAAGTAAGGGAGATGAGCCTGAAGAGGTAGAGCAAGAGCCAGCTCCTGGAGTGATTTATAGAACATACAGATGTGGAGCCACTGAAAGGTTTTAAGAGGTAGAACGATGTTGTCTGGTCTTTGAAGAAGGTACTTTGAGATAGACTGGAGAGCAGGAAGACCAATTAAGAGGCTATTGGACCAGTTGGATCAAGGCTAGAGGTAAATCAGGTGCTGAGATAGGGACAAGGTGACAGATTTGATAAATACCGAATAGGTAAAATCAACAGGATTTGTAATGGGGATGTGAAGGCAAAGCAGAATCTAGAATGAGGCCCAGATTTTGACCTTGGAGAGTAGACAAATGGCGGCGGAATTCAGTAAGGGAGGTAATATAAAAGAATCAGCTTTAAAAAGAATCAGATCTTTTCTAGATGTTAAGTTTGAGCTGTCTATGGACTATCGAGAGACATGATGACCTTCAGCAATAGGCAGTTGAATATACAGGGTTAGAGATCAAGAGAGAGTCTGGGCTGGAAATAGAGATTTGGGTTATCAAGGTATGGGTGATATGTCTCAACCATGGACACATGTAAGATCACCCAAGGATCAGAGTTAAGCAAAATGAACACTGGGCTAAAGACAAAAACCTTGGGGTGTTAAGTGAGCAGATGGAGGAAAAGACATCTTGAAAAGAGACAGAGCAGGAATAAGCAGAGAGGTAGGAGGATGTCTGGGGTGTTTGAGAATGGTGTGTGAATGAGAGGTGGGTGGGGAGAGCTCAGAAATGAGGATATGATGAGTGCTGGGGCCAAGGTGGGTGGGGGTCAGGCACAATCTGCATTTAACTAGAAGTCACATGGTTATCACATGTGCTCATCCCAGAAAGGGCCATTCATCATTTTGAGCAGTGTCTGCTCATTCTTTGAGGATTCTCTTGCTTCTTGAATGAACTATATCCCAAACTGACCTATTTCTCCCTTAAAGTTACAACAACCATCCTCGTTTCCTTACAATGAGTAAATATATTTAGCTTCTTACTAATTGAACAGATTTCTGCTTTCCATTTGAAATTCTAAGTAAAAGACACCTCTGCTTTTTATAGGCTTGTTGTGTTAATCTCATTTGGTTGAGAATAAATTATAGACCCTGGGGAAAGGGGATATTTGGGTCACAATACGAATGCCTAATCTCATCCGCAGATTGCGCAGGATCTCTTCAGTTAAATATCTCATAGTTCTCAGTAACATACATTCTCATATTTAACATTGGAAAATGCCTTGATGATGGTTTGGAAGGACTGAACTGATATGGCCCCTTAGAGGCTAATCTACTTCATTATACTGTTTTTCCTGATTATAAATATGATATATACTCATACAAAGTCAAATATGGTAGTACTCCTTATCTGTGGTTTTGTGTTCCGCAGTTTCAATTACCCAAAGTCAGTCACATTCTCAAAATAGTAAATAGAAAATTCCAGAAATAAACAATGTTTTAAATTGCACATTGTTCTGAGTAGCATGATGAAATCTTGTATCATCCTGCTCTGTCCTGCCTGGAATGTTAATCATCCTTTTGTCCAGCGTATCCATGCTGTATATGCCACCCTCCTGTTAGTCACTTAGTAGCCTCTCGGTGATCAGATTGACTATCACAGTATCGTAGTGCTTGTGTTCAAGTAACTCTTATTTTACTTAATAATGGCCCCAAAATGCAAGAGTAGTAATGTTGGCAATTTGGATATGCCAAAACATAAGCTATAAAGTGCTTCCTTTAAATGAAAAGCTGAGTACAGTATATACAGTACAGTAAGATATTTTGAGAGAATCACATTCACATAAATTTTATTGCAGCATATTGTTATAATTGTTTTATTTTATTAGTTATTATTGTTATTACTGTGCCTTGTTTATGCATTAAACTTCATAGGTATCTATGTAAAGGAAAAAACATAGTATTTACAGGGTTTGGTACTATCCATGGTGAGAGAGAGAGAGAGAGAGAGAAAGAGAGAGAGAGAGAGAGAGATAGGGTTTGGTGCTATCTGTGGTTTCAGGCATCCACTAGGGTTCTTGGAATGCATTTACCATGGATAAAGGGGGATTCCTGTAATATAAACTCAAATAAGTAGAAATAAAAAGACTCTCTTAAACTGGGCTGGAGAACAGAGGTGATGTAAGCTCCAGGGATTTGTAATAAAAAGCAGTGTTTTCTCCATACTGACAGGGCCATTTGGGCATAGATATGTCAGTGCAGCTGCATGGAAACAGAGCATCATAATGCCTGCTTTACCTAGGGTACATGGATAAACCGAGAAGAGCAGTGATGAAGGCCATATCCTGGGGGAAAGCCACCATTGAAAAGATGCTGGAGCAGAAGAACCCACGAGGGGGACAGAAGGACAGGCTGGAGAGGGGAATGCTTAGGAACTTAGGCTTTGGTCTCAAACAGACTTGGGTTCAAATCCCATTTTGCCACTTATTAGCCCAAGAAACTTGGACAAGTGTTTTGTGCCAGTCTTAGCACCAGTGTTGTGGCTGAATTGGCCCTTATGGTTCTTACTATGATTGGAAGACTCACTCAGCAATAACCACCAGGAAACTTTGTGGGGAGGGAGGTTTATTGTTCACAGGTCCCGGAAAGCACATTGCACACTGGCTGCACAGTGAGATCACAGGTAGAGAAAGAGAGAGAGCGTATGGAGCCCGGGGTTCTGCTTTGATTGGGGTTGAGGGTGTGGAGCTAAGGTTTTATTGGTGAATTTAAAACACAAGAGAAGGAATTTAAAGTGAAGGAAGAGAAAAAATTAATGGTCTAAAAGGTCAGTTATGGAAATCAACCAAGATCTCTAAAATAAAGGAGCTTGGGGTGGGGTTAGGGGCATCCTGGCTTTTCACCTTTCTGTGGCTGGCTCTGTGTTTATTCAGATAGTCATCTCTAAAGTGGATGTCTCAGCAATCAACGCTTAAGTCAGGTACTTGCATTACAAAAAAGAAAAACCACTGTCAAGGCTTACACTAAACAAGATACTTAAATTCTCTTTGCCTCAGTTTTCTCACTGGTAAAGTGGGGATGATGATAATAGTACTATCTACCCTAAAGAGTTGTGGTAAGGCTTAAACAGTGGAAATGCATAAATAGCACCTGGCACAGAGTAACTAATGAACAGAAGATATTGTTATGATCATGACTTTTATTGATAGAAGAATCAAGGGAGCATTGTATCATGTACCATATGGGAGAGAATTATAAATAGTGTTCAGGAAGATAAGGACTGAAAAATTTCCATTGGGTTTGGCAACATGAAGGTTATTAACACATTTAGGAATAATTCCAGGGAAATCATGTGTAAAAGCTAGATTGCTCTGAGTGAATGGGAGAGGTAAAGAAGTAAAGGCGTCAAAATAGCAAAAAGAGCAATAGAACAGAAAAGGGAATCCCAAGACCAAAGTCATGTTTATATGGGAATTTGGTATAAGTAAGTCAGCAGGGAAAGAATGGACACTAGGGAAATAAATAAGCCACCCATTAGGAAAAAAAAATAAGATGAGACCCTCCCACACAAACACCAGTCACAAAAATAGGTTCCAGTTGGATTAAAAACAAATCTTAAAAATACAAGGAGAAAAATAACTTTGGGAATGGAAAAGCCTTTTCTAATCATGATACGAAATCCAAAAATTGTAGAAGAAAAGACTGACAGATTTAAATTTATTAAAACAAACAAAAAAATCTTTTGTATATTGAAAGTTACCATAAACAAAAATAAAAACAAACCACAGGTGAGAAAATATTTGCAACCTATATAACAAAGGATTTTTCTAAAATGTAAAAAGAGATTCCACAATTCAATGAAAAATAAACAGGTAAAAATATAAATGGCTAATCAACATATGAAAGGATGCTCATTCAATTTCACCAGTGACTAGGGAAATGCAAAATGAAACACTGAAATATTTTTTCATCCATCAGATTTGCAAAAATAAAAATATAATATCCACTAACACCAGGTAATTTCATTCATGTTGCTGGGAGTATAAATTGATACGGATTTTTTTAGAGAGCAAATTTGGCAATACCTATTAAAATTTTAAATGTGAATACCTTATGATCCAGCAGTTCCACTCTTAGATATATAGGCTAGAGAAACAATTGCACGTTTTCCTGAAAAGCATACAGAAAGGATGATCACTGTAGCATTCATTATGGAATAAAAAAAAAATTATCAGGCTAAATTTCCACCAATAGAGTGAGTAAATGAGCTATGGTACAACCATACCATGGAATTGTATTTGGCAGTTTAAGTTGCAAGATGATATACAGATCATGATGCCATTTGCATAAATCTGTCCCTTTCCAGTAAAACAATAAACATCTCTCTCTCTCTCTCTCTCTCTCTCTCCCCTTTCCATTAAAACAATAAACATCTCTCTCTCTCTCTCTCTCTCTCTCTCTCTCTCTGTATGTATGTAAATGCATAGATAAAGATCTGCAAGGACAATCAACAAACTGAAAATAGTAGTTACCTCTGAGGAGGGGAGAAAAAGTACATGTATTGTTTGCATAATTAAAAATAAAAAGGACTGAAATTTTTAAAAAGGAAGCAGATAAAGTAAGGGTAAAAAGCTTTTCTGAACTGGGGAAAAGTGATAAAGCAGTGTCCAAAGGGAAGCAAGGAGGTCAGGGGTGACTTTTTTGAAGATGAGAGAGATAATGAGGGTTTGAACAGGAACTGAAGCTTTAAGGATAGAGAGGAGGGGACATATGTGAGAGAAAGAATCTTTAAGACTTAGTAACCAAATTAATGTGGGAGATCTAGTTCAGTTTATAAAATACTAAATGTCAACTGTGTGCCAGGTACAGTGTAAAGTGGCAGGGATACTAAGAAATAAGGCAGTCTTTAGTTAAGGAGCTCATAGTTTAGTGGGGGGGGACAGATATGTATACAAATTCTACATAATGTGGTAAGTACAACAACAGAGGCATGTGGATGGGGACTGTGAGAATAGGGAGAGTAGCAATTAACCAAGCCTGGTGGTGGGACTGTAAGGTGGAGGTTGCTGAGGAAGGAGAGATGATTAGGAATAGCTGAGCTAAGTCTTGAAGTTTGGTAGAATGAGTAAAAGTTATGAATAACTGGCACATAATAGTTATTCAGTATGTATTTGTTGAATGAATGTGTGAATGGATGATATATACATTGATGGGAAGAATAAAATACTAAAGGGAATATCCGTAAATTTTCATCTTTCAAAACCAAATGTATCCAATGAATGGCTTAACTAGGATGCTGGTGTGGGTAGAAAACCTGTACAATGTATTGAACAGTAAATGACAAAATTTTTTTAAAGAGTAAATTATTCTTTTAAAAATTTCCATCCTTCCATTAAATATTTATTGGATACCTATTATAGGCTAGGACTTGTGGTAGGTGCAGAAGACAAACTTGACTGGTAAGGGAAGAACTGTGTAGTTCAGGCAAAACATTTTTTTTGAGATGAGAGAAGACTTAAGCATGCTTATAAATTGAGAGGAAGGAGTCAATAGGAGTTGAGGAGCTGATAAAGCAAGGTTCTCAAAGAGCTTGAAAGGAATGAGATGAGGTCAAGTGTACAAGGGCAATGGACCTTGAACAGGATTAGGGACCTTTCATCCTCAGACACTAGAGAGAAACAGGGAGGAATTGATTCATTTTTAGAGAGGAGGGAGTGAGGCAAGAAGTTGGGGTAGTGTGAACCTGGTGGCCTCAATTTTGTTGGTAAAGTAAGAGGAAGATCATCTTGTGAGAGTGAAGTGGTCGTGAATAAGTTTTGGAGCTTAAAGGAAGTAATAAAAGTTTAGAATGGTCAGTGAAGGCAATGGGAAGGGAGCCAATCAAAGCCAAGTAAAGGGATTGTCATGTTGTTTTAAAGGCCCATGCTCATATGGGCCATGAATTGGTAGTGGTGCCAAGACCTATAGTTTTCTGATTGCTTGTAGCCAAATTAAGTAGCAGTGGTGTAGGAGCAGAAAAAGCAGATCCTGAAATTTATTCCGCATAGCAGTTTTGCTAGGCAAGTTGAGTAGAATGCAAAGATACAATGGGAAAGAAGGTGTTGATAAAAGAGTGGTTCAGAATTATGGAGTTCAGCCTGGGATAAAAAGGAGATGAGGCCAGAAAGAGACTTGATATCCTGTAGGATAATGGGGGAGGTCAAGGTACCAGAGGACTCTGATGTAAAAGATCGGGTTTAAGATTGAAGGTACAAGAGAGCTGGAAAGATGTGAGGTTGTGGTCAGGTAGTGGAGTGTTTGAGAGAGGATGCCTTGAGTGAAACTGGTCTGGCTAGTGGTGAGGTGTATAGGTGGCTGAAGTAGAGGGAGCTGAAGGTTGTGAAATTGAGATAATCAAGGAATAAAGAGAGAGACCGAAGGTTGATGGGTTGTCCACAGCACATTGCAGCCACTTAGAAGGGGGAGAAAGATTGGGTCAGTCACCACTGGAAGAGGATGGAAGAGGTCTCAAGTAAAGAAAGGACTTTACACTGAGGTGGAGGAGTAACAGTCTAGAAGTGGCACTGAGGAGCTACGTGAATGCCCACCTGACTGACCACAAGGTACACAGGTTGTGAAAGAATGAGAAACCTACAATGAAGAGGGTTGCCAGATACTGGTGTCCTCGGGGTTGCGATGTCCTCAGGGAAGAATGAGGTTTCCATTAGGGCTAAGAGGTAAGCAAGTTCTATGAATAGGTAGAGGATATAGGCCAGCAATTTTCAAACTTTAATGTTGCATACAAGCCACTGAGGCTTTTAATAAACTGCAGATTCTGATCCAGGATCAGAATGGGTTGGGGATTGAAGAATCTGCATTTCTAACAAGCTCTCAGGTGATGTTAATGTTGTTGATCTAAAGACTACGCTCTTGTACTCTGAATGGCAAAGATGTAGGCAATTTTGTTTATCATGGTACAGGGGTTTCAGAGGGCACAGTGGAAATGTTATTGAAGGAAGGTAGCTACAGAAAAATGAATCCATGGAGGATAGTGCTGAATAGGGATGAGTGTACATGGAAGAAGAGGTGACTGGAAAGATGGTAAAAGAGTGAATTAGCTGTTGTCATTTTTGGCATCGTTTCAGATCTGACTTTGTGGTATCTTGACTTTGGCGCTTGATATGGTGGTGTTCAAGTACAGTGTCTTTGACCAGGCCTTGTGGGTTTCCAGGGGAGGGGGAGTCTCTGATGGCTATGTTGGCACAGAGGGCAGGCACATGGAAGAGGAAGGAGACTAGGATGATTTCCAGGTGTTTAGGAAATGTGATAGGAAGACAGTGATAAGTGAGGCCATGGGAATAAGTGAGACCACTCGTTGATAATGTGGATGTAATGTGTAGAAGGACAACAGAAGATGGTCCAAGATGAAACCTCAGAGACAGGCCAAGAATTTAAGGTAAGGTGAGTGAGAAAGAAGAGTTACAGAGGTAGGATATAATGGTGACAGAGCAGCCAGAGGACAGGGTTACAAGAAGGGACAGGTCAACATTATCAAGAAAAATGACAATTCAAGTGTTACTAAGAGATAACATTATTATTTTTCTGTATATCTGTTTAGGAAATCTAAGGTAATCAACCAAAAAACAATTCTAATGAACAATTGTTCAGTAAGGTAGCCAATTTCAAAATAAACATGCAGAAAGCCACGGACTTCTTATCAAACAATAATAACCAATTAGAAGACATTATGGAACAGAAAACCCTATTCGCAGCAAAACAAAACAAAACATTAAAAAAAAAAAACTCCTTACTATAACCACAAGACTCTACGTGAACTGTCCCCTGCTTCCTCATGTTTCATGTCTTATTATTCTTGTTTTTATTGAAGTACAATTCACATAACATAAAATTGACTTTAAAAAAAAATATGAAACGCTTCACGAATTTGCGTGTCATCCTTGTGCAGGGGCCATGCTAATCTTCTCTGTATCGTTTTAATTTTAGTATATGTGCTGCCGAAGCGAGCACAAAATTGGCTATTTTAAAGTGAACAATTCACTAGCGTTTAATACATTCACAATGCTGTACAACCACCACATCTATCTAGTTCCCAAATCTCATCAACCCAAAAAGAAACCCATTAAACAACAGCCCCATTTCCCCTCCCCTCAGCCCTTGGTAACCACTATTCTATTTTCTGTCTCTATGAATTTGACTATTCTAAGACCTCAGATAAGTAGAATCATACAATATTTGTCCTTTTGTGGCTGGTTTCTTTCACTATCGTGATATTTTCAAGATTCATCCATGTGGCCACATGTATCAGAACTTTGTTCCTTTTAATGGCTGAGCAATAGTCCATTATATGGATATTCCACATTTTATTTATCTAATCATCAGCTGATGAACATTTGGGTTGTTTTCACCTTTTAGGTATTTTGAATAGTTTATTATTCCTCCTCTGTTCACTAACTCTCAGCTCTCTTGCCCTCTTCACATAGTTCAAACTGCCTCAGGACTATTACATCTGTTATTCCTCTGCCTGAAATGCTCTTCTCCCAGATTCTTCATGGCTCTCTCATTCTTATCCTTGCAGCTTAATTGTCACATTCTCAGAGAAGCCTTCCCTACTCACTACATTTAAAGTAGCTGAACCCTCAGTCACTTTTTATCTCATTATCTTATTTTGTTGTCTTCATAGTACCTATCACTAACTGAAATGAAGTAATGTCTTGAGCAGGGGTTGTTTTGTGCCTTTGGCCCCTTTAGCAATCTATTGAGATCTATGAGTTCATTCTCAGAATAACATTTTTAAATGCCTAAAATACACCAGTTATACCAAAAATATAGTTAATGCCAAAATATTTTTAAATTGTGATTTAGTAATCCATGTTCTTCTCTATTAATTCCTGAAATGACAATATCTATATATAGGCCTAATAACTATCATAATTTAGAAGATGTGATGAGTATAAATGCTATTTTGAGATATTTGCAACAACTATAATAGGAAATAAAAATGTTGGTGATTTCTATTGGTTATGCAGTCTCGGGTACTGCTAAAATTACTGTAGATTGTTACTTATGTTTATACCTGAAGAAAATGTTAAACTTTAGTTAGAATTTAGTGAAAAAAGATGTATTTTTTCCCTGTCCAAGTTCATGGATGCAATGAGTTCTATCTACAGACCACTTGGAGGTCTGTTGACCCCAGGTTAAGTAGAAGATAAGCAGTAGTGTTGAGGAGAGGTAGAGTATGTTGGAACTGGGTTTTGTATGAGAGGGAAGAGCTCACACACAGTAAGCCAGGGAATAACAAGCTAGAAGTTCCCAATCTACCCCACCATGGAACTTGGGTGTGAAAGATGTAGCAATTTCCAGATGATAAAGATATGAAGGGAGCAGCGCCTTTGGAGGAGAGTCGGGTATCACTTAGAGGAAGCATTTTGTGAGGAGGTAGCCTATGAGAGTAAGGGATTTTGTTTTCCCTGGAGTAGAGTCCAGTGAACTCAACAGAGTGAGGTAGAAGAGACGGCTGCTGTGGGAAGATGAGCCATTGGGAGTGGGGATGGCAACGTTACTATATTCCAGATACCATGCTGGACACTGAAGATACAAAGGTGAATAAAACAAAGATGAATCATCCATTTAGGATTAGTCTAAACCAAATCGTTTTGGTTGATTGGCTGGTTTGGCTGGTCTGATTCGTGCACCTCTTCAGAGACCCTAAGAGCCAGAGGCAGCAGCAGAAAGATAAGTCTGAGCAGGGTATCACTAGAGACTCAGGGGGAATAAAAGCTAAAAATGTTCTATTTTCTTTCCTCCTTTGATCCCTTTTGTAGAGCAAAATACTGAAGTAAAAATTATGTAATGGAGAAAAAAAATGAAGCAATGCCATGATTAGATCACTCAAAACAGCCAGTCATACGAAAATTAATATAAAAAGTGTAAGGGATGGATCCCTCCACCCTCACTCCTAATTTTTCAGGAACCTTCTAAGGATCTCTGCAACCAAGAGATTCTTTGATGCTATTACCATTCAGAACAATGTTTGGCTCAGAAAATCAAAAGAAGAAAGAAAGGACTATATTTTTAGACTTTTCTCTGTGGCTCCAGAGGTACCTTGCACCTGGATCTCTCCTATGTATGTAGCTCCCAGAATCTAGGATTCTGTGATTTTTTTTTTTAAGCTATTTTCCCTTTTCTACTAGAGGGATTTTTCAAAAAGGCTCAGGTTGAGGGCTGCTGCAGGTAAGAGGCATTGGCTGGGTGCCACTTCTCCTTTGATCATGTTCCCTTCTGGCAGTGACATCTGCAAATTCACTGACCTGGGTAGGATATTGAACCTCTTCTAGCCCAAAAGGAGGAAGCCCCAGGTGGAGAGGCAGCAGACAGACAGGGAGATGAGAACAGAGGCAGGGCTGAAGTAAAGCTGACCTAGTTAGAGCAGAAAGAGGCTTCAGGGGTGGCAGGAATGGCCTTGAAGAGAAGTGAGATGCTTCCCAGGATAGAGAAGAGCAGAGGACTGACTTGTTTAAGAAGCCCTGACAAAACCTAAAGGCTGCAAAGTGGGGCTATGTGTGGAGACTCAGTGAGCGCAAGCGTGCGTGTGCATCTATCTGTGAAGGCTGTTGTAGGGGGAATATCTTTATCAAATTTTGCGCAAATACTTATATTTTAAAGTCACAATCTTGGAGGAAATGAGAACCAGAAAAATATATGGACCTTAAGGGAGCCAAGTGGGAGCACCACTGAACTTTGCAAGACTTAGCAGAACCCAGAGCATTCTGACAGGATTCCCCAGCAATGGGTCAAGGAGTGGTCCTGGCCACCACCAGGCTGGAGGGAGGCACAGGAAGCAAAGACTTGGGTCCAGCTTGAAGGATCATCAACTCATCCACAGATACTACTAGTGGGTTTCATACTGCATCGGGGCCCCCTGGGGATAAAAAAGTGCCCTTCACAGTCCCTGCCCTTCAGGAGGATGCAGTCTATTTGAGGAAACACTAATCCTTATGAAACAACAGTAAGAGATCCAATAGCATAAGTATTTTTTATGCTCCTAGATCACAGAAGGAATTATGGCATAACTGGAGAAAGTTGTAGGGAGGGGGTGGACATTCGACTGGGCCCTGAGGTCTGGGAGGGCAGGATTGGGATGAGGAGAGAAATGGACATTTCAGGGCGAAGGCACACCAATGGGCATAAGTTTAGCTCATGTGGGGACCAAAGAGTTGACCAGTCTGATGGGATTGGAGGCCCACTGAGGGGAGATGGAGAAATCCAGCTGGATGGGGACAGTTAGATTATCTAGAACATTGTAAACTTCTACAAGGGACTTTATCAAAATCCCCATTTCGAAGTGGTTCAGCCATTTCCTTACTCTCCCCTTTAGCTACAAGCCCATCGTAGAATTCATTGATGCCCAATTTGAGGCCTACCTGCAGGAGGAGCTGAAGATCCGCAGGGTACTGCACACCTACCACGACTCCCGCATCCATGCCTGCTTGTACTTCATCGCCCCCACGGGTCATTCTCTGAAGTCTCTGGACCTAGTGACAATGAAGAAGTTAGACAGTAAGGTATGGAGGCAGGGGCAAGGGCAGCGGAGAGGCTGGGCAAACTGGATCACTCTAACTGGTCTTTTGTGCAAAGTAGAGGCCAGATTCCAGAAGGTTTTATGGCCTCTTCATCCTCTCCTTTATTCCTCCTCCCTCCAGAAAGATAGTGCTATTGATCCAGCACCTGTGTCAAATGCTTTGTTTTCCCAGCTCTGAGCCATCTCTCTGCCTTGATCCCTCTTGGGAATAAGGGTGGATGTAAACAAGAAGGCTGTCTAGGTCTAGGGGCTCAGGCTTTGATAATTGAAAGGTGTTTTTTCTTTGTCTCAATGTTAACTGGCCTGTGCTAAAATCAAACATGCAAATTTGATGTAGAAAGTTTTATTTTTATTATTAATACTGATTTTTATAATCTCAGCTAACATTTGTTAAACTCTCATATGCTCCCACTGTGCACAGAGCATCTCATTGAATCCTCACCACAACCCTATGAGTCAAATATTATCATTATCTCCCATTTTACAGAGGAGAAAACCAAGGCTCTGAGAGGTTAAGTGACTTGCCCATTGCCATATAGTTGGCTATTGGCAGAGTCTAGATTCAAATTCAGGTATGTAGCACCATGTTCTATTACCTCCATACCTGAGAAAGATGGCTGTGTGAATCAGGCATGTTCTACTTTAAGAGAAACTGAAAAATGTAAATCTCACTTCAGATGTAAATTAGACAGTGATTCTTCATGTGAAAGGATTATTTATTGTACAAAAGAATTGACTGTGGAATTATTTAAAAAACCTAATTACTAGTATATTTTCCCCCTAATATTTTGTAGGCGCTTAGCACTTTGATGAGCACTTTATATACATTATTTTATTTTATCTTTCTAATTATCAAGTATATTGGATACTATTATTATTTACATTTTACCCTTGAAAAAACTGAGGCACAGAGAGTCAAAAATCTTGCTCAATGTTAAACAACTTGTATTGGGCCTAGGATTCAGACTGAGCTCTCTCAGACTCCAAGGTATTTTTTTTTTTACAAAAATCTAATTTATATGCTATTATTTAGTAGCACATCCACTATTTAAAAACTAAATTTCAGCTACAATCAAAATAGGAGCAATTTTTCATTATTTGCAGCAAATAGGTTACCGCCCGTGAGTAACAGACTGCTCTGGAAATTTCGCCACACCCTGCATGCCCTGTATAGGGCAGCAGAGAGCCATTTGGCTAGTGGCCCAGTGAGTGGGCAGGTTAAGTAAGCAGCCTCTGGCATATGTTTATAGTGTGCCGATGGAGACGTGAAGAAAAAGGACAAGGAGAATTGGCTCTGCCTGCTGTTCCACCTTGGCAAGGGCTTTGGCCTGCCTCTTTCCCAAAAAAGACTGCAAGGGAGGTGCCTCCAAGGTCCAATCTTCCCTTGACCTAGCATCTGAAGCTCTGTGTGGTATCAGCCTTTAGAGGCACTCCTAAGGCAAAACGCAAAGGAGGCAGAATTTGTCTTCCAAGTCTAGAGCTTCCAGATGCCCCTTCAGAGATTAGGGCTCCATTAGAAGCTGCTGGCAGGAATGACTGTGCTCTCTGTGTGAACCTGAGCTTGGAAGTTTTCTGTCTCACTAAGCCACGTGCATTTCACGTTTCTTTACCTTCTGGCAGTGAAAGCCTTGTCCCTTCTTGTAGGAATTTCAAAGATTAGGGTTCAGGTGGCTTGAATTTGGGGGCAGCATTAAGCCCTTCTCCTGCTGCCTGAAACTGGGCATTTATACCTGCTTTCTTTATGCAGAAATTAACCATGAGACTCTGGCAGTATCTCTTTTTGCACATATCTCAGATTAAATTGGTAACTGAGATCTTCACCTAACAGAGTTGGTTAATCAATGTTTGCTACCAAAAAGAGAGCCAGGTGTACATCTTCACTGAGTTCCACCTTGCCTCTCCTTCCTGCTATTGCACATGTGGGTATCCACCACACTGGGTATGGCTAGCTTACACTGGATGAATTGGGGCATTTTACTGTTAGCAAGGAGTAGTCACCTCTCTCCTTGTCAACCACAGATTTCCAACTGTCATCTTTTTGCTTCACATCATCGGAGCAGTGACTTTGATATTAAGATATCACACAGCTCATCAATTTGGATCTGAGCTGGTAGACAGCTCATGGTTAAGACTATGGACTTAGAATAAGGCTGAACTTGGATCTGGATCCCAGTTCTGCTACATACCTGCTCTGTAGTCTTGGACAAGTTATTCAATATCTCTATGCCTTAATTTCTCATTGGTTAAATATGGTAATGATACCTCCTGAAAAGGTTATTGTCAGGACTAATTATGTTAATCCGTGTAAAGCTCTTACTTCAGTGCCTAGCACTTCATAAACACTCATTGTCATTTATTATTGTTGTTATTTGGTCCAGAGGTGGCCGGTCCAAGACCATTGGGTTGAGCTGCTCCCTCCAGCAACCAGTGGGAAGTTCTAGGCCGTACTGCTATCAGTTACAGATTATCAACAATAATCTCACTTTGCTCCTCCCTTTTCTAGGTGAACATCATCCCCATCATTGCCAAATCAGATGCCATTTCTAAGAGTGAGCTAACAAAATTCAAAATCAAAATTACTAGCGAGCTTGTCAGCAATGGGGTCCAGATCTACCAGTTCCCTACAGATGATGAGTCGGTGGCAGAGATCAATGGAACGATGAACGTGAGTGGGAGCACAAGGGTTCAACTTGCTGGCCATTTGCTTATTATTATTATTTCACCAAAGTATTATTATTTTATTATTATTATTATTGTTATTATTATTATTACTATTATTATTATTATTATTATTATTATTATTTCACCAAACAGTAGTCAAACATCTTCACTATCAAGAGCTGTAGTCAGCTCTTGGTTATCTGAGTCTCAGGTATTTGTGAGAGAGAATCCAGGACCAAACAGTTCCTCTCTCCTAGTGGTGGCTGCTTCAAAGTCTCAGAGATACAGAGATTATTAGCCAGAGACTGAAGGAGGGAAAGGCTAACTCCAGGAAGAGTCTAGAGCAGAGAATTCAGAATTCCCCTTCTACCCTCCTCTTTGACGCTCTCAGCCCCCAGGGAACTGCTGGAAAGGGAAACATGCTTTGTTTCTGACCAAAACAATGCTATGACAATTGATGCGGTGAAAGAAGAAAAGGCTAAAAAAATTGGCTGGCTTTGGAGATTCAAGGATAATCTATACTCAGATAATCAAGCCCTCTGCCTCTGGGAGAAAAATATGATATATAGCCTCCAATTTTTCTGGTGACTGGAGAAATGTTATTTTTAAATTTCAGGGTTGTACTTTGGTTTATTAAGTGTGAATGAATTTTTTAAAAACCAACTTGCCATCTTGCCTCTCCTCCCACTCTCCCCCCCAACTAGAGGAATGAGTAACTAAGAAGGCAGAGAGTCAAACATCTCCTCATGCTTCTTTACAATGTGTTGATGCTGTTGCTGCGGAATCTTCAATGTTGTGATTTCAAGGAGACAGCTAATAGCTTTCAGAAAGCCTCTGCTTTGGGAACAGATTCCTTTTTCTCTATTGAGAGGCATCAGTTTTTCCTAATGACATAATGCCTGGGTATAGCCAAACTCAGGAAAGCCTTGTAATAAAAGCCATTTTTAGAAAACTTTCCTGCCACTGCTGTCCCATAAGTTATCATTACAGGATCAGCTTCCACCTCCTATGAATTGGCCAACAAATTAGCAAGTCGTTGTCTTGCCTGACTTCTTGCCCATCAGTACACCCAAGATATGTTTGTTATTAGAAGTCCCTCATCTTTAACAAATCTGGCCCCAAAATAAGGCTATGTGGATGGTGGTAGGTGAAGTTATATCTCTGACCATTCATGAGCACTAAAATTTTTTTTAAAAAGATTAGTGCTTATCCTTTCAAGTAGTTAAGGCATTTGAATGGAAACCAGGTTCAGTCACAGTGAGAAAACCTGAAAGAGTGCCTAGTCTGCAGAAAAATGGGAGCCTTGAGAGCATTGTCATCTGGTATCACCAGCACGGATGTCTGGAAGCGCCTGTCACCTCAGAACATCGAGCCCTGTAGGTACCTTCAAACTTGGGTTCCCTAAGTCACCAGGCAACTTTTAGGGCTTATAGTTCACTTCGCTAAGAATAAAGAGGGACGAAGAGTTCTCAGCAATCTCATGGTGTCACACAAAACTACATCTCACTACATTGTGGATCAGGAATGACAATCATTTTGGCCTCTCCTCTCAGCTCAGCTCTGTCCTATTTGAACCTAAGGTAGGGGTGGCTTCAAGATTGGAAACTTCCCGTGCTCTGAAGCGGCACTTCTCAACAACACCGTTTTGGCTGCGAAGGGGTTCTGGGCCCTTTCTTACAACAGTCCAAAGTTTTCCACTATTTCACTTTGAAAAACTAATTTTTTCCCGTTTTTAAATTAAAGAATAGTTGACATACAATATTATATTAGTTTCAATATTATATTAGGTGTACAATATAGTGATTTGACATTGATATTGCTTGTGATGTGACCACCTGATAAGTGTAGTAACCATCTGTCACTGTACGAAGTTATTGCAATAATCTTATTTTTCTTATACTGTACATTACATCACCATGACTTATTATTTTTTTTATAACTGGAGGTCTAATGGATTTAGGGCTATCCCTATGAAAACATCACTCAGCACTCATTACCTGGCATTCCACCATGCTTTTCTGAGTAGGAAAGAGAAGGGTGGCCTCCCAGCTAGTGTGTTTGGAACTGGGCATATGCCCGTGGGAGGGGGGCATGCCTGTGAATGTTATGTGTTGTGTGTTATGATGAGAGACAGAGTGGGGAGTCACTGCTATAAAATATATACATGAACCAAGAACCACAATGGCATAGATAGAGGCTCTGTTTACCCCTATGGCGACCAATTCAAAGTTGGGACGGAAACAAGGAGCAGCAGCAAGGAAAAATTGCCTGAGATCTTGAGGAACAAGCCATACAACTAGGGAGAAATCCAAGAAAGTACCCTGCAACGGCAGAAGGTAGGATAGGGCAAGGACGCGAGGCTGCCCGGGTCTCGAGCGGCTGAGTGAGACGGAGGCTGCAACAGCGGCAGAAGCCTCTTATAAGGGGCTGCGTCTGCGAGCAGATTTTCGCGGTGACGGACCTGCTCCGCTCGCTCTGAGCACCGGTGCCAATTCAGCTGCGCACAGGGGACACTAGGGACTTACAGGGAGATATTGTTGGAGTGAGGGTCAAGGGGAGATTCGCTCTGTACAGAAGTGCCGGCGGTATCCATCGTTCCCTGTTGAGCCCTCCCTTTCCCAGTGCGCAGACACAGAGCCACCATTACCTTGAGGTCATCAGACTGGATAACAGAGGTCGCTCTGCCCAGAGGATTCCCTGAAACCCTGTGGCCCCAGCCAAGCCACATTCAGGTTTATCCTCAGCGAGTCAGGTGCTCCTTGCTGAGCAGCGCCTAGGCTCACACTGGAGGCAGCTAGCCTCGATTTCTGGTGTGGCTTTTTGAGGCAATTGTAAGCACAGCATCTGCGGGTTGCTTGCTGAATCTTAACAGGTGGCCCTGGAGGGGCAGAGACTTGAGCTAAATTTGGCCTGTAGCTGAGCCCCTCTCAGTATTGTGCCACTGGACACCTACTTCACAAATCCACTCTAATAAGACCGGGAGACTTAGGAGCTTTCCTTAGTGCATAGAAATAGACACAGAAAGGCAGCTAAAATGGGAAGACAAAGAAACAGAGAGAATTTCAGATAAAAAAAAAAACATAAAAATGGAAATGGAAATTATAAAAGGGAACCAGTCTGAAATTAAGAACACATTATCTGAGATGAGAAGTATAGTATATGGAAT
>NW_006430057.1:358886-360375 GCF_000325575.1 Pteropus alecto
TGCTTTCCACCATTACAAGTGTGTCTAAAGTCCCTGGGGTCTTCGGACAAGCTGTGGTGTATGAAGCTGCATCATCAGAGACCTGGGCTTGGGTGGTAGGAGGAATGGATACTGGTCTTTCAATTCTGAATTTGACTCCAGCCCCACAGCCTCAGCCACCCCAGTGAATTACCATGGGAACTTGATTGGAAGAAATGTAAGAAGCCTGTTGCCTAAGTGGAGAAGATCATACAGCTATCCTGCCACTCACCACTAAGGATTTTCATGGCAGGAAATGAAAGTACTGTCTCAGCCTCTCCCTTGGCTTTTATGAATGGCTGTGAAGACCTTGATTTCAGACTGAGGGGGCAAGAGAAGGGAGTGAGAGGTCTTGTGGCATGCTACTTCCAACCTATGCTCTGATAGATCTCAAGGTTGTGGACTGTAACACTAAAAATCGCTGTGCTGTTCACATTGAATGTTGTTCTTTGAGTGGCCAAGAACCAGTTTCTCTACTCAACCCTGTTGGCTAGCCACCTGTGAGGTCTTGGGCTTGGCCCCCACAAAGGCATTTGGTCACCTGGGTGACCCACAGGCACAAGCCTGTCCCTTCTCCTGAGGCAGCAGTGCTATTTTCTTCGTTTGCACGCACTCTGCTGGGAATCAATCACCAAAGGTTAACTTGCAAGAATCAGGCAATGCTCTTGCTCAGTTGCTAGTGGGAGCCTGAAATGGGGGCAAGTATAACCAGCAGAACTACTGGGAAATACTGTCCACCCTGAGAGGAAGTCACACTCAATTTGGATATTATCAGATGATCAGATTACCTGACAGCCTCTTTTTCACTGGAATGAGGGGAATAATTATCGGGCCTCCCAAGTGTAACGGATGTAGTGGAACCAGAATAGAATAATTCATGTCAATTGGAGCATCAAACACTTTAAAACATGCAAATAGGAATTTAAGGTAGACACAAAATAAGAAAGGTGGTGAATTTAGGAACAGACTCCCAAGATGAAGCTTGAGGCTATCTCTTGTTGAAGTTTTCTGAGACTGGGGTCATCTGACCTCTGGGGTCTCCTGGGTGAGTTACACAGACTCCCTTTAGAAGCCTGTTGCTGTTTCAGCAGCAGCATTGTCTTGCATGCATCAGTCTCCTCCCTGGGCCCACACATACAAAGTGTCACCCCTGTGTGATGGGGTGGAAAGGTTACCTTCTCCCTACTCTTCTTGACTCTATTCTGGTTGGCATAGCCATCAGTCTCTCAAGAGCAGCAGAAAGAGGGCCAGAGCCTGAACCCATGATTTCCTGCCCTTCATGGTTAGCTGACTTCCAGCAAATGCCATTTAGCCAGGAGGCAGAGCACATGGCCGCCCTGGGTGGCTGTGGGAAGCTGGTAGGTATTAAATAACACAATGTCCTCACTACCCCTGTAAAGATTCGGGCGTGATGTCAGGGACCTGGGCAACTCATTTAACCTTTCTGTATGCCAATCCCTCCCCGCCCCGC
>NW_006430057.1:360485-361103 GCF_000325575.1 Pteropus alecto
AAATCACAAAGATAATAACCGCCCTGTAAGGCTATTGTGAGAATCAAATGAAATCTGTCTGGAAGCACTGAGAAATGATAACCTTGCATATATTTATCAGAACAGACTTTGATGCTAGTTGCAAATGAGTGGGCCATGGGAGGTCACCGGAGCCCTCTGAAATTGCTTTGGCGGGGGCTGTGTGTTTTAGAGCAGGGACGGGTAAAATGACAGCAGTTTAAGGAAAAGAGAAAACAAGTGACCCTGTCATTCTAACTAACGATGTCTTTGGAGATAAAAATAACAGACCCAAGGGACTACTGACATTTTTTATACCGTTGTTTGCTTCTTTTTTTTTTTTTCCTCTTCTTTTCTCTTGAGACCAGAGAAATATCTCTCACTTCACATGCCCTCCTCCTCAATCACTTTCAGTTGAGAGCCCAGGATTTGTGAGGATGACACATTGTGGTTTTTCTTTCTCACCTTCCTTGGTCTAGCCTTCCGCCATAGCTGCCACTTGGCTCTTTTGTATTGTGGGGCTGAAGTTTTCAGGTTTCTACAGGAAGGGCAGAGATATTTTCCTGGAAAGTGTTTGGGAGTGACTCCCAACATGTCTTGGGTCCCTGAGTAGGAATGAAA
>NW_006430057.1:361310-372458 GCF_000325575.1 Pteropus alecto
TACTATGTCCCTACTTCAGGGATGGTCAACAGAATGGGAAGGGGTGAACTGAGATGACATTCTGAGAGCAGCTGAGAGAGGTTGAAGGGAGAGCCACTTCAGCTGGATGGTCAAGCACCTTTGAGAATTAGCAAAGGTCCTGGAGCTGAGCTCCTGTGTTTTTCCACTCTGAAGAACATTCTTGGGGTGCAGAGCTAGAAGAGAATCAAGAGGAAGAATTGGTTGTGAGATCAGTGCACAGATTAAACAAACAAAAAACATTTGCTGCAGGTTTCCCAGAATTGAACTTCCTCTTGTAATCTGGCCTTGCATGACCAGTTTACCCCAGAGTTTAGCGTGCTCACTTATCCGCTGTTCTAACCCCTAAATGGGTGTGGCAGACCAGCAGGGGTAGGCTTTGAAGTCAGAGAGACCTGGATTCCACTCCTTGCTCTGCCCTTACTGCTGTGTGCCTGCTGGCAAGTCACTTAGCCGTTCTGGACCTCGTTTTCCTCTTTAAAATGGAATAATAAGAGTAACTACCTCGAGCATTGTTGTAAAGGTTCAATGAGATAATACAACATAGAGTACCTGGTATGGAGTAGTACATAGAGTTTAGTGAATTGCTGCTGCTGCTAATACCAGTTCTGTAAATATCAATATTATTAGTACAATTGCTACTGCCTACTCTGTGAAGCCTGCTTTGACTTCCCATGAAGTTAGCCACTCCCTCCCCTGTGCTCCTCCAGCCCTCGAGCCTCTGTTTATAATATGGACCTTACTGTATTACCATTGTTGGCATGTCTCTCCCCTACCAGACTGTACACTCTCCAGGGGGCAGTTTTTGATTTATTGATGATAGCCATTCTGACAGGTGTGAGGTGAGCATCTCAATGTGGTTTTTTAATATAATTTAATTTAATATTATTTATTTTTTCATGGTGACATTGGTTAAAGAATCCTATAAGTTTCAGCTGTACACTTTAACAGTAAGGCATATATATATTTACACTGTATGTTCACTTATCACAGTTAGATTTCTTTCTGTCACCACATATTTGATCCCCTTTACCCCGTCTACCTCTCTTCTCCCCCGCACCCCTTACACTCTGGTAACCACTAGTCTATAGTCCATGTCCATGAGTCTCTGTTTATTTGTCTTGTTCCTTTGTTGCTTTTAGGTTTATATCCCACATATAAGTGATATGTGATTTTCAACTTTTTCTGTCTGGGTTATTTCACTTCGCATGATTACCTCGAGGTCCATCCATGTTTGTATTTTTCTTAATGCCTAGCACATAGCAGTAGCTCAATAAATATTTGTAGAATGGATGAATGAGCAAATGAGTCAAAATATCTATGATCGCGGCCTGTTTCTCCAAGCAGGCTAAGAAAGATCCAGTGGACATTCTTACTTGTCCTTGTAAAGCCCTTTCAGGTAAAGCCCTGCCCAGGATCACCGGGTTTGTAAACAATATTTATTCAGTGGTTCTATTTGGCCAGTGGTCACTCAGCATTTAAACCTGGCCAGCTCCCTGTGTAAGGAGCATAAAGAGTGTTTCCTAAGCTCCACACTACCAGCTGGGGAGCAGCTGCCTCTTTGACCCCTAAAGTCTTCATCAGCCAGGCCTCGCTCCTCATTATCCCTTCTAAGCACCAAGCTCAGACCCCTGTTTGTACTTGGCCTTTCTTTCTTTTTTACTATTCCTATGGCCTTGTCACTGCCATTCAAGTAATATTTATGAAGCACCCACTGTGTGCAGAACACCAGATTATGCATTTGAGCCCTTGGTCATATTCTATCTTATGTGATCTTGGGTATGTAATTTGGATTTCCTCAACAAAATTGTAAGCTCCTAGAGAGTGAGGGAGTGTGTCGTCTACTTCTTTTGTGTCTCTTACAGCACCTAAAATAGAGTCCAGCACAGTCATGGGCATGTGGATAAATACTTGTGGACTTGACGTCTAGGCTCAAGAGGTCAGTGTGAGCTCTCGCTCCATGGAAGAATGAGAACAAGGAACATACAGCTCAGTCAGCAATATGGTTTCAGTATATACCTAATCTCAGGGCTCTCACACTTTGGGGAAGGAGGAGGGCTAGTGATCCTAGTCCTCTTTGTTCTCCTTTAGCCTCTCGATACACATGTAGCTCCCTTCATTCCACTCACCCACCTTCCAAAGGCAAAAAAACAGCAACTATGAATATTGAAGAGCTAGCTAATCTCTGTATCTCATTATTCTGCTAATTTTCTGTCTTTGTCTGTTCCCTATGCATTCGGCCATGTCATCGTTACCTTCTATTATGAATTTCTGAACAGCAGAAGTCTGGATTAGGCCTCTTATCCCCACATAGCTTGGGAGCTGAAGAAATGCCTCTTGATGTTGATGACATTGAGGGACACCACAGTGTGAGGGCCTGAGGCCCAGGAGATGGATAGCAGTTGTATTGTGGGAGGCTCTGCCTCTCCCCTAGAATTCTGAGCTTTTGTTTGCCTTCCATTTCAGGCCCACCTGCCTTTTGCTGTCATTGGCAGCACAGAAGAACTGAAGATAGGCAACAAGATGATGAAGGCCCGGCAGTACCCTTGGGGCACGGTGCAGGGTGAGTGAGTCTCCAGGAGACAAGAAGAAGGGAGCCCCTTCTGTCCATCTCTTTGCTTGTCCCCAGCTACGGTGTGACCAGTTCCTAACTTGTCCCCAGTCTCTACCCTTTTGGCTTGGGCCTCAAACAGCCATAAGGGTCACCAGCAGGCAAACTGGCTCCATACCTAGATTCTCTGCTGTGAGCAGGCTCTCTTTGTCTCTAATAGAGAAAGCATTCCTAAAACAAAAACAAATGTACCTGGAGCAAGGTGGGAAGGAATGTGCAAGAAAGCATGTGTACTTGCCCAAGTGCACCAGGAGACGTACAACAATGTCCAAAGCAGTGTTATTTATAATAACAAATAATTAGGAACAACTCAGATATCCAGTGAAAATAAATTAGATGAATTGTGAAATGTTAGTGTAATGGGATATTATACTACAGTGAAATGAATGGATTATAGTTACATCTATATGAATGCATCTCAGAAACATAATGTTGAGCTAATTAAGTCATAGAAGAATACATGCTGTGTGATTCCATTTATATGAAATCCAAAAATAGACAGAAGTAAACAAGATACATATCTTTAGGAATTCATATGTAAGTAGTAAAACTATAAAGAAAAACAAAGGAATGATCAACCCAAAAGTCAGGTTAAGTGTCATGGCAGGGAAGGAGGGGCGTGAGATCAGGAAGGGACATAATATGTGTTAAGTTATACTCGGACTAGTCAGTTCAGTGGATAAAACAAGGCCTAGGACTGAAATCAGTGAAAGGGGTACCTGGCCCTCTGAGTCTGCAGCTATAAGCTAGGTCTGAGATTGCAGGAGCACCATGTGTGACAGGGTGGCTGGTTCACTGTGGACTCATCTTTGCCACTGAGCAAAAAACTGAAATCAGGTAGGAAGTTGTTCATATTGCATCCAAAGGCTGGCATGCTTTACGGCACACTAGAGAACCCCTCCAGCGGTACCCATATTTTCCATAAGTAGAACAAAACTAGTTGTCAGAGGTGTGCTAGATTTTGGTCTTCTCTGCCATTTAAGGCTGGGGATGCTGTGCTAGGAACACTTGCAAATGGTTTCTGGACCAACAGTCCCACCCTGGGAATGGATTTGTGGTCTGAGAGACAGGAACCTGAGGAGAATCCAGCAGGCATGGTTCCAATGACTTCCTCCAGATTAGGCCATCCTGCGCCTGACAAAGTGGTTTTTGAATGTTTTTCTTGTAAGTCAGGGTTCACCATTCTGTTTGAGTGAGATAGAAGCTGTGTATTGTCTGGGCAGCCTGCAGGGACCTTGGAGTCACTCCTTCTGACTGACCATCAGGGATCACTGTCTGAAGACGGAAGAAGAGATGGTCCTTAAAAGTTGCCTAACTGATGCAATTTATAATATTAGCTTATAGTCTATGACAGTGAGGGGCTTTATCCCAAAAGCAATGGGTCTGAAGTACAGGGGTTATGTGGGCTGATTTGGGCTTCAGAAAGATTAATCTTATGACTTCAAGGCAGTCTGCTGCAACTGTGGCCCACCCTATCATCTCGGACTCCCTCCCTGACCCCACTACCCTCTCCCACACCTTGTGAGACAGAATCCGGAGTGACTATGCCTCTTCATCATCTCAGACCCACTGTCCCCACATGGTCAGGCCAGACACTTCCGTTCTGATACAATGGAGCCATGCCTGGAGACACATGCCAGAGCACTGCTCACAACTTTATGTTCTAACCAGAAGTCCACATTGCTATGATTTGGTCCACATCTCTGTCTTTCTTGGCCACTGCCCAAATGAAGACCTTTGCCACACTCTTTTGAGGAGGGAACTTGTTCACTCAGGCTGGAAAGTGGGGTCTTCTCTGTCCTGGTCACCATTGCTGCTGTCAAGCCATCATCCACCCTCTAAAAAACTCCTCCATTGAAGCTTCTACCATCAAGATGGGCCACACCCTTCCTTGTCACTGTCATCTATTGATGTCCTAGTTCTTCTCCTTTACTCTTTAGAGACTCTGGCACCTGGTCATAGCCTTTGCCTCTGCTTTAGATAACCTGGATTGGAATCCTAACTCTGCAACTTACTATGTAACCTTGCCTAACCTCATTGAGATCTTGCAAAGACTATTCCCTCAACTGCCTAATACATTTCTATCCTTCCTTCAAGAATCATCTTAGGGGTTGCCTCTTTGGCGAGGCCTTCACTCTCCCAGGAGTTCTTAGTCCCATCCTCTTCTAGATTTTAATTGCACCTTGGCTCTATATCTCCATTTTCATAATTTTTGCATTGTATTATATTTGTCTATTTGCATCTATTCTTCCGCTAAACTCTAAGCTCCTGAGGCAAGACTGCCTGACTTCATTTCTAAATTGCCAGTGCCTCATACCATACTGAAAACAGAGATTCCGCAAATATTGATCAGAAGGATGGCTGAAGTGCATGTGCCATTGTCCTAAGAGTGGTGCAGAGCAAACACTCCTGTGGGTGTCTGGTAAATGGGGTTTAAGGAGCTACTGAATGCCTTTGTAGATTTTTTCATGGTGTTACAGTTTTTCATTACTATCATTCTTGTAACTTTTCATTTGCCTTTTCAATAGAAAAGCAAATCAGGAGGCAAATTTGAAGGCTCTACATACATAGATTGAAAGGCAATGTCACTGTTAGACATTTCACCTCTCATTTCTTTCATTTCTGCTTCTTTTGGTCTTCCTTTCAATATACTTTCAATCTTCCATCTCTTGCTATGCAGTTGAAAACGAGGCCCATTGTGACTTTGTGAAGCTGCGGGAGATGCTGATTCGGGTCAACATGGAAGACCTCCGGGAGCAGACCCACAGCCGGCACTATGAGCTCTACCGCCGCTGTAAGCTGGAGGAAATGGGCTTTAAGGACACCGACCCTGACAGCAAACCCTTCAGGTAACCTCTCCTGCCAGCCCAGCTCAGCTCAGCCCAGCACCCCCAGGGGGTGTGGAAGCCTTGCTCTGGAGCATACACAGAGGGCAGACACAGGCACTCAGGTGAGAGCAGCAGGGCTCAGTCACTTGCTAGTTCCACCTGCCCATTCCTCTCTGCCACCAAACTCCTGCCCTGGGGAACTGTGCCAGGTGAACTTGGTAAGCACAGAGCCAGGGAGGAGGCCCAGAGGCCCAGAAAGGCCAATGGTTTCATTGCTAGAAGTGCGCACGCACGCGTGCACACACACACACACACACACACACACACACATACACACAGAGCGATAAGAGGGGAAGCCCTGGGCTGGGGCCTTGTTCCCCAGTGTGGCAGTTTGTGCCTGTCCTCCACCTCCACTTTCCTTATCAGGCTCCTGCTGCTCTGTTAGGTTTCCAGTATGTTCTTTACCCTCCTGCCCATTATCAAAACCAGATGGGACCAGGTAGCAGCCATTGCACATGTATTGATGAACTTCAGGCTCTTCATCCGCTGTCCTTGGTGTTTGCATTCAAGTGGAAGTTTTGTTTTGACCACAGGATGTTAATAATCATTGACATACATCTCAAATCTAAGATGCTTCCAGAAAAGAAGAATATTTTCAATAGGAGTGATATGCCAAGTATAAGTGTTTGATCTATATGCATGATATGTGACATAAGCCCCACGTTTTAAATGACCATGTGGTGCCCTTTACTAGGGCTCAGTCTCCTTTTAGGAAATATCAGGCATCAATAAGCAAGTGAGGGGGAAGCTTGTGGGCTAAGAAGGCTTTCAGATGGCCTCTGAGATCCCATTGTACCTATTCACAGTGGAAAGCTGGCCTGGGGACAAATCAGAGCCAGTCCTTCAGGGATGCCTAGTTCTGGACGGCCAGATCCAATCCCCCTCACCAACAGGGGCCACTGGAACTCCTGGAGTTGGAAGGAGGTGTGCTTGTCTCTTTAATGGGCACTCCCTTAGCTTTCTCTCTCCTTCCCTCTGTCAGCTTTAATCTGCATCTGTAGAGGAAAAGATGTGCTTCTACCTGTTCATCTAGTCCTCTCCCCTTCTCCTTTGCTCCATCCTGAACACCTGCTACCCATGTCTTCACCCTCTGCACTATTCCTCTGCTGGCTTCTTTCCATGTTGCATGCAAACATTTTCATACTAAAAGAAACTTGCCCTCTAGTGCTCCTCCTCACCATCCTTTGTCCTGTCAAGAAGTTTGGCTCTGACGGGATGGAGAAAGAGTTACTCTGTATTTACTAGCTTCTGACTCCACCACACCACTGAAATACCTCCCTTCAAAGTCAACAATCACAAGCTCGTGGCTGATTATAGGGTGACCGCTGAGTCCCATCTTTTTTGATCTTAAAGTTTGATACTCCTTCCTGATGCGTCCTTCCCAAAGTTCTCTCTGCCTTTGGCCTTTCTAGCACTGGCCTGGCTGGGTTTAGTCCTATCTCTCTCGCTACTCCTTCTCAGCCTCATTGGCAGGCTCATTTTCTTTTCAGCCTTAGATGTTGTGCCCTAAGATTCTTTCTTCGGGTCTATGCTCTCTATTCTCTTTGTGGCTGATTCTTTCTCCTCTCACAGCCCTAATTGCCACTTAGAAATAAGGACTCTTAAGCTAAAACCTTACTTTTGAGCTCCAAACCTATTGATTTAACTGCATACTGGATGTTTTCACTTGGACATTCAATAGGGGACATACCTAAAACTCAAGCTTCTAAAATTTAAATCATCTTCCCTCATAGCATACTCCTTCTCCAGTGTTCCCTGTTGCAGTTCATAGTACTATCATCCACCTGGTTGCTCAAGCCAAAAAACCGGAATCATCTTTGCGTCCTCCTAAGTCCTGGGAGTCCTGCTTCCCTTACTATTCCTCCAGGTCCCTCAAGTCCCCCATTCCCTACCAACCCTTAACATCAAGATCTTGTCATTTCTTACTTGGATAGTCGGAAAGTCTATCTATGCAACACTTAGAGGGGTCTTTCACATTTTCAAATTGGATCAAGTTTAAAACCTTATAGTGGATAAATGTCCGAGTATGATATGGCATCGAATGCCTGCTCTCTCTTGCCATACTCAGGAACTTCATCTCCCACCATTCCACAGCCATCACCTGCCTCTCTAGCCATTCTGGACTATGCCTGGTCTCTGAGCATGACAACCTCTCCATGTGGGCATTTCCATATGCTGTCCTCTTCAGAGCACAGTTTCTCCTCTTCTTTACCAGGCTAGCTCCTATTTCTTTAAAACTAAGTCCAGGCTGGGGGCAGGAAGACTTAGCCCAGGCATCTATCACTAGATTGTGAGTTCTTTGATGGCAGGCACAGTGGTTTTTGTCTCTGGATGGTGAGTGACTAGCATAGTGTCACTCAGTCCTCTGTCTAGCACATGGTGTAGTAGCATCAAGTGTTTATTGCACTAACTCACTAATGTGGTCAGTTTCAGAACGAGGACCTGGTAGCAGAGTGCAGTGAGAGGACCTAGAGTAAGAAATAAGAGATGCAGCTCCCAGTTCCAGCTCTGCCTCTAACTAGCCATGTGGTCTTGAGCAAGTCACCTCACCTCTCAGGACCTGTTTCCTTGCCTGTAAAACTAGAGTATAGAAGCATATGTTCTAAGTCACTCCCAGTTCCAAATATCTCTCCCGTTCAACAGGGCTGTCCCATGCCCCTCAAGCAGCTGTCACATTCCACACCACCTGCCCATAGCTTTGTGGTTCTGTTTTCACACCTCTCCCAGAATTGGGGAAGGGAAGATGGGGGTACCCAGAGAGGATCATTGGGGACCAGTTTTTATCAAATAGGAGCCATTTCAAAGGCAGAGGAATTAACCTGACCATGTTCGCAGTTTACAGGAGACATATGAGGCCAAAAGGAATGAGTTCCTAGGAGAGCTCCAGAAGAAAGAAGAGGAGATGAGGCAAATGTTCGTCCAAAGAGTCAAAGAGAAAGAAGCTGAACTCAAAGAGGCAGAGAAAGAGGTAAATGTGAGCCTAGGTGCCAGACGGGAAGGAAAAAGAAGCTGAACTTGGGCGTGGCAGAGGCTTCTATCCCAAGAGCACAGCCAGTGGAAACCTTGCAGCCTCCGGGCAGGAATAGGGCACAGCATCTGTAGCCTTGCCTTGGTTGGCACAGAAGGGGCTGTGGGAGGTCTGTGTCTTCTTAATCCTTCATTCCGCAGGACCGGGATGTTTTCTCATTCCATGTTACTTAATTCTCTAGAGGCACGCTGTCCATATGTGACTATTTAAATTTAAATTAATTAAAATTAAATAAAGTTTAAAACTCAGTTCCTCAGTCACATTAGCCACATTTCAAATGCTGAATCCTCATGAGACTAGTGGCTGTCATATTGGACAGCACAGATATAGAACATTTCCACAGAAAGTTCTATTGGGCAACGCTGCTCAAGAGCCAAGACCTGACCTAGCCCCCTGAGGTCAGGTGAGAGCTGATTCTTTTCCCTCTTCCTGGGAGTTCAGAGCTCAGTAGGGACAGTTGATCACTTTCTTTGCTATCCTGCACATCCCAACTGCTCTGACGGCCATGGAGAAAGATGGCCCCAGGCAGTTCAGGGTACCTTGCTGAAAACTAAAACGATGACAGCTGGGGCATTTCCCTAGTCACTCAGAAATTCTGTTCCATTTCATGGTGGCATTTAAAAAAATCTGTGCAGCCCTGTCGAGTTTTTAAATTAAGGTTTAATACTCCTTCTGGGGTTTTCCTTACTTAAGCCATGCCTAATAGAGTGCAGTTAGTACTCTAACCATTGCCTTGGGTTCAAGGTCTCCCTACCAATTTGCCCACTGCTGCCTAAGTGCCCTCGGCTACAGTTTTGATCACATCAGCAACTGCTTCACCTCTCTGGGCCTCAAACCCATGATGAAGGGAAGCACTTAATTACTTTTCAAGTCTCTTCCCCTGTAATCTGCTGTGACTCTCTAGGGTTATCACCAAAGCCCAGAGCAAGGGTATTGATTTTATTTCAGTTTCATTTTTCGAAAGAAAAATGTCACCCAATACTTTTAAGAGGAGAGATAAGGGATCTCAAAGAGAAATGAATGAAAGGCCAATGGACAAAAGCCAAGTTACAGCAACTGATCAGCAAGCAGAGCTTCCACCACCCTACCACAAGAGACTAGTAAAAGCTTATTTACCAGGCAAGTCTATCGTGCACCACCTTTTATGAAGTGACAGTCCCAAATATCTCCAGGATTTGGAGACCTGACCTCCTTCATGGTGTGCTGCAAGTGCTAAAGAATTCTATATTCTCTCCTGAATCCTCAAAAGAAAGTGAAATTATTCTTGGTCTAGTCTTACTATTCAGGATAGTTTATCGCATTCTAGTTTGTTACCACATGGTCTTCCTCCCTGATCCACTTACCACAATGGCATGTCAGAATATTCTTGCTGTTCTTCTTTGGGTCTCTGGCTCTATTCAATGCTAGTGAAGCCTCCCTTTGATCTAATGATCAAGGCTGAAGTCTCCACATTCTTTCCATTTTTAAAAAAATTTTTTATGGCGACATTGGTTAACAAAATCCGATAAATTTCAGCTGAACATTTAACAGTAAGGAGTATATACATTCCTTGCGTGTTCCTCTTCCACAGTTAGAGTTCTTTCTGTCACCACATATTTGACCCATTTTATCCCATCTACCTTCCCTCTCCCCTCTTCCACCTCATCCCTACCCTCTGGCAACCACTAGTCTATCATCCATGTAGATGAGTCTCTGTTTGTTTGTCCTCTTTGTTTATTGCTTTTAGGTTTATATCTCATATACAAGTGATATCACGTGGTTTTCAATGTTTTCTGTCTAGTTTATTTCACTTATCATGATTATCTCGAGTTCCATCCATGTTGTCGTAAATGGCAGTATTTCATCTCTCCTTATGGCTGAGTAATACTCCATTATATATATGTACCACAGCTTCTTAAGCCAATCATCAATCATAAAGCACTTTGGTTGCTTCTAAGTCCTGGCCACTGTGAGTAATGCCGCTATGAACATTGGTGTGCAAATATCTTTTCATATATGGGTTTTCAAGCCTTTGGGATAAATACCCAGTAGAGGGATCTGCCGGATCATATGATAGATCAAATCTTAGTTATTTGAGGAACCTCCATACTGTTTTCCATAGTGACTTGACGAATTTGCAGTCCCACTAGCAGTGTATGAAGGTCTCTTTTATTTCACATCCTCTCCAAAATTTGTTATTACTTGTCCTGTTGATTATAGCTATTTTAACAGGTGTGAGATGGTATCTCATTGTGGTTTTGATTTGCATTTACCTAATAGCTAGTGATATTGAGCATCTTTTCAAATATTTGTTGGCCATTTGTATATCCTCTAGGGAGAAGTGTCTGTTTAGATCCTCTGCCCATTTTTTGACTGGATCGTTTGTTTTTTTGTTGTTCTTGAGTTATATGAGTTCTTTGTACATTTTGGATATTAGGCCTTTATCAGAGGCATTGCTTGCAAATATATCTTCCCATTCAAATGGTTGTCTTTACCTTGTTGATGGTTTCCTTTGCTGAGCAGAAGCTTCTTAGTTTGATGTAGTCCCATTCATTTATTTTTGCTTTTACTTCCCTTGCCTTTGAGGTCAAATTCATAAAATCCTCTTTAAGTCTAAGGTCTTT
>NW_006430057.1:376342-383962 GCF_000325575.1 Pteropus alecto
AGTGTTTTCTTTATCTCGAAAAGTTCTATTTGATTCTTCCTGATTGTTTCAATCTCCCTGCTAAAAGACTCATTCCGCTCATCTAGTTTTTTTTTTTCAATTCCTGAAATTGTTGATATGACTCATTTAGGAACTCACTGAGTTTTTTCAGAAGTACCATCCTGAAGTACCTGTTATTTGTGTCGAATATTTCTATGTCTGTAAGCTTATTTTCTGAAGATTTTTCTCTTTCTTGTTGAGATGCCTTGTCGCTTTGGTTGTACATGGTGTTTAATGGACTATTTCTCTGCCTGGGCATTAATGAGAGTGTATTCTGCTTTTTTTCTGGAAAGTTTTATTGTATAAAAGTCTCTCTAGCTTGTTGCAATGGAGGCGTTTCGTTTTTCTTTTCCAGTAGGTGGCGTCTGAGCCTCTGGGATCCCTGTTTTATATAAAGTGTTAATAATGCCTTTTTTTTCCTTACACATAATCAATTAGGCTCACTACCCTCAGTCTCGGTCCTTGTCAGTGTCAGTGACAGTTTTGGTAGCATTTGCTCAAATTCCTCTGGGGCTCTGCGGTGTTCTGTCTCAGAGGATATTGGGGATGGGCCCTCTGGGTTGAGGGATGGGAGCTTTGTCTCAGCCTCGTGCTTTGCCACCACAGCTGGTAATAATGAACTCTTGTTTCTCTGCTGTCCTGCTTCTCTGCTTTCTACTCTGATGACTGAGCCCTGCCGCCTGCCTTGTGGCTCTCACAGCACTCACAGACAGTGCTGTTCAGGGAACCCGCCACACCTTCTCCCCTCCCCCTCCTCCTGCAGGGTGCTCCGGCTGCGAGAGGCAGCTTCTTTGTTTCTCCCAGTCCACCGCCCGGCACCCGGAGTTCTGACCTGAGGTAGCTCTTATGCACAGACACCACTCTCAGATGTGCTAGTGTGCAGTTTGGGTGTTTTTTGTTAAGTTTTAGATGTTTAGCTTATTGTGTTTCAAGAGAAGAGATCTGGGGACATCTCTCACTCTGCCATGTTTCTGACATCAATTCTCTCCATTTTTTTTTTAAATGATCTCCTTACATATCCAAGGACAAATATTTCCTTTGACAAGCTTTGGCATTGCTGAAGTTTGCTCTGTGATGCATGGTGATCTTCCTGATTGGAGAGGATAAGAAAAGGCATGGGCTTCTTTCATATTGGGAGATCTCACTATATAATCCTCTAAAGAATGAATGGACCTTGGTTGGGCAAATTCCTTAAGTTCTCTTGCCTTCTGTTTCCTCATACAATGCAGATAATAGAACCTACCTCATAGGAGCGTTGAGAGGATTAAATGAGTTAACACATATAAAGTGCTTATAAAATTCCGTGCCTGGCCTATAATAAACACTAAATAAATGTTATACTATTATAATTGATATTGTTACTAACCATATGTTGTAACTTTTTTAAATAAAATATTTTTCAAGCAGAATGCACAATTCCCTGACCATATTTAATATTCAGGAGCAGAAACTTGGAGATAAAAATGGCAGGAAAAGGGGACTATCCAGAACATGGTGCCATTTGGTGCCATCATAGCTGTCCCTGTCAGAAATGTCTCCTAAGTTCCCAGGGTCCTGTAGGATTGCAACCCTGCCAGCCCCCTGTCACCCTGGGCTCCACTCAACAGGGAGCTGTTCACAAGGGGACTCCCCCCACACTCCCTGTGCTTCTTTGCCAGCTGCATGAGAAGTTTGACCGTCTGAAGAAACTACACCAGGATGAAAAGAAGAAGCTGGAGGATAAGAAGAAATCCCTGGATGATGAAGTGAATGCTTTCAAACAGAGAAAGACAGCGGCTGAGCTGCTTCAGTCCCAGGGCTCCCAGGCTGGAGGCTCACAGACTCTGAAAAGGGACAAAGAGAAGAAAAAGTAAGTATGAGGCTGGTCTGGGGTGGTGGCTTCTTTCTCATCCTGCTCATCCCTTCAGGACAGGGCCTGGAGGCTGGGGGGACTGAAGGCTGATGACCAAAGGTGAGCTGTGGGCTGTTATACCACTTTGGGTAACTATAACTGGTCTCAGTGTTTCCCATAGGACCTTTGGATTCCCTGAATTTGGGAAACTGAGAGTAGGGGAGAGGTGTGGTCGCAGAGGCCCAGCCCTTCCTTTGGCCTGCTTAGGCAAGTTTTGCAAAGTCAGGTTGGAGGAGAGGGAGGGAAAGGAGAGGAAAAACAAAAAGAATGTGAGAGTGTAAAAGAAGAGAGGAAACAATGAGAGCTGCAAAGTTATAAGGGCAGATAGAGTGTAGTGGGAGAAAGAGAGTCTTCACAGAAGCCTCTAGGCATGCCCTTTCTCCTTGAGACGTTGGAGCTATTCGGGCTTACAGGCCTGATTGCTCGTTCTATATCTGAGGTGTTTACCTCTCTGCCTGTAGGCCATCCCTCTCTCTGCCTCAGTTCTCACTAGCTGCAGCCAGCAGAGTTTACCTGCTGCTGCTAAACACTGTAGCCCAGTTCTGATTTTTCACCTTTTTGCTGACTCTCCTCTTGACTGCTTAGTTGCTCCCGGCCGGGGGTATTGAGAACTTGGTGGGGAGCCCTCAGATGCTGCTATACTACAGGTGTCCCATCCTTAACCTGGGGAATGATCTCTCTCTCCTGGTATTCGGTAAGGCAGGATAGCATGGACTCCTGGCATGGGCCAATTATCCTGACCCAACCCATTCCTCATCCCAGAACCAGAGAAGAAAAAAACATTTCTGATGGCATGTATACAACAGCCAGCAAAAACCCAGTGGTCCCTTGTCCTCTCTAGTTGTTTGTGCGGTGTCACTCAGGGAACCCTCAGATGGAGTATTAGGCAGTGCCCTTATTAAAGGGGCCCAAGGATTCGAAAGATGTCTATGGTTCTTGCCCTCTGTTCTTAGCCACTTGTTACTGACTCAACTATTGGATATTTGCCAGAGTAGGAAACATCTTCCTTTCTTCTGTGCCTGGCTTATCACTTAGGAATAAAACAGTGACTTTTGTATTTTGTATACATCTTTATTCAAAGGTGTAAATTTGCACGTTTTCACCAATTAGACTAGAGATTTTTGTTATTGAACCATAACACTATATATCAAATTCGCTGACTAATTAACTTTTTCTGTTATTACCTGATGGATAAAGTTCGACTAGCCAAAAAAAGAAAAAAAGCCTCTTTGGACAGACTGTATGTTAGCTGATCTGTTATGGTGCGTTAGTTGTGCCAGCAGGCACGGATTCCTATTTTTAAGATCAGAAAGGTCTAAATTTGTCTTCTAGCTCTAATCTGCTGCCTTCGTAGTCCTTTGGTATTTGGTAACTTAATCCCTGAAGTAGTTGCACAGCCTGTTTGCAGGAATTATTGCAGATTTGTTTGTTCGGACCTCATTGACACTAAACTATAAATATTCCCTACTCAGATGTTCAGTAGAAATTCCACCCAGACCAGGTTCCCCCCCAACCCAAATTGCCTCAAATTACCTGACCCCTCCTCCAACCCCAGGCAGAAGACCCTATGTAGGCAGATACCTCTCTACAGTCTCCACAGATATTTGAGGTTGGTAACGGTACCCTTTTCCAATTTTGAGGTGGGTGAAGACCTTATTGGCATGTGGCATCTCATATTAACAATAAGGGCCTGACAAATAGACTGTCCTCTTCCATACTTCCAGATGTATAAGTGGCCCCAGGCCTGGGCTTCTTATATAATTCTATAAACAGTTAGCTAACTTCTGGAAGACCCATCGTGAGACCTGTATCACTCTGGTCCCATAGTGATGATGGCAGTGATATGGGGTTTGAGAGTAGAAGTGATAGTGGCATTTCTTTTTGAGAGACGGTGGTTGGATCTAAGAGTCACATATTCAGAATTTCCTTTGGCTGCCCTTAAAGAAGTTAAGAAAGAGTACTTATGTTTCAGGGGTCCCTACCAGCCCACCCTTTCCACTTCCCCTCCTGCTCCTTCTAATCTCCTTTGACCTCTAACTCTTCATTGTGTGAACTCATAATATTTGATTTCTCCTCAAGCTCACTCCATCTTCATCAGCTCTTACTGTTTTACAGTTAACTCTGCTGTTTGCTGCATGCTGCATGAGACCCAGGGCCCTGGTAAGCTTTATTAACTCTAAGTAGAACTGAGACTGGCTCCTAGAGCCACCTCCCCAAATCTTGCCCACTCCCCAACACAGATATCTAATCATGAAAGAAGCTGCTTCATTGTCCTAGCTGGCTTCTTCTTGTGACTTAGAACAATAAGAAATAGTCTGGTGTGGTTTCGAGTGTACATGTGGAATGTTTGCCTTCCTAATCAAAAGTGGGGTGTTTTCACACTTCTGCTGCTGGAACAGCTGGGTAGCATAAGTGGATCAATATTTAAGGTTTCAATTTTGGCCATTTTTTCCCCTAAAAAGCTGTAATCATTACTTTCAGAATTAACTAGACTGTAGTGAGGAAGGAAACTGTTGGATTCAGCAGCCCTGTCTCACAACATCGCAGTGGCATTGACCCCCAAGTCTGGGAATGTTCCATGCCAACCAAAACTTGCTTCTTTGTCTCCCTCTGGTGGCTATTTCTTATTGGAGAGGTTCAAGTTCTCAAGTTTCCTTTGGCTATGTAACCCCCAAAACCATAAGAGTGGAAGAAAATGAAGAGCTCTCAGATATTATAGAGAATTTCTTATGTTTAATTCTATAAGAACCAACTTCATGAATACCTAAATACCTACCTTTGGTAAAATAGATTCCTGAGGATTAGGTGTTGTTATATGTACAGAAGTGATTAAAGCAGTCCCTGGTGTCACGTAATTTGCAGGTTGATTATAGCAATGATTAAACACCTTCTATCTGTTTTATTAGACTCAGGTAGTAGTGAGGAAACATATATGTGTTTAATTTAACGCAGTTAGGCTTTAACTATTTTTAAACTTTACCATAGACACTTTCAAATAGGAACAAAAGAAGAGAGAGGGATAGCAGCCCAGTACAGCCTCAGGTACCCACAACCAAGCCCCCAAACAATTGTCAACATAGAGCCGATTCTGTTTCATCTATTACCCCAAACCTGCTGGATTATTATAAAGGGAAACCCACATCATTTCATCTGTAAATACATTAACATGTATCTCTAAGAGATAATGACTCTTTTTTAAAAAATCATTACCACAATGCCACCATTACTACACCTACAAAATTAACAATTCATTAACATAAAATTTCTAGTCAGTGTTCAGAATACCCTGGTTGCCTCATAAATGCCTTTACATTTGGTTTGTTTGGATCAGGAAATATTAAATATTGAGACAGTGTCTTCCCCACTCACCAATGTAGTTTATGATTTAAATGGAGAGCCTGCTGCTCATCACCAAACTGATTGCTGCAGCTATTGCACTGGAGGCTTCAAGCAGCTGGGAAAGCATCCTATTTTCAAGCAAATCCCAAAGAGGAAGTCCATAGAGGCTTATGAAACATAAGGCCCATGAAATTGGGCCAAAGGAAACAACCCTAAAAGAACAATGAAAAGATTTATTGTCTGGCTTAAAGGCAAGTCTTTAGAAGACCCTGTTAGCTCCTTGGCATTAACAGCAGATTTCCATTTAAGAAGATTATCATTTCATAGAGTGTCTGTCCACCACTGCAGTCCCAGTGCCTATTAAAGTGTACGATACCTGTAGAAGCTCAGTTCACATGTATCTTCATTGTTACTCCATTTTCACTGAGAGCAGGAAAAATGTATCCTGGTAATTTAGATTTCAGTTAATGAAACAGAATTAATGTGGTTTGACACAATTTGGTTCCAGTGTCCCTGAATAAATCATTGTTAGTGGCCATTACTATAATGAATTCTGGCAAAATTCTAATTAAAGCTTTACTTTATAAATGAGAGGCAATTGGCAAACAGTGGGAATAGCCAACCCTAACCCAAGTAGGTTAGCTTTTCCTGGCAGGCTTCTCTCCAGCAGACCACAAAAGCAGTTCCAAACCAAATAGGGGAGAGAGGCCTTGGTTCTCTAGGATCTGAAAACAGCAAAGGCAGCCTGTCCCCTCCACAAAGCCCTCATTCCTGGGGTGGATCACAAAGGCCATCTCTCATTAACTAGAGAGAGGCTTACTTTTCCTCACTGGTTTTGAAATTGCTAGTAGCTGTCTGCAACTGTAAGAGAAATAATTCTTCTCTGACCTGTACACAGTTGTAGATACTATATCTCAATGGATACTGGCCCTTGACCCTTGGGAGGTGCAAAGCATACAGAAGGGTGTACACATATCAAAATACATCGGCCTTCCTGTGAAGCCCAGAATATATGCCGTTGCGGTGTTGTTTAGGTTTCCCTAGGAAGTAGACGAAGAATAAAATAAGAGATGAACATTCATATAACATTCTAATACTCTTCAAAGTATTTTTCTATATATCTCATTTTCACCTTACACCAGTCCCACAAGGTAAAGAAGGCAGGAATAATCTTCATTTGACAACATGAGTAAATGAAGGAGCAGGAAATTTAAGAGATTTACCAAGAATCACACAGTGAGTTAGTGGCAGGACTGGAACAAGAACATAAAACTCCCAATTCTTGGTATAAATTGCCATTCGCACGCTTTGTGTGTGTGTGTGTGTGTGTGTGTGTTCACTCTGAGGAAGGGACTGTACAAACATACTCACATATGCATATGCTTTTAACTATCCCTCCTAAATATCTAACAGTCTTTAATGAGATAAATGTATTCATCGGGTAAAATCAGGGGCTTAGATGCACAGCCAAAGAGTTCTTCGGGGCAATGTGGTGTGGTTAAGCAGCTAAGGGATTCAGGCTCTGGTTCTGGCTATGACTGTTTCTTTGTGAGCATGGGCAAGACAGTTAATTTCTCTGTTTCTCAGTTTCCTCATATGTCAAATGAGGATCGATACTGCTTGCCCTGTTTTGTCACAAGGATGAAGTTTAAATGTAAGAAAGGTTAAAGTACTATGTGAACACAAACCAATAATGGATTTCCATAGTTCAGGTTTTTAGGTAACTGTGGTCTGGACCATTCGTAGACACTTCGCAAACAGCCCTGGGGTACCAGTCGACTGACTGGGACTGCTCTGAAAGCTACCGGGGGTGAAACCTCAGTCTCCTCTGCTTTCTCTATGGGACAAGGCAATCTGTAGCTGAGAGCCTGGTGCTCAATCCAGTGGTCTGAGGCCACCTGGAGATTTGCTGAAGGTATTCCTGCACAAGGTGTCTGGGTGGGGGTCATTAGTCAGGACGTAGCAATTAAAAAGAGAGAAAGTATTCTGGAGGCTGTTGATAATTACTTTGCTAGCTAATATCACTACTGCTGCCACTCAGAGGTGTGTGTGGATGTTTGAGCGAGAAAGCGTGTTCCCAGAAGCCAATGCAATAGGACCTTAAGACTGTCTAACATAGCTATATATTCTAATTTATCCATTAGTCATCACGAAAAACAATTTTCTTCTAACCTTTTTTTTTTTTTAAGACATTAATCCATCCGTTCATTAACCCAACTTCTCTTTTTATTTTCAGTTTGGGCTTCCTGTAGACGCCCTCTTCCTGCACAACAGAGCTGGGCCTCCCTTTCTCTAATTACCCTTTAACACGTCTGGGGCTTAGAACCCGTGCCTTCTCCTCTCTTCCTGCT
>NW_006430057.1:384009-395918 GCF_000325575.1 Pteropus alecto
CAGTCATGTGATGCATCGTGCATCCCAGTTCCCCTCCCAGAGCCCCCAGCCAATCACTCCCCTCCCCCATCTTTGCCAGACTGTAAGTCCCATCTGCTACTCTCTACCACCAGCTTCCCTGTTCAAACTGTAATTGCTGCTCCCTTCCCTGAGGTATTTGCATGTAAGGTGGCTGGGTAAGCTCCAGTCAGCACTGCTTTCACCCATAGTACCCAGTCACTGGGCTTCTCTGAGCACCCATCAATAGGAGCCACAGCCTCTTTTCAGAGGACTCCAGAAGGAGATCCTTTGGTGCCTTTTCCTTCTCGCCTCTCAGCCCGGCCCTTTCCAGTTTTGATTCACTCAAAGTAACTGTGCTCAACCTGTGTTAAGAATATGGAGTGAGTTTATTTACACCAAGCCCTTCCCAGAAAACACGACTGCTGAAGAAAATAGTGTAAATTTCTCCTCTATAATTCTGAGTACCCCACAGATGCAGAATTGAGAATAAATCTGAATATTATTATCAGCCTAGTGTCTTGAATGATAGATTTATGGAATTCTTCTGAGGTGTCTCAACATCTCCTCTGGGCTCCACGCAAATCTCCAAAAGGCAAGGCCAGTAGTGGGTATAATGATCCCATGTCATAAACTGCCAAACTGAGCGGTCAAAGAATCAGTGTTTTCAGTTTTGCTTTGATGAGTGTTGATGAGTTTTAATCTGTATTTCACACGTGTCTCCCAATAAAAAGAAGTGAGACTATCAGCTGGAGAGGAAGATCCTTAAGTTTATCTCCAGTCTAAAAATTTGATATTTTTTTAAATATTCCAGTCCTGTCTACGGCCATGCCACCCTGAACAAGCCCAATCCTGTCTGATCTCGGAAGCAAGCATGGTCGGGCCTGGTTAGGACTTGGATAGGAGACCACCCAGGAAGACCAGGTGCTGTAGGCGTAAAAAATAAAAAAATAAAAAAATAAGGGATTGTAAGCTGACAAGGTCCTTGCAATCTATGAGGTCAACCAAGGGTTGCCTTGCCTAAAATAAGTGAGTGAATGAATGAATGAATATTCCAGTCCTAATTTTGATAATGGCTTTGGGAAACCCTTTGAAGTAGGGAGTCCTCCATTGTCAGGCGCAATGGCCTTCCGTGTTTGGCCAGTGAGAGTGAGAGCTGGAGGTGTGCTGGCAATGATCTGTGGCTAACACGCCCTTTCTCTGCCCTTCCTTTGCAGTAATCCATGGCTGTGTACTGAATAGTATTTCCCGCTACAGCTGGACTGGACTCCATTTAACCTTTTAAGCCAAGGTTCCTATTTTAACTGACAGCTTCTGGGTGCCAGGCAGCTGGGTCCCCTGCCCCTGACAAGTACTTCCACTTCAAGCCCCACCTCTTCTTTTGAGTTCTGCCTCCCAGTCCCACTGGCACTGACCATGACCTTCACCTTCTTTTTTTATTTTTTGTTTTATTTTATTTTATTTTTGGTTCCTTTCTTTCAAAACGATCTAACAAGGCTATGCCAAATCCAGGCCCTTTTGCAGTGTTGAGAATGGGGAGAGGGTTTTTCTCTTCAATAATAGATAATAATAGAAAGTGAAAAGTAGAAAAAATGAAAAGCAAACGTAGGCATGCACTTCATCTTTTCTTGTTGGCAAAGCAAGAGTGCAGCTATGTTATGTATTTTTTGGTAAGTCGCTGATTGGTTAACGGCCAGAGGCAGGTATGAAGGGGCTGCTGCCAAAGCATAAGCTAGTTTCTTGAAAAATCGAAGTCTCACAGTGCAGCATTTTAGGAGATCCTATGCTTGGCCGTTTTTAAAAACAATAACAACAATAACAATTTGGATACTCAGCCAGTAGCTGAGTGAGATGCTAAGTTAGGGCAGTCAAATCTCCTTGGGAAAGGCATCTTATTTGCAGCTTTGATGTTTCCACATCCAGTGTCACAGTTGCTTCACACCAATCCTAAACTTAAAACAACCAATTGGTCTCCATCTTCCTGGGTAATTATTTGCGTTACAAATAGAGTCCTTCATTTGCATTTGTTTACAGATTAAGACTTGAGGCTTGAGGAGCTCTGAAAACTTCAAAAGTTTTAGAGCCACTCAGCCTTTGAGAGACTTTCAGAGACTAGGCAGGAATTTTGTATTAAGGGACACATTTTGGTCCACAAGACATATGTGACCCATTTTTTTCGTAAGAGGAAATCGAGGCCCAGAGAAGTGGAGGGACTTGCCAGAGGTCCCAGCGCTATTTCATGGCAGAAGCCAGGCTAAATTCAGTGTCTTCTGACTCCTGGTCCATTTCACAAAGGGATTCAATCTATTCACATGTGTTCCTGGAGACAAGGTCTTTTGATGCTCAGAGGAACCGAATAGTTAGTATTAGAGGGCCTTTGAGATGGGTGAGTAGGGATGGGCAAAGCAGAAAACTCCAGAGCAGCTCCCAAAATGAGTGCTTCTGCTGATGGTAGGGGTCACCAGCATCAGTTAGCTGATCAGCTTTCCTGGAAGTCTAAAATGGGGCCCAGGCATGTGTATGTTTAACAGGTGCCCTAAATGATCCTTATAATCAAGAAACTTTGGTAAGCAGAAATCTAACCCGTGCATGAGCATAAGGCCTTTAGAAATTTGATAACTCTCTGAAAAGAAATAAAATAGTTATTTTATTGGGCAGTTTTCTCACTATAGACAGAAAAGTTTTTTTTCCTTCAGTGAAAAGGCTTTTTAATAAGTACAACTATTATTATTATTATTTAAAAATACCCTAACTACTCTGTTTGCTTCTGGTGAAACCAAACCAGTCATTAGAAGTGGTTTGTGCTTTTATTTTTCCAGAATGGAATGGAATGGCTTTCCTGAAAAATCCCGTGTGTATACGCACGCGCCTGCGCGCACGCACACACACACCTAATTTCTCGTAAGCCAAGAAGTTTGCACTTGCTAGCTGCAGTTCAGATCACTTTTGTGTATGTTTCTGTTTTAATTATTTGGCATTCACATGTGGCTGTTAATTAATATGTGCTTGTTTTTAATTAAAACAAGAAGCTTTAATCCGGTGTGTGGTGTTCTTAAAACTTAGCAGATTTCCCAGTGGTGATGGTCCATCAATGACCCCATTTCTAACCTATCTTCTGCAAGTATAATCTGTGCTACCTCATGCTTCCCCGTCCCCTAACCCTGTCTTACTTTGAATGTCCTTTTTCTTTAGCTAATTTCATGTTTTCTTTCTCTTTATCTCTCCCTCTCCAGCTTTTTTTAATCTTGTCTTCAGCAGCTGCACTAAGTCTAAAGGAGAAGACTGCCATTATAGAAGAGTTAGGGTTCCATATCTCAAACCAGAAACCAACCAATCCCCTCTCCCCCCAAACTGTGCGCGTGTGCACACACACACACACACACGCACGCACACACACCACACACTCAGCAAGTGTTCATGTGTCCCTGTGTCCAGGCAAGAAGCTCTCTCCTGACTTACATGGTATTTTAAATGGAAGTATCTTGTCCTAACCTAACAAGGCAGAAAAAGAACCATCGGAACTGGAGAATGGACCAAATGTAACCTCAAAGAGACAACTGCAGGACAACTCACCCAAGTGTAAGTGACTTAGGCAGGAGACCTCAGCCATGGGTGTGGAAGTCCTATTCACAAGTTTTCGTTGAAATTTTTATTTTTATTTTTTAAACACGAATTCTCTGGTTCAATGGGTTGACTGTCTACGGCCACTATTAAACATTCTGAATATGGAAGAGAAAGTGAAGCAACATTTGTATCTTCTTCAGAATTCTGCAGACCCCCAGCAATGGAGGAAATGGATTCACTAATACTCAGTGGAGAAGGGAAAGATGAGAGGGGGTATAAGCTTAGTGAGAGCAAAATTACTCCATTCAACCTTCCAAAGCCAGTTGGGGTTTTGAGAGGTTTCTGCTCAACCTGGGATCTGGAGGGAGAGATCTGATGTTGATAAATCTGCCTTGAATTTGTTGGTTTAACTTGCATCAAAATACCATGTGAGTGTGCTCATTCCTATATATCCCTACCATCGCCATCCCAGTGTCCAGTGTCTCACGAGAGAGCCTTTTTGCATGTTTTCCAGAATCTGTGTTTGTTTTTCCTTTCTTCTCTGTTCTTTTTCTCAAAGGTATGACCAGTCACTGCCCCTCTGGGGCTTTCATTTGCAGGAGAAACATCCCAAAACCAGCACTGTTTAGCTTGATACCTTTCTAATGTCATGTCAATTTTCAATAAAATTCAAAGAAATGTTCAACGGCTGTGTGATTTGATCTTAAACCATTAGGTGATGCAGTCCACCATGGTTTGCCTTAGGAGGAGTGAGTGGCTGCCTTACAAGTGGGTGACTTGAGGGGCTCAGGGAGGCATCATCAGCCTATATTCAGTCTCCTTAAGTGAGCTGCTATGCCCCCTCCTTCCTCCATCTGAGCTTGAAATTCCCACGGAGCAGGGTGGGGGTGGACCTGAAGTCCTCTACTTTTCCTTCATTGCCGTGGATTTAACTGACCCGTTGAGCTCATTATAAGTGGAGTGCCATATCCTACAGAACAGGATTTGTCTCTCATTTAATACTGTAATGCGAGCATCCCGAAAATTCCTGGGTATCACTATCCTTTAAGACTTAAAAAGCGTTCTAAAGATAGCAAGTAGTATTTTATGTCCTGGGTCTACCATGGAGGGAATCTCCTATCCCCAACTCCCAGCATTAAAGTGGGTAAGAGGGAGAGTGGTCAGTTTTCATAAGTCTGCTTGCAGTGACGGTAGGGTCTCCTTTCCCTGGCTTCATTTCTCGGATGGCCAGATGCTGAGGACGGGAGAGTGGTCCATATCCTCTCGGTACCCAGACTTGAAGTAAAGGAGACTGGCCTGTGCCTGCGCAGCTCGCACACTAGGAGGCAGCCTTGTGAGACAACAATCACCTGGTGATGTCACTGGATAGCGGCAGGTACTGAGGCGTGGAAAAACAGGCTCTGTGCTCTAAGCAAGTTATGTTAAAAACTTCCCTGTAAAAGGAGAATATCAGTAACTCCCCTGCAGGATGATTGTGAAGACTGCATGAGCTAATGTAAACTAAAGACCCCCGGTGTTCCATAAACGGTATCCCTTATTAAGGATGGAGTTTCTCGTTTACTAAAAGTATCTTAGGTTCCTCTAATGTACCATTTTTCAATCTCAACACGGCTGACATTCAAGGACAGAATTCTCTGTTGTAGGGACCTGTGCACTGTAGCATATTTAGCAGCATCCCTGCCCACTAGATGTCAGTAGTGCACCACACCACCCCCACAGCTGTGACAACCAAAAATGTCTCCGGACAATGTTAAATGTCCCCTGGAGGGCAAAATAGCCCCATGTTGAGAATCATTGCTCTAGGCCAGGAGTCAGCACTTTTTCTGCAAAAGGCCAGGTGGTAGATATTTTAAGCTTTGTAGGCCATAAGATTTCTGCAACTCTTCAACTGTTACTATAGCACAAAAGCAGCCATAGATAATATAAAAGGATGAGCATAGCTGTGCACCAATAAAACTTCATTTACGGACACTGAAAGTTAACATTCACATGCAAATTTCATTTTCACACGTCCTGAATTATTCTTTTCTTTTCAACCACTAAAAATGTAAAAACAATTCTTAGCATGAGAGTCATACAATTACAGGTTGTGGAACCAGATTTAGCCTGTGAGCCACAGTTTGCTTACTCCACTTCTAATGCATTTTAGTGCTTGTTAACGTATTATCAGACTAAAAGTGTTGGAAGCAATTGGCTGGTCAAAAAATCAGAAATGAAGACATGGCTGAAATTTTAATGAAAGTTGGGGGGGATGGGTTTAACTAAAATTTGCATACAATTTTGCTAGAGCATAGATGGAAGGCAGGGGCCTGCTGTGTCAGTGAGAGCCTGCTGGGGCACTGCTGAGCAGATGAGAATGCCAACTATTTCTAGGGAGAGAACCTGGCCTCTAATATCCTCAAAAAAGGCAAGCAACCAGGGCTTCTATTGTAAGCACCGAGGTTAAGCAGTGTCCTCTACTGTCTGAAGTGCCTCCACTTCGGGAGATTCATCTCTCTGCTGAAAGTGTTGCAGAATCACCTCTCAAAACCCAGGTTTGTGTGCCTGATGCACACGTAAAGCCCAAACATTGAGACACTGGTGCTTGTAGACAGAGAAAGGTTTATTTGATTTCACCAAAGTGAGAGAATAGGAGAGCAAGATCTCTCAAATCTGTCTCTCCAAAAAGCAAAAGTAGGGAGTTTTCATGCAGCTAGGGAGAAGGGGGAGGAAGAGTTCCTGGGAACTGAGAGAGAGGTGTATTCCCTTAGCCGTAGTCAACACTTTTTCACATCAGACTCCTGGGCCTCAGCAGCTGCTCACAACTACCTTGGACACATTCTTTACTCCTGCGGAACACATTCAGATTCTCCTCAAGGTCCTGAAGTTATCTGCTCCTGCTTGACAAAGACGCAGCACATCAGCAACACAAAATTATATTGTGAGAATAAGGGGTGCTGGGTTGAAGAGCCAACATTCTGTAAAGCATCTCATAATCGTGCATCAGCGAGGTTATCTTTAAAGCAAAAGGCAGAAACTAGACATCTTGTGACTATCGCCATCGTTTAAGCTATCATTGTTTTGTACTGTTCTTAACTACCTATATTCTCCTATTATCTCGAGCAAAGTTTCAAACATTTCTCCTGGGACTTGCTTTACAGGCATTCCTTCAGAACATGACTGACATACTTTCTTAATCTGTGACTATAAGCTACGTGACCACCAAAGCAATGGAAACATTTAGTTAAGAATTAGATTATTTAATTTTAGGTGACAAAAAAACTAGGGGCATTAAAATCACAAGGGGTTTGGCTACAAAAGGACAACTTTCCTGCAAGGCTATTCTTTTAAAATTTGAGTACTCCTTGAAAGAATGGTACATTAGAACATTAGTACCTCACAGTGGTTTTGCCACCTACACCTACCTTCCATTGGTGTCCATCTAAGTCCTGCACTACACTACCTCTTAGCTTGTTTGGCTTGAGATTTAGAAAGTCCCTGTTCTGGACTCAGTATCTATAAAAAATCATAAGTGTACTTTTTATGTATAGGATTGGCGACAATCCCTTAGTGCCCTAAGCTATGGGGGATACTTTGCATGAAATTTAGTTAGACGCTGCTTTTGAGGAACTTGGAGACTGGCCTCATCTTATCTACTCAACTATATTTTCCAATACTTTCTCAATACCCAGTCTCCCTCCCAGTACACTCAGTCTCTGCACAAGTCTCTCCCTGAGTTACACAGATGATTTGTTGGCTTTGTCTGAAATATCCTCCACTGATTTGAATCCTTTGAGATGTTAAGCTTTCTAAGGGTAGAAACATCATTTATAGCCCTCCAGAGGGCCCAGTACAGTTCTGAACGCACAACGAAAAGTGATTAAGAAGTAGCTAGATTGAGATTCTTCACCAACGTAGGGAACTATCACACTTTTCTAGCATTTAATTTTGAAATTAAGTAAGAAGGATAGTCAAAAGTATACCCACATACTCTTGACCCAGATTTACCAATTCGTAATATTTTCCCCAATTTGCTTCATCATGTGTTCTTTCCCTTTCTCTGTAATATATATCTAGATAGATATACAATTTTTTTCTAAACCATTTAAAGGTAATTTACACATATCATGGCCCTTTACCCCTAAATATTCCAGTGGGTATTTCCTAATAATAAGGATATTCTCTTACATAACCAGTTATCAACTTTGGTAAAACATTGTTACACTACTTTAATCTATTGAATAATATGCTTTATAGCACTTTTTCCCTTACCATATAGGATTTGGTCTAGAATCACCCATTGTGTCCTCTCTGTCTCTAATCTGGAATGACCTTTCTTTGTCTTTTATGACATTGATATTTTTGATGTCCCATTTAAAAAATATATTGTTCTCATTTTGGGTCAAGGTGTTGCCCAATTTCTCCATTATATAATTACTGGGTGTTTTTCTTTTCCTTCTTTGCTACTAATAAACAATCTGTGAGGAGAAATCATAAGTCCATGCAAATATCCTATTCCTCATCAAAAATTTCCCCCTAGATTTAGCATCTATTGATAATTGTTACCTGAACCAGTCTACAAAATGATTTTCCAACTCCAGTACTCCCTTCGTATTTTCTAATAGGTACATGGTATTCTATTGTAAGCAAAGGCCTTCCCTTCTCCCTCATTATTTGTCTATCTGCTTAATGTCATTGTGAACTTAAGGCTTTCTATTTTTTGAATGGTTTATTACTGTCCTTAATTTTGGTGCTCAAATTACCAAGATTTAGCCAGTGGAAACTCCTAGCTATTGTTTTTAATCCATTAGCAAACATTCCTCAAGAGGATATTGTAGTGCATAGTATTCTGGACACGAACATTTGGTGATCTAATTTCTGGGACAGTTCATGGGGGTGGTGCTTAGCCAGGCTCCAAGTTTCCCCCTTTCATCACTCACTGCCTCCTCCACAGAAAAGGGCAGGGAAGGAAGCTCAGAGCTGTCAGTATGTGTGTGTGCATGTGTGTGTGTAGTAAAGACAGTAACAGGAACCTGTATCAGAACAGAGAAAGATGATGGAGGGGTGGAAAATGGATGAATACAGTTTTCTGGATTGTTTCAGAATTGCAATGGCTGCTTTTATCATCACTCCCTCCTATACCTGTCTTAAGCCATTATTCAGATATTTTACTTCTGGCTTAGGAGTTTCAATTCCTGCTCACTGGGAAATCATCTGTGGCTTGTGAGAAGGGAATGGGCTGCAGAATTTTTCGATCAGAAGGATTACCAGGGAAATAAGGGCATGGATAATCGTGCAAATTTTGTTTTGCTTTCTAGAGATGAAACTTTATCCCACAGAGGGAATTACAAATGGAAGCCAGTTATGGCTGTTCCAGAGCAAATCGCCTCTAACATCAGTTTAATTGCCTTTCATTTGTAATCCAAGTTCAAAAGTCATTTTGCAATTATTTGTTCCTATGTGATGGACAAATTTTCATCTAAGCTGAGAAGACATAATTTTCATTTTCTCAATTTTTTTTTTCTAGGAAAGATGTGTATTGATGGCAATGCTGTTTTTGATGAAGGTTGGCAGCTTAGGCTGAAATAAATCCAACTGTAAAACAACAAATTAGCTTAAAACATACACTCCAAGAAAATTAATTTCACAAGATTGGGACAACTGGAAAAGCCTTCACTCATTCAGCCATTCATTTAACTCAGCAAACACCTGTGGATAGCCTACAGTAGTCAGTTGTAGGTGCTAAAAGCAAGACAGATGAGTTTATTTTTCTCATGAGCTGACACAGCACGAGGGCAGTCAAACTGTAAAAAAAGTTCAAAAGGTGATACATGCTGTGAAGAAAATTTAAAAAACAAAAACCAGGGCAATGCAAAATGGCTGAGAGAACACTGGATGAGGAATCAGGCGACCTAGATTCTGACCTCAGCTTTGCTACAGTCCCTACAGCCTTTGCAAGTCACTTTACCTCTCCAGCCTTAATTTTCTCACTTATTCGGCGATGATTTGAATTAATGATCTCTAAGCTTCCTTCTTAGTGTCACGTTCTTTGATTTGATAGTCCAAAGACTGCTATTACTTCAATTGACATGAATGCCTACCATAGAGTCGAAGACAAAACACTCACTGTGAAATGTGCAAGTCAGGCATGGAAATAAATCATTATGAAACGGTGTGAAAAGTGATGTTATATTCTGCTCTTGTCAGTCCAATACATCCATATGCATGTGTCCTGTAATGAAAAATATGTCGTTTAAAACTTAAACAGGTCAATGGGTCGAAGCTACCCCATGGCAGTGGTCCTGCTGCTAGTGAGACACTGGATTTTTTGCAAGACTATTTCAACCCAGCCAAGATTGCAATCAGTCCTAGGATAACAGAAAAAACGATTTCTTTTTCCTTTGTTTTTCTGCTATCTTGAACACACAGTAGGTGCCGTGTAAATAAATCCCTGCCGACAGACACTTGTTGATTAGCTACTTTAATAACACAGATTGGCAGACAGGGATTGAGGAAACTGACTGGAGCAGACTCACGGGTGGAGTAATACATTAGACTACAGGGTGATTTCGCCATTTGCTGCCGTGCAGCTTTTAAACCTCTTTTTTCCGGGCCTCTTTTGTATTTTGTAATATTTTGCACGTTTTAAATTGATACAGAAAATACGGAATTATTTGCAATTATGATCAGAGCTGTGTAAGCATGATGTCTCTGTCAGCAATTGGAATGGAGTATGCACCACAAAAGTGATTGACGTGAGAGGTGGCACTGTGGATCATTTTCTTTGCAAGTTGTTTTATTTTTCCTATGTTTTCACAAAAAAATACAAAGCTAATGATGCACGACGCGCATAGCTTTTCAAGCTATCCTCTGAAAAAGCGCTTCGGAGAGCTAACGTTAAAAATAAAGCGTAAAATCCATTCCAAACCCCCTAAGTCCCTCCCAAAGAACACGGCCCCACTGTCTCACCGCTCAGAAACCCAGGGAAAAACGTCAGGCGTATCATTGCTGCCAGCAATCATCTGAGGTCGCCTTCCAGGGATTTAACGGAACCATGTTCCAGAACCTTTGAGAACCTTCCAAAATTCTCTTCCCGGAGTCCCCGCCCTCCCCTTGTCGCGGTAGTGCGTCAAAATCCTGTAGTCGTCCAGGGAGAGAAAAAAAGTACGTCACGCGATATTCGGCGACGGGATTTCGAAGTTGGGGACCAACGGCAGCGCATGCGCACTGGCCTCACAACCTCGGGGCTGCACGCGGGTAGGTAGGCTGGAACCCAGAGGAGGGGGAGCAGAGCGTGCTGGTGTCTTTTTTTTCCCTCCTCCCCGCGCAGCGCGTGGGTCTGCGGGTGGCTAGAAGTGCGGAGCGCCGCGTCTGGCGCGGCGTCCCCAGCGCGCGTGTGTCTACGGCGGGCGCCCTTCTGCTCCACGAGTTGGAGGAGTGCAGCGGGCGTGCGCCCCAGAGTCGGGACGTGAGCGCCTTTTCCTCTTTAACGGTCCCCCCCCCCCAACACACACTCCCCAGTACCCTGAGCATTGATCTTCACGCCACGGCGCGCCCCTCCTCACCCAGCCCCTCCCACCGAGTCCTGTTCTCTCTCGCTCCTGGTCTGTAGTCGGCTTCATCCCTGGGGGCCCTGCTTGGGGGCGGAGAAGATGGCTGGCGGACGTCTGCTGTTGGGGGGCGACTTCCTGTCGCCTCCGCCGCTGCCCCCCCTCCCTCCGCCGCCGCCGCCGCCCCTCCCGCCGCCCCCGCCGGAGCCAGTGCTGGAGCAGTGGCGCTATAGCCACGAAAGTGACTGGCAGTGGGCTCTGCGGCGCAGCTTCATCTGTCGGCACCTGCATAGCTATCCCGGTGCCGCGCTCGACCAACTCCTCGCGCTCTCCGCCGCCTGGACCAACCACGTTTTCCTGGGCTGCAGGTGAGGAAGGTGTGCGGGTCGGGTTAAGGGACTGGAGTAGGGGATCGGTGATGCGGGTCGTTCGGGCTGAGGGACGGGGTAGGGGATCAGTGATGGGGATCGGGATAAGGACGGGGGCAGGATACGGATGAGGGCTTGGAGGTTGGAGATTTGGAGATTCTGGAGCATACTGCTGGCCTGGGGAAGGGGTTGGCCAAGTGAAGTGGCAGGGGATAACTTAACAGCCAGAAGGGTGCGAGCATTGCGGAAGCGGCTCCTCCAGGACCCGGGATGGAGATAAATCTGCGCCTGGAAGAGTATTGTTGAGAGGTGGTTATTGTGGTGAGGATTCTGGAGGGCGTGGGAAATGGCGAATAGCAGAACCTCGGACCTGCGTAGGACCTTCCAAGGATGCGGTATCCGCAGAGAATATTCCATCCTGGGGGTTTCGAGGATCTGTGGGGCGGCGGTG
>NW_006430057.1:395950-420028 GCF_000325575.1 Pteropus alecto
GGAGCTGCGGGGCGGTTTATTCCTAGTTTCCTTCGGACCACTTTCTATCCCCATTAAATAAAACAACAGCCCCTCAGCTGAATTTTACTATCTCCTCCTGAGGAGGCGGTTGGTATGAGGTCTCACAGCCGCAGGGTCTGCCTTGCTTGTAGATTTGCGCATAATGTGTCTGGACGCAAACAAAGAAATTGATATATCTACTATAAAAATGGATTGCCCTCCTTTCACCTTAAATGTGATCAAAAGGATTAACATTTGGCCTCGGTGAGGTTTTAAGTGTGTGTATGTGTATGTTTCACCCTCTTTTTCTAGAACCTGGTGCGCATTCTGTACAGGCCTCTTTGAAAGCTCTTTGCATTCCATGGAGACTGCAGTATGGTTCCAACGCATTTTTTTTTTAACTGACTACTTGGATCTCTGTCCTTCAGAACCCCCAATCGGCCTTATGCTAATCATTCTTTGACAGACTGAGAGGCTTCTTTATTTGACACTCCTGCCTCGTGGTGAATTTTTTATTAGGAAGGATGAGAAATTCTGGAAGACGATCAGATCAAATTCAGCCAATTCAGTTCCGAGAATGACTAACAAATACAGAAAAATAGGATTGTCTACTCCTGCCCTTAATTGTTGAACATATTATCCAGTGTGACACTTTGCTTTCATCACAAAATTTATTTTTTTCTATCGTCTCTGGATTAGTGTAATTTCTGCCTCCCAAGGTAATTATTTCACTGGAGGAGCTGGTTTCAACTGGTCAAGCCTAACTTATTAATCGAGTCAGATAATTGACCTTCATTTAACAATATTGTTCTTGTAGTTGAAAAGGTACCTTTATCATAGATTTCCTTAATATTACAGAAGGCTGTGGAGAATCTGAATCCTAAAAAAAAAACAATCTCACGTAGTAGGAGAATAACCATCCTTTGTGTTAATGAATCTTACAGTCCCGTAAGAATGTAAGCTCCTTTGGGGAAAGGGTTTTTCCTTCCTTGTTCACATCTTTATCCTCAGTGCCGAGAAGAGTTCCTTCTGCATAATAACTGCTCAGTGACACATATGTGGAACGAATGGATGAATATAGCTTTATAATGTACAAAATATTTAAAATATCTCTCTCACTTAATACAACCACCTTGAGAATTAGGTGGTGTCTCATTTTTACAGCTAAATCAATGGAGGCTAAGAAGTTAAGTAACTTTTCCAGGCTCCCACAGTTAGGGCTAGGACCCAGGCCTTCTGATGCTCTTTCCACTGGGATTTGGGAAGGGTGGACCAGGAGTGAAAGCAACTAACTGACACAACCCATGGTCATTATTATATCTCAGGATTTCATTCCAAGGACAGCAGCCTTAAACATATATAGGACATTAAAAAACATAAACCAGGCCAGTGGCAATCAGTGTTAAAGCTCAAGAATTCAGGGCATTTGTGTGTGTGTGTGTGTGTGTGTGTGTATACTTGCTCAAGCACATCTGTGTATAGTATGTCTACTATAGTTACCGTGTGACATTGTAGTTTTCAGTTCAGTCAATACAGGTAGCCATAATATTATCAAATAGCATAATAGAAGAGTGATGTTTGCATTACATCTAACTTAGATATAGGAGAAAGAAGGGGCAATAAAGAATATTGGAAGCTAGGGCCCAAGTGCAGTCTTCCACTTTAGTCAGGCTTTATGTTAGCTGTCATGTTCAGGTGGGGAAAATCTGTATTCCAGTATTTGTTAATGTTGATGTTGGCAGAGCTCTTGTTCTCTGGTCTATTCTGTGACAGAAGTCTCTTTTCTCTCAAGGGAACTGCAGAATACATGGTGAAACAGCCCATTCTAAACTAAATTTTTGATTTGTTGTTCAAGGGCCATCTCTTGACTTTTAGAACTGGTTGTAAACAGTAAGAGGGAACTAGTTTCATTTTTTTCACCATATAGTAGGACTTTCTGTGTTCTGTTTTAGTTGGGGCTCAAATAACTCCTAGGTCAGGGATATCTTTGAAAACTCCTTGATCATAAGACTAAGCCAAGAGGAGCTCAGATGTGCAGGGAGGCAAAACCACACTTCATTTCTTTTGGCGATAGTGGTGATTTTCAAGAAACAGGTTTAAATATCTTATTAACTCTTTAACAGCGTTTCTCAAACCTAAGCAGGCATCAGCATCATCTGTCAGGCTTGTTAAAAGACAGATTGCTGGGCTCCATCTCCCAGGGTTTCTGATTCAGTAGGTCTGACGTCAGGACCCAGAATTTCAGAATTTGCATTTCTAACAAGATCCTCGGTGATGCTGATGATCAGGTGATGCCATCCAGGGATTACACTATGAGAACCACTGCTTTATAGGATAAAATAAAGCAATGTTTTTCAATCTGCTTTTTGATCATTTTTCCGTCATAGTCCAGGCAACCAGAAAGTTCAGATAGCTGAAATTATTTCTCTTTTCTGTCTGTTTCGTAAAAGTAAACAACCTGTCAAGAATTTATTCTGCAAACAGTTTCTAAAATATATCTTGTGGCTAATGAAAATTTAGTACAGTCTTCTAATCAACTACATCTATAGCACTTACATAATTGTTCATATGAATGCCTAGGGTTCTTTGCAGTTCTTAAAAATTGTAGATAATGTGTATATATATTTATTTAATAAAACAGAATGTTTGGTTCATTGGAACATTCAGTTTTCCAATCGTCCTTCATCACTAGGATTAGAAGTAGAATCCTGGCCTGTTCGATGAGAGATTAACCAATCAGGGAAGTATATCTTAAAGTGAAACCAACTTTGCCACCTCAATTATTTGTCTCCTCCTTACTGATGTGAGAATGGTATTTGGAAGGCAGATGCCAGCAGACTTATGCTGTGAAACTAACTGCACATAGTAGGTAGAGGGCATCAGTTGCCAGCTAATGAAGTGTGAGTGGGAGTTTTCAAAAGATTTATCAATAATCTGGTTGTATGTTAAATTCATTTATGATGTTAGGAGTCTTAAGAATAGTTTTGAATAAATTTATACTTGGAAATCCTAATCTTTGCTGAGTTTTCAATCTTTGCTCAAATTTTTTATTTGGATCTAATAGACCCAGTTTAATATATTTAAAAATTTTTGAAAGCATCTATTACTGAATATTTATTAAATTTCAGGTGCCACTGTATATCATAAGTACACACCTCTATGTACTTGTCTTTGTTCAAGAATATAAGATTCATGAATTCAGATGTCTTTGTCCATTAGGAATCATCTTTTTATGTGCTAGGCATGGTGGGACAGTTGAGTAGCATGTTGATTTCCAAAAGTTTGGTACATAATAAGCTACTTTTGAAAATCCTAAAGATATGCTGGCGTTTTTTTTTTTTTTTTCCTTTAAGCATTTACAACCAAATGGTTAACAGACTGAAAGATATAATATGCATGAATCTTAAAATTACTATATTAGACTTGCCTTAATTATACTTTACATCATGGTCCCTCCGAAGGTAGAATACTATATAGCCATTAAATCTTATTTGATAATGACATGGAGAAAAAGCTTACAATATAGTAAATTAAGAACCAAAAAACCCCACCAGACTGTAAATCAGCATAGATGACTGATAACGATAGAGGGGGCAGTAGTATGGAAAACAAAAAAGAATAAAATGTAAACCCCAAAATGTTAGTGAAGTTATCATTGGTTGGATTTGTAGGCGCTTTTCTTTGTGGAGTCCCTAAAACTTCTGTAGTAAAGTTGTTACTTTTAAATCTACCACAGAAAAATACACTATGGAAAACCGAGTAATGAAGGCTTTACTGGTCTTGGCTCATTTCAAATTTGTGGAACCACTTCTCTACCCACTGGAAAATTTTAGAAATGGGAATGAAATCCTAGTGGTCTTAATTAAAGATTCTAGATTGGTATTTGTATTGTTATTAGAATAGTCAAATGTTAGGTACTGTATGGTCTTTTCCATTATTGTTTGAGCTGTTTGGGCTTCTTCAGTTTATGACTTCCTAATAAAGGACTGAGAAGCTGACTGTGCTGGCAACCTACACAAAGGTTTATTTTTGTAGCATATGGGTGATGTTGAATTTTGTGACAGATGTAATGAATAGGGAACAGTAAGTAGGTATAATGGTTACTAATGCTGGAAGAAACAGAGAAAAGTGAGTGTGAATGGAGTGAGGCCCAATTGCATCATTCATGCACACTGGATTATGACTTAAATGCCATTTAAAATTTTATACCCTGTTGGAATCAGACTGGAATTAAAGGTATGGAGAATTTTGACTGCAATTCAAGGCAATTAGCTTGGTTGTAGTACCAATTTTGGTAGCAAAAGTGGCATTACCAGTTTATGATTTATAGACTTCATCTCACTTTCCTAATTTCTTGTTTTCATCTCATACCTTGGAAATTGGACTCCCAAATCTGAATGGAAGTGATATACAGAACATAGGGCGTTTTAGGCTATGCTTTCCGACGTTTGGATAAGAGTAAAGGAAAATAAAATTACTTTGGCATTTAAATACTGGTGTCAGCAGCAGCAGTAGCAATTATCAGTTTGAAGTGCAGGTTACTACTGGGCTAGGTTCCAGTAATCAGTGAAGGCCACCATGTCTTGATGTCTCTGCTTTGCAAGGAAGATGTATCTGATAGGTGTGGAACCTATTGTGCTGAAAATGGAAAATGTTACCCTCCTTCAAGTTCAGAATCTATTCATGTAAAGGTGTGATAGTTACTTATTTTCAGAACTTTCTTCCCAAATGCCACCAGGAGTCTCTTTTTTGGTCATAGGCCCCAGAAAAGGCTCTGAAGGTAGGAAGGGTGAGTAGATTGCCATAATAACAAAAACTTTACTTGAGCCCATGTTTTTGTTTATCTGCAGTAAAATGATATTCTGTCAAGCAGGCAATCTACTTCTTAAGGAGCCCTTTTTAAAATTCTTTGTTTTAAAGCTTCTTATTATGGAAAAATCAAACACATATAAAAGTAGAAGAGTTTAATGAAGCACCCATGTACCCATCACTCGACTTTAACAATTAGCAACAATCTGTCCTGCCATTCTACTTGTTTCATCTATTTTGTCCCCAGTTTTTTTTTTTTTTGTGGGAGATAGTCTGGAGTATATTAAAGAAAATTTGACATAATTTCTCCTGTGAATATTTATTCAGTTTGTATCTGTACCAGATAAGAATTTTTAAAAAGAGTCATAATAGCTTTATTCACATTTAACAAAATTAGAAATAATTTCTTGAAATTATCCAATGCCTAGTTCATGTTCAATTTTTTCCATTTGTCTCAAAATATCTTTTTGCATTTGGTTTGTTTGATTCATGATCCAGACAAGGTCCACACATGGTATTTGATTGATCTGTCTCTTTTAACCTATAACAATTTCTCTCCTTTTATTTTCATGTTATTTATTTGATGAAGAAATTGGGTTGTCACACAGTGTTTCTTTCATTCTGGATTTAGCTAGCTATAACCAGCCAGATATATTCTTGTGGTGTTTAACATGTTTTTCGGAGTTAAGGGCTTGATTAGGTTCGGGTTCAATTATTTGGTGGGCAAGGATACTTTATAGATATTTCTTTGTATGTCCTGTCATCACTTCAGGGGGGCATATGTCTACTTGTCCCATTTTTAGTGATATTAACATTATAAAGTTCCTTGCCAACTTTTTTTAATTGAAATTTTTATTGAGATAATTGTAGATTCACATGCAGTTGTACAAAATAATATAAAGGCATGCCCTGTACTCTTTATTTAGTTACCCCAACTTTATTCAGTTATATCATAACCAAGATAATGTTACAGTCCACTGATTTTACTTAAATTCCCCCAATTTTACTAGTACTCTTGTGTGTATATGTGTGTATGCTATTCAGTTTTATCACATGCATAGGTTTGTGTATCCACTATTACAGTCAAGATTGAACAGTTCCCATACCACAAAGATCCCTCATGTTTTATAACCATATTCATTTCCCTCCCACTCATACACAATATTGTGTATGTCAACAGTTTATTCCTTTTTATTGCTAAGTAGTGTTCCATGGTATGCATATACTAGAGTTTAATCATTCACTTGTTGAAGGACATCTGGGCTGATTGCAGTTTTTGACTGTTATAAATAAAGATGCCAAGAATATTTGTGTACAGGTTTTTGCATGAACGTAAGTTTTCATTTCTCCAAGATAAATGCCCAAAAGTGCAATTGGTAGGTCATGTGGTAATTGCATGTTTAATTTTACAAGAAACTTTCAAGTTGTTTTTCAGAGTGGCTATACTATTTTATATTTCCATCAGCAAAGTATAAGTGATCCAATTTCTCTGCATCCTTGCCAGCATTTGGTGTTGTCACTATTTTTATTTTAGCCATTGTGGTAGGTATATAGTGATATCTCATTGTTTTTAAATTGCATTTTTCTGATGGCTAATGATATAAAACATCTTTTCATGTGCTTATTTGCAATCCGTATTTCCTATTTGGGGAAATGTTCTGTTCATGTCTTTTGTTTGTTTTTTAACATGATATATATATTTTTTACTGTTGCATTTTGAGAGACCTTTATACTAGATACCAGTTTTTTGTAAAGCGTGTGGTTTGCAAATATTTCTCCAAGTTTATAGCTTGTCTTTTCATCTTCTTCACAGGGCCTTTAGAAAGCAAGTTTTAAATTTTTATGAAGTTTGTTTTACAGTTTTTCCTTTTATGGATCATGCTTTTGGTGTCGAGCATAAGAACTGTTTGCCTAGTCCTAGATCCTGAAGATTTTCTCCTGTGTTTTTTACGAAAGTTTTATAGTTTTACATTTAGGTCCATGTTGCATTTTGAATTAACTTTTGTGTAAGGTTTAGATTGAAGTTTTGTTTGTTTGTTGCCTATGAATGCCCACTTGCTCCATCACCATTCATTGAAAAGGTTGTCCTTCCCTCCATTGACTTGCTTTTGCAGCTTTGTCAACACTCAGTCGAGCATGTTTGTGTGGGTCTATTTCTGGGTTCTTCACCATCAACTTTTCACCTTATAGGCTTAGCAGCCATTGATGATCATTTATTATTGTATTATGGGTTGCAAAATGGTAGTGATCTTATCATCTCTTCATTTAGTACCTGGCCGCTTCTGTAAAATATTTTCTTCATCAGCTCTTTCGTTGCTCCGAGGTATAATTTGTACAGGAGAAGGCCAGATAAATACTTGCTTTCTTCCTTTAACATTACCCATTTCTGGAATAATGATTTGATTCCCTACAATTCTCTAAGGGTGACCAATAATGAGTTTATAAGAATCATTATGAACTAATGGATTTTTAACATATTTTATGTGCCTCAGTCTACTGCGGTTATTGTTCATATTGATACTCAAGTTGGCTTGCTTTGCCAGTAGAAGTCTATTAAGTTGGCTTTTGAGTCCATTTGACACAACTCCTGAAGTTTTTGACAGCTTCCTTGTTTCCAGGGACAAAAATATCTTCCAGGTTCATCTTATACATTTCTTGCCCCAGACTTGGAATCAGCCATTTCTCTTAAGGATCTTGATTCTTTTTCATGGGAAATGATAAAGAACACAGTCTGGATGTTAACAACCCAGCAGCTCTTAATACTTAATACTTTTATAAATAAGTAAATGTAATTATTTACATGTAGCATACATATATGATAGAGAAAATAAATCATGAGTTTATATGGATACTTTCAATTCAAACTTAAAGGTCTTCGCTTGAATTTCTTGATTTTATGTTTGTGTGTCTTAGAATGACAGTAACATAACTACTCACTTGATAGGTGAGTATTTTAGGGCATATTCTTCAGTTTTGTAGTCAAAATACTGTGTTGATATAGTCCTGTGGGAACAATTATAAGCTTGGCTTACTTAGAAACTTTAAAAAAAACTGCATACTTATCTATTTTAACTGTAGATTACCTTAATTTAAATAGGTACAGCCCACGCTTGATGGAAAAAATTCTCCAAATGGCTGAAGGTATTGATATTGGGGAGATGCCTTCGTATGATCTGATGCTGTCCAAACCTTCCAAAGGTCAAAAACGTCACCTCTCAACATGTGATGGTGAGTATACTTGTTTGTGGAAGGTAGAATTTGAAGAAACAGCATGGCTTCTTTTTTTAAAAAATGATATGAGTGTGGTATATGATTTTAAATAACATTGGTAACATTGGATCTTATGGAAATGTAACAAGAGTTTTAACTTTTAGTTATGTCGAGTGTTGTTGTTGTTTTGAGGATGCTAAATAGAACTGAAAATTAAGATACTGAAGTCACATTATAATCTTTGAAGTCCATGCCATGGAACCTCCCTCTAAATAGAAAAACCTTATACTCTGATCATTTGAGCATCTAAGTAACTAAATCTTCTTGGATGGGTGCAAGATGGACCAGCTTTCCAGTGAACAGTGTTGTAGGGAAGAAGCTCTAGTGTCTGGTACAGCCTCATCAGAGAGTTCTTCCATAGCTTTAAATTTGATATCCCTCATAAATCATTAGTTTCCACCTGTTGTTTGTTCTAGAAATAAAATATAGCAAATGCCCTTTTGTGCAGGATAGGTCAGAGCTAAGATTTTGAAGTTGAAAACCTTTGGAATCTTTTAATAATTATTTTTATTTGATTTTTAGTCACAACTGTGTAAAACACCACCAGAATCACTCACCTCTGATACAAAAGAGAGAGACATTGTAAATGCCTCTAGTCATCATCTTGGTTGCATTAGGGCCATCTGTTCCACTTGCAATCCTTAAGGAAGTGGTTCATTTTCAGCACAGGTGGTATGAGATTGTACTGGAACAACCTCTTACTCAGTGTACTTCACCTGTGCTTTAACTCAGATGCAAAAATGTCTACCATTCGTGCGTGGTGGTGACCTGCGTACTTGTTTCAATGGCATATTTTCTATCAAGTCTCTTCCCTTACATGTGGAAGGACAGAAAGCATCCCTCCTTATGCTGGAATTTTACATTGATATTTGAGTCCCTTCACTTAAATAACCTGAAGTTTTTGTGATGGGAAGTATCCTGTACCAACAATGCAGCTTGCAAATAATGTGGTTGGTACTGTTTTCCTGCTGGGTTCTTTTGAAATATTCCCTTTTTAATGAATTGTAAATTTCACTCATTCTATAGGTCAAAATCCTCCTAAAAAGCAAGCCGGTTCCAAATTCCATTCGAGACCTCGTTTTGAGCCTGTACATTTTGTAGCTAGTAGTTCAAAAGATGAAAGACAGGAAGATCCTTATGGTCCTCAAACAAAAGAGGTAAATGAACAAACACATTTTGCCAGCATGCCAAGAGACATCTACCAAGATTATACTCAAGACTCTTTCAGTATACAAGATGGAAATTCTCAGTATTGTGATTCATCAGGATTTATTTTCACAAAAGACCAGCCTGTAACAGCCAGCATGTATTTTGACAGTGGGAACCCTGCCCCAAGCAGTGCATCACAGCAGGCAAACTCTCAGTCAGCTCCTGAGCCTTTACCATCACAGACATTTCCTGAGTCAGTGGTAGCCGAGAAGCAGTATTTTATTGAAAAATTAACAGCGACTATCTGGAACAACCTTTCTAATCCAGAGATGACTTCCGGATCTGATAAAATTAATTATACATATATGTTAACACGTTGTATCCAGGCATGTAAGACAAATCCTGAATATATATATGCTCCTTTAAAAGAAATCCCTCCTGCTGACATCCCCAAAAATAAAAAACTTCTGACAGATGGTTACGCTTGTGAAGTTAGATGCCAGAATATCTACTTAACTACAGGTTATGCTGGCAGCAAGAATGGGTCCAGGGATCGAGCTACTGAGCTAGCTGTAAAACTCTTGCAGAAACGTATTGAAGTTAGGGTTGTCCGACGGAAATTCAAGCACACAATTGGAGAAGACCTTGTGGTGTGTCAGATTGGCATGCCTTCACATGAATTTCCTCCAGCTCTGAAACCACCAGAAGAGCTGGTGGTACTGGCTAAAGATGCTTCTGGGCAGCCAATTTTTAATGCTTCCGCCAAACACTGGACCAATTTTGTTCTTACAGAAAATGCAAACGATGCAATTGGTATCCTTAACAATTCTGCCTCATACAACAAAATGTCAGTTGAATACAAATATGAGATGATGCCAAATCGCACATGGCGTTGTCGAGTGTTTTTGCAAGATCATTGCTTAGCTGAAGGTTATGGAACCAAAAAAACAAGTAAACATGCAGCTGCTGATGAGGCTTTGAAAATCCTTCAAAAAACACAACCCACTTACCCAGCTGTCAAAAGTTCACAGTGTCAAACAGGCTCTTCACCCAGGGGATCTGGCAAGAAGAAAGATATAAAGGATCTTGTAGTTTACGAGAATTCTTCAAATCCTGTGTGCACGCTGAACGACACAGCTCAGTTTAACCGGATGACAGTTGAATATGTCTATGAAAGAATGACAGGCCTCCGATGGAAATGCAAGGTGATTCTAGAGAGTGAAGTAATTGCAGAAGCAATTGGGGTGAAGAAAACTGTCAAGTATGAAGCTGCTGGAGAAGCTGTGAAAACCCTCAAAAAGACCCAGCCGACTGTCATTAACAACTTGAAGAAAGGAGCTATTGAAGATGTGATTTCAAGAAATGAAATTCAGGGCCGCTCAGCGGAGGAAGCTTACAAACAACAAATCAAGGAAGATAACATAGGAAATCAGCTGCTGAGAAAGATGGGTTGGACGGGTGGTGGATTAGGTAAATCTGGTGAGGGCATTCGGGAGCCAATCTCTGTCAAAGAGCAGCATAAGCGGGAAGGGCTTGGGCTTGATGTAGAGAGGGTAAATAAAATAGCCAAGAGAGATATTGAACAGATCATCAGAAACTACGCCCGCTCTGAGAGCCACACGGATTTGACTTTCTCTACAGAGCTGACTAATGACGAGCGGAAGCAAATACATCAGATCGCCCAGAAGTATGGGCTTAAGAGTAAGTCTCACGGGGTAGGCCATGATAGATACCTGGTGGTAGGTAGAAAAAGACGGAAGGAAGACCTACTAGATCAGCTCAAACAGGAAGGCCAGGTAGGGCATTACGAGCTTGTAATGCCTCAAGCAAACTGAGATCTTATTAATTTATTTTGTAAATGCCTAACGAGGCAGATTTGTGAATTAAATGCTACATGTTCTGGTTGCAGAGTATCTTCATTCTTAAGATGTTTCACCTCGTTCATTTCATATAGTGCTTTATTAGATATTGGAACCTGAAAAATTCTGTCCACTTGTATTAGCTTAATCCAGCAGATAATACTGTGCAGTTACTGTTTGTGTCTTTGATACTGCTGTGTCCCTCAGATTTTAGTAGTTTGTACAAAGAAAGAATGCATATCCAAATGGAATTTCACCCTGAGAAAGAAATTCCCATTTTAAAGGGCATAGCACAGCAATCTGCAACATATAAAGTTGTTATTGACTATAATAAAACTGCAGTCTTAATTCCAGACTTAAAATGTCAGATCATTTTGTATTATCTATTTTCATCTTTGTGTGGAGCCAGTTATAGAATGTTTAACAGTAAATTGTGCTGTACGTGTAAATGTCCTTACCGACTAAATGATGTAAAACTTTCTTAAAGTAATTTAAGTGTCTGCTTATTTATAACTTCTACCATGTGGTTTTCAGAATATTGGAAGTGATTTACTGTACCTTGTGACATATCAGTTTTAACAAATTCTAGTCTTCATGAGAGCACTACTTGAGAGAGCACTTGAAAAGTTTCAGAAATTTTGATTTAATCTGAAGAAAGGAAGCTGGAACTGTATGTTCTTGGTGCCTTGCAGAGACTCACAGCAACTCTCCATTATAGCTTTCACATGGTTTGGATGTACAGCACATCCAAGGCAGCCACAGCTGTGGTGGAGCTCGGTAAAAGACTGAAGATACATTGGTGCTTTGATGAAAAGGTCAATTGGCTGGTCCCTCTCTCAAAAAGCTTATTAAGCTCCAAAAGCCAACTTTGTATCATATTTAAAATGGCTATTTTCGCTTATTTCTGGAATGTAAAAAAAAAAAAAGTGTATAAAAAGAGTTACTGTGTGCTTCCTGAAATAAAAAGGAGCCAAAGTTGATCAAAATGGTAGTGTGTTTATTTCTGGGCATCAGCCTAGCAGCGACACTTGGGTCTTTGGAGAGGGGAAGTGGTCTTTGCACCAGATATTTCAACACCAGAGCACATGTGGATGAACATAATGACTTAGCAGATAGGAAATGCTTATCAGTCACCTGTCACATTTTTCCTATGGACCAACATGCTGGCTGCAACCAAATCTCGGGCTATTTAATTTTATGTGATTTTGTATCTCAGATAAATCAAGTATGAATATTCACACTATTATTGTGAATATTAATATGATAGTTAAACACCTCCAATGAAATGATATTTAGAACATTAAGTTGTTTAGTGTCTTAAAACATTTAGCACCACACTTGACATGTAATTGGCCCACAATATACAGTAAATTCCTTTCTCCCTTTTTTACTATTTTACGTTAAGAAGCTATCTATTGTAGTTAAATCAGTATGTTCAAACTATAAAGGGATTAACTTTTATACCCGTATGTCTGTAACTTTTAGTCACCTGTAATAATTAACAGTATGTGATACTTGCTTTCCACTATCTCTCTTCCTACAGTGTGGCCTTTCTTAGTGTTGGTAGGAAGATAAGTGGGGTGTGCATTTTATTTGGCACTTAATATTTTTTAACACTGGCAAAGGGAACTAAGCTAAAATGTTTATGGGTTTTAATAGGATTTTTTTTTTTTTTTTACCTGCAAGGCTCATAACCCACCTTGAGAAGCTATGGTTCAATTAGTGAATTATAAAAGTCAACCTTCAGTTCTCTTGAGTAAAAGTGGCTTTGGGGATTGAGTATGAAAACTCATTTCTCTCTTTACGTTTCTTTCCTCTTTACAGAGTGATTTTTTTGGGAGGTTGGTGGGGTAGGGGAATTTTACATATAAATCTGGTTTAATCTAGATAAATTCAACAGAACAGAATATTAATGTAGTTACAGTTAAGGCTCCCAAATACTTGGGCCAAATATATATTTGGTTCTGGATATGAGGGTCTAGATTTCCCACCTTCTTAGATCAGCTTTGGTATTGATATAGAAATAGGATGAAGTCCCTTTGCTCTGCTTGAGAATAAAATATGTTGAGAAATGGGTTTGACAAGAATGAGCTGCTGACAGCTTTGCTATTTTGTCCCCTATTGTTTTCTGTAGTTTCCCATTCTTTGAAATAGCAGTCATTTTTAACCCAGTAACCTTTCTATAAAACCTGCAGAAGTCTACGAGCAGTTTGAGTTACTTCCCCAAATATGTTATACTGAGAAACTGCTTTCAGTTATAGCATCGAGTCACAGATCTTAGATTTTTTTTCTCTCCACTTTGCAAAATGAATGGAAATTTCATGCATTCTGTTGGGATTCTTTTTTCAGTAGTATACATGCATTCATTTTGCCATAAGTAACCCCTGAAGCTGGAGATGAGTTCTAAACAAAGGACTCTAATTATATCTTTTGTTCTTCATCATACCTCCTTTCCCACATCAGCAGGTGCAGAATTGAAGACAAGTTCAAATCTGACTGCCATTTGAAAAGTCATAAATCTGTTTTGACTTTATTATTGTTACAATTATTATATGCAGGCAGCCTGTGGCATTTGTAAAAATGTAAAGAAAAAAAGGCAAATTAGCATTAAATGTTTGAATGGTTTCTGGTACTTCTTATGTATGATGCTTTGGGAAGTCAGCTTGTTGACTCTGTTGAAAGGTTTTAAAAGGATTAGCCCATGAAAGAGACTGGGAATACTGTTTCTCAGGATGTGTTCTAAGGAAATATATCTGAACATTTCTGATCTCACCTTAATTTTTTCAGGTGTGATTAACAGTGTCAATATTTAAGGTCTCCAGCCACAGTAGGATGAAAAAGTTAATGTAAAACTAATGTACCAAATGAAGACCAATTTAATGTGGTTCTCCTCTGAAGCAGAAGTAGACTTAAGGGAAAACTAAGCACATTTAAGGATGTCACTCCTAGCTGAAGCAAACCAGTTAGTGTGGTGGTCAGTGCAGAATGAATTCCCCCACACGAGGTTCCTTTCAGTGCCATGTCTTAAAGGATGAGTGTGTACCATAAGGACTTCACTTTATTTAACCCCTGCCCACCAAAACAAGAGGTGAATTTCCACAGTCACTGCCCTTACGATAAGACTGAGGATAACTGTACTCCCAAACTTTACATAGAACTGAAAATACCATTTTATAATAGTTTGGTACTGTTTTTAAGCTAAGGCTTTTAAAGAGGTAGATGTCAGGCTCAACAAGTTAGGTGTTGGTCTCTGAAGGCACTGGTAAACATCCAGGTTTGCTTATCACCCCCCCACATCAGAATTTCATTCCTTTGATTGACCATAACATATGCTGAAGTAGCTTTATTTAATAGTTTTACATTCTGTTAATTTTTTTAAAACATTAACATGACTGAAAAAACAAGTCCTCTCCAACAGTATCTACTCTTTTCCCTCTCCCAGAATCTGTATTTTTGCTTTTACCATGTTTAATTCAAGAGGAGAAATGAGTAGATATGAGATTCCAATAATACTAAAAGTTCATACTTAGCTAAAATGTAATTACAGCTTGACTACAAAATTTTAAGGTCATTTTTATTTACAACTTTTGAAAAATGTACATTTTTTTACATGGGTTACTTGTGCAAAGTTAGAAGTGATAAATGCACAAAAGGTGACAATGGAACATTAGACAAAACATTAACAAGCCTTATCCCACACTGCTACTTAAAGGTACTATTTATCTAAAAGTATAAATATCCAACAAAAGATTGCAAACATTGACTTTTAAGGTTCTTATAATACTGAAAGGGAAGAAGAAACTAAAGCATGCAGCATTAACTCAGGATTTGAGTGGAAAATAATTTGCCACAGATATGTTCCCTTCCTTAGGTTAATTAAAACTAAAAAATTATGGGAGATTATAAATTTGTTTATCTAGGGTAGCACTGCTCCTTTAAAAGATTCAAGATCTAGATCTTAAAAGATCTTCAACCTTTCCCTGCTTAAAAGATAATGATTGTTTCCATTCTTCTGCTCCCACACTTCTTTAAAAAGCTAAAACGCAGAAGACTTCAGCACAGTTGTCCCTAGGTATCCATCAGTACAGATGCAACCATCCTAGTACACGTCAGCAACATAACATTTTTTTTTCCTGAATATTTTTGATTTGGTAGCATCTGTGGATGTGGAACCTGCAGATACAGAAGGCTGACTGTAGTATGAAACTCAGCATGGGTGTGCCCAGTGAATATCTTGCAAGGAGAGGATGTGTCAGTTACAATTGCTGTACTCCTTTGGCTGAGTCCTTTAACATTCTTCCTACCAGTAAAAACCATCTTATAATTCATTAGTTAGATCTTAGTATCACAAGATTTTTAGCTTCCATCACTCTTTCAAAATGAATATTTATATGGAGTTGTTTCTTGGTTTTCTATATGCCATATTACAAACATTTAATTCTAAATCCAACACAAGTGAAGGACCAGCCAGGAAGAAACACTTCAGCAATCATTTTGTTAAAAATAACATCCAGATCATCAAGCTATGCATAAGTACCACTTGTACAACAATTCATTTAAAAAGCTTAGTATAAAGTATAGTAACACAATATTGCCCTAAAGCTGGAGATGAGATACAACAAAAAAGGAATTAAACATTAGTAATTTTTGCACGTAACCCAGGTACAGTACATTTGATTTCATAGAGGGTGTTTTTTGATGTTCAAGGAAAGGACAGAAGGGGTAGGAAAAACTTGGCAAGGGAAGATGGAAACAGCACAATAGCTATTTTGCTTTTAATAAAGTAAATGTATTACACTGAATAGGAAGGTGACAAATACATCAATATATTTTTTTCTTATGCCCAGCCTCTTACTTTGCTGCACCCAGGTCAACAATCACGCCAGCTCTGTTCTACTATGGCAGAAACACGTTTTTCATATTCCCGCTTGTTTTCCTGGTACAGCTGAGCAGCCTGGCTGTTTGCTGGACTATTGGGATTGGGCTCATCCAACAGAGACTATAAAGACAATTTGCAAAAGGTCAGTTCCTCGATGCAAAATAATATATATATATGTGTGTGTGTACATATATGTATGTGTGTGTATGTGTATATATATATTCAAGACAATTGAATCATCCTAAGTAACAGCTATATATGCTCTCTTAGCATACTAACCTAGATTCCATTAATCTGCTAGTAGCTAGGCAAATATATATGTAAATGTTTTCTGGTGCCTTAGGTCTTAATGACTTACCTTTTAAGTTATAAATTTCAAAAAACAATTCAATTGCTAATATAAGCATATAAAAGGCCATAGTCACATGAAGGAGAATTCACCTGTATGGATGTTAAAATGGAAGACACATCATAGGTTGGACTCCAACGGTTCTGAAGTATGTCCAGACATATACTACCATCTGCATAGACTGAGAACAGAGAAGTATGTATGTTAAACATAACAAAACCATTAAGGTTTTATATCATAGTTAAGACAAGTACAGTCAAGAATGCTTTTGAAGTTTAAAAAGATTCCCCAAGCTGCTTCTCAGTCACCTTCCTAAAAAGAGTCATAAGCATTACTAGTGAAGTAATCTGGATGATCGGAGAATGTCAAATGCAATCAGTATAAAACTGGAAGATACTCAGTGCTCTAAAAGTTCTAAAGAGAGTGCCTCGTTGTCTAGGAAATCATACACATTTTCTAACAGGGTCCCCAGCCATCCACAGACTTCTGGGAAATTCATTCCACCAAATTTGTAAACTCTATCTCCTATCTGAAATAACAAAAGATTGAGTTCAGAATTCACAAGGTTTCATGTTTGCATGAAGATAATTAATATCTGACACCCTGTAAAATACTTTATTAATCTGAATAAAAGGCAAGCTGTTCTAGGCTTGCTACTAGGGGGAAAAAAGCAAATGGTTAGTTAGAATCACCTGTGGTGATTTCCCAATATACTACTGTACACCTGGCCCCCAACCACAGACTCTGACATTCGGTAGGTCTAGAGTGGGGCCAGGGCATGTGTATTTTTAAAATGTTCCGTGGTAATTCTGATCTGCAACCAAAGTTGAAAACTATTGCCTTAAACACTAGTGAAAATAATTACAGCACAAGACTACCCCAATCTGGCCTAACATTAAAAGGAAACCTCAAAAGCATCCTTATTTTTGTTTAATAAGTAAATAATGATAAAGATCATCAAAACCGGCAGGCTCTCAGACTCCAAGCAAAGGCAAAGTAGCTTCACTGCTTCACTCCTAGGACTAGAGCTCAAGGCAGCAATAGACCACCAGGAACAAGTTCAGTTTTCAGGAAATAGCAGGATGCCTAAACAATATACAGGTACTACAGACAAATCTAGAAGAAATGTGGACTGCCTCCCTAATAAACAGTGCAACAGTTTAAAATATTGTATTAAAAGTGATACTTGCCATTCGGATGAAACATCTTAGAGACAAATCTAACCGTAGGTGGTTTATTTGGATATTCTTCAGTGAATTCTATTGTAAGCTTAAATGTTCCTATAGTTAGAAAAGACAGGTTTAAGAAAACATATTTATCACTTTGTTTTTAATGCTATGTGATTTTTTAAAGTGTTAAATGAAAATAATACAAAGACATAGAGAAACCCCAATAAATGGACAGATATTGTAAGAACCACCGCCCAAAGGTGATTTGTTTTACATTTTTTCCCACTATTCTCCTCCAAACTTAAATACAGCCATCTTAAACTCAAAATTACTGTGAAGGATAACTTTAGCCACTGTACATTTTGAAGACGTGTTTAAAATGACAAGACACTAGAGCCAAAATGCGGCCTTCCTTTAGAAAGCTAGAAGACCTTAAGGGCCTATTTGAATCAGCTGCCATCTTTTAAATGCTCCAGATTTTTAAGTGGACTAGAAAGAATGGGAGTACAAAGGTCCAAAAATAAATGCTAGAAGTATAAATCAATTAAGAAATTATTTTTTAAATAGAAGGAAATAGGTATAAAAGTGTTCACTGGTTCCTTTTCATATAATAGCAATTCTATGATGAAAACATAATTGCATATAAGCCAGAGAAAACTTCACAGTCCCTGCCAAAACCCTTAAGTATGACTCACAAGGTATTTCACTATCAAATCAACAAAATTATTTACACTAATGGGGGGAATTAATGGCAGAAATCATTTAAATATCACATTAGATTACATTCATGTCTCAGCAAATTTATCTTTCTAACAATGGTTGTTTAGGCTACTAATGAACTTATTTTTCTTGAATACGTGTCAACTAAAGTAGCAGGAGGCCCTAAAGCATACTAGGTTGTAGACTTATTTATGAGGAAAGGACTAACAATCTCATTCAAGAGTTGTAAGATGTGATTTGGGAAAATTATTTCCTTTGAAATATTATTTTAAATTGGGTTTAATAAATCCATGATAACAATTGGGCAACTAGTTCTTCCCTGACTGAAATCTCTTCAAGTAAACAAAGAATCAGTTACTCTCTGGTATAAGGTGGTGCATGTTCCACTATATCCCTATGGTCCACTTAATAAACTACTTATTCTAATACAACAGACGGCACTTCGGGTAGAGTACAATTTGTTACTGGGTCTTTCAGACTTAGAAATTTATTTCCTTCTTGCTTCCATGAATAGGTTTATCACCACTTAAGGGGTTAAAAAGAGAAGACTACAATCATTCTGCTAGATCTGTTACAATAAAACAATGCCAAAAGTTTGCATCCTATCAGCAAGCTTATAGGAAACAAAGCCGCCCTTGGTATGAACACGGGATCCCAAAGTTTCAAAGTAATTTAAAATTCAACATATAGACACATAATCTCCAAACTATTGTTACTCTCTAAACTGTTTGAAAGTCAGATCTGAAGATTCTATGTATTATAGCTAAGGACAAAAAGTAAAATATTTTGGAATGGACAAACAAGCTATAGTCTATCAGAACTTACTTCATCGTTATCACCACCTGGTCATAAATCTTCCCCTTTTCAAGGAATAAATCATATTCTTTTCAATACTACTGATATTATAATATACAAGGAAAACTGGGAATCAATGTTACAGAGTTTCAAAGTTTGAGTTTCCTTATGTATCTCAAGTGTAAACACATTTGACTCAATGTTAAAGCTGATTAAGTTATAGGTAAGAGATTTATCATCAAGGAATTGCTCTAAAATTAGACAGATTAAATAGCATACAGAGCTCCCAGTTACTTTAAATTAAAATCATCATTAAGTACGATACCTAAAGGTGGTAAAGCAACACAGAAGGCAGGCATAAGTGGAACTTAGCAGTCACACAGACCTGGGTTCAAATACTTGCTTTGCTTACTAGTTATGAAACCTTGAGGAAGCCACTCAACTTAAAGTTCCTCATCTGTAAAATAGGGTTAAAATAGTATCCACCACATAAAATGGTTGTGAGGTTTCAATGAGGGGAAATATGCACAGTGACACAAAATAAGTGCTCTATAAATACTAATAATTCTAGTTTTACATCTTGAGACCCAGCTGAAGGTGGCAAAACCCCCAAATCCAAACTTCACTATCAGTAATAAATATACAATTAATGGATTCAAATGTTAAATAGTACTTTATTTCTGACCTAAACGCTCACAGTTAAATGCAACTCGAGAACCTATGTTGGTGGCTCTCAAAACACCCTTGAGTTAAGCTATCTAATACTTGCCCAGAAGTTCAACAAGGTGCTTTCCTAACTACCAAAGAAGAGTCAAGTCTTTTAAAGCTGCTCATTTAATATCTTGAGAAGGGAAACAACCTGCTTATGTCTACGTGAATATAAAATAGGACTTAACCAAATTATTCAAAGTACATATTTAAAAGGGAATATTTCATACTTTTAGCCATATTAAACAAGCAGAACCTCTTTAATATAACCCTCAAGAAAATTTCTGAGATCCAAAACAAATGTTAAAGAAATTTAAAACCTTAGAATTAATATTATGCAATTAAGTCTAGAACTTAGCCTCTGAATATTTAGAAGGCTAGGCTTTAAAATAACCAAAAACTTAAGCCTGACCATTGTCATACACAATCTGTACTGATTTTGTTCATCTCCCTGAGGAGGCCAAGGCATTGTAAGGAAAGTATCAATTAACCCATCTATATGTAAGGTCCAGAAAAATTATATAAATATGTCAAATGGCTGGTGTGTGGCAATAGCAAGTGGTATGGTTAAACTAAAGAGTGTATATTTTGCTAAAGACATTCACAAATTCAAATTTTTGAAAATACTATGTTGGCCAAAGAAAACACCCCTTCAGACGTTTTCTGCCACTTGGTTATCAGATTGTGACCCCTGAGGAGAAAGAAAAGTACACATACTTAAAAAAAAAATTTTTATGATTAAAAATTCTCATTTTTAAGATAACACACAAATACTCTTCATCATAGGATTTATTTACCTTAAGAACACCCTTAGTGGATTTTTAAGTGATTCATTTTTTTAAAAAAATCTTACACCCAAATTCTTAAAAATAATTCTATTATGAAAAGCAAATACTAGTATCTTATTGTGTCTATTAACAATTTGTAGATGATGTGATAGAGAATACTTTATTCCATAGCCTTTGTAGTCAGCATACATATTCAAATATTTTGATGAAGGAGCATTGCTCCTACCCCCTAATGCTTTATTTGGTATTTAAGCTCTTGGAAACATTTTCCTTTTCCTTAAGTGTGTGAAGTTAAATCAGAATACCTTTAAGAATTCTTTTTCTTAAGATTTCATCTCTTTAACTAGGGCCTGCCTGATCTAGAAACTTCCACTACAAACGGTTTACAAGGAAGCAGCAAAAGTAGTTTTAGGGATGATTTATGCAATACATTGGAAACAGCAAAATCAACTATGCCACTTGTCCCTAATCAGTTTTTTCCAGTAAATTTCCTAACTGTAAGTGAGGGGTATTAATGAATGGTCAAAATATTTTTGTAGTCACAGTGTTCTAGACACCTGAGGAAGCATCCCTGGATAGCAGACTGTTCAAAAGAACAAATCAGAAAAGGGTACTGTTATTTAGCTTGAGTAATTCCTTTCACTAAATGTCAGGAAAGAGATACACATCATCAAAAATAGAGCCAGTAATGTCAAGGGGGAAAGTCTGGGTAGATAATGGACTCCTTAAATACCTTTTCAATTCATACCACTTAAAACAAGAAAAGCACCCTTGAAATATTTAAGTAACCAACCCCCAGTGAAGAGATGTACTATTAATAAAGCTGTGCCCAGCATAAAGCAGTCTGAATAAAATCAGGAAGGAAAAATAAGCCAATGAAAACAAAGTCTGCTAAGGCTAAAGCAAATGCACAGTTAATCAGCACATAAAGCTTAGGTAGGAATAACTAGCACCAATCCAGTAGAAGAAAATTAAGTCTTGCTATGGATCACTTCAAATGATTTATTGCACCAAAGTAGTATGCCTTTAGAAAACTTCTCTACTGCTGTCATTTATTTTTATTGCAGCACTGAAGAGCAATAATATTTACCCAGGGAATGAAGGCAGACAGGAAGCTAAAAGTATTCAAGTGACTATCTGCAGTCTTGTAGGAAAATCCCAGTATTTGAGACAAATTTCAGAATTGATTGATAATGACCTACCTCACAACATCTTGTGGACTGTTAGCATCAAAAAGCAATCCAACTCGGCAACATAAGTATGTACTTAGTAGTCCGCAGAAATGTTTTTGTTCCCACCTTCAAATTGAGTTATGTGCATGTGTGCATATACATTTATATATAAAATGCTACATGAACAAAGGAAGATAAGGCATTGAGAAAAAAAACAACAGAAATCTTTCTTTTTAAAAATACCTCAAATATTAACTATGTCAATCAGAAGTTCAAATACTTTTAATCATCTTTTAAATGGATTAAACTTACAAAAAACAGCTACACACCCACAATTGAGTGCACATAAAACTCTATTAGTGTCGATTTCCTGGTTGTGATATTGTAGTACAGTCATTCAAGATGTTACCAAAGGAATCTACGGCCATGCCACCCTGAACAAGCCTGATCCCGTCTGATCTCGGAAGCTAAGCAGTGACGGGCCTGGTTGTTAGTACTTGGATGGGAGATCACCTAGGAAGACCAAGTGCTGTAGGCGTAAATAAAATAAAAAATAAGGGATTATAAGCTGACAAGGTCCTTGCAATCTGTGAGGTCAACCAAGGGTTGCCTCGCCTAAAAAAAAAAAAAAAAGAAAAGAAAATGTTACCAAAGGAGGTGGTGGGGGAAGTGGGTGACGGACATCTCTCTGTTATTTATTAAACTGCACATGAATCTATAATTATCTCAAAATAGAAAGTTTTAAAAAAATCATTAAAAAGTAATTAGCATGTGTGTTTTTAAAAGTCAAATGTAAATCCATTAAAAATTATGTGGCTATAGGTACTTATAGTCCCTTCAAGTAGGCTGTACACTAGTTGAAAGAGTACATTAAGGCTACCCTCAATTCTGAAACTATTTTTAGATTACTGAGCATAAAGTCTTGATAGAAGCACATATTGAAAACTCATTTAAAAATAAGAAACAATACTATACTCAAACTGGACAGTAAAGGTGCCATTAAAGCCCATCTTAGAGCAGTGAGGCTGACAGGCATTCAATGCCAGATTGTAGAAACCAGACAGTTGTGTGCAAGGGATCCTTGCATCCATTCAACATCCATCAAACATTTATTAAATGCAGTTCCTGCCCTTGTGGTAGAATTCTAACAAGATGGTCTCTGGGACTTCTGAGTCTATCAGCAAGTGTGGTAGAGTTGATACTAACTCAGTATCTTGACGAGGGGCTGTATTTTGTGGGATCACAGCCCAGACCTCAAAAGACCTTAACATCACTGATATGCTTCTTTTAAAAAGTAATTGCCTTAACCAGATTTTTTTTTTTTTAAAGCAAGCAAGCAAGAACAGAAAATGCAGTTTTAGTCAAGCGGACAATAGCCAGAACAACCTGCCACGTATTGCATTCCACTCAAGCCTTTCGTAGGCAGAAGCCAGGGAGAAGCAGGTTCCTAAGTAGGAAGTACTTCCAGGATGTCTAGGAACCCTTTCCCCAGATGACCATTGTCCTGAAAGGCGGGCAAAGAAACTCTCTTACCATCCTCAAACGGGGTCCCTTCAGGCCTAAAACACAGAGAAAAAAAAAAAACCTGTCAGTTCCCGCTTTAGGGGTTCCTGTCTCCCTGGTTCATTTTAGGAGATAGCTATTTCAGGTTCTGCCAAGCTCTGCCAACTCCACCTCTGGTAAAGCACCGCTTCCTAGGTCGGAAAGCCACTACAAATAGATGTTTCGGGCTTAGAAACCCAGCGCAAGCCGCCGCGCCGAAATGCCACCAGTGCCCGCCCCGCCCCCCTGAGAACCCCAAACGGTTCCCCTGGCAGCGGGAACTGAGCTAATCGAGGTACAGGCTCCGGGGAGGCGCCTAGGCCCGGTCAGACCCCAACACTGTCCCTTTCCCCCTCAGCCTTCGCTAGGGGTTGGTCCCGGAGGGCAAACAGAGCCACCTTGAGTCCCCAGCCTCTTGCCACCGCCCGGAACGCAGACTCACCCAAAAATGACTGCGTTCCAAACCATTATGTTGTTCTCGGACGGAGCCCCGCTGACTCCAGCTGGAGGATCCTCCTGCAACCTTCAGAAAAAGAGACAGGGGCCCCGCGATTCGGCAGCCGCGCCGTTCCGGGCCGCCCGCTGCCCCCGGCCCACCTCAGGAACCGCCCTGAGCCCGGTTGCCAACCTCCGGCCGCCGCGGTCCGTGTCAGTTACCTCTTGAAGTCCCGCATGAGGCGCCTCCGAGCAGGGGTAGACATCTCTCGAGCAGGGTCAAGGCTGTGGCATACACCGAGATCTCGGGTTCCCACGGAGGGTAAGGAGGCCGAGGAGGCTGGAGAAGCCGAAGAAGCCGGGGAGGAAGCGCCCAGAGGCACAGCACTAGCCCTCCGAAGTCGAGGGTCGGTCTGGCGCCGGCTAAGCACCAC